>NC_143539.1:3106136-3423080 GCF_031878675.1 Megascapheus bottae
TTGGAGGTCCCCGGGGCCCCCGGAGAAGACACCCGGGACTGGGGCTCCAGCCCCAGAGACCTCCCTGGAGAGAGCCCCCATCTGCGGCCAGGGGCCCTGGTCCCAGAACGGCTTGGAGACGGCCCCTGGCCCGCGTGGCCCGGCCCCCAAGAACGGGATGCCGGACCCCGGGACCGAGAGGAGAGTCCTCGAGACTGGGGGGGCGCTGAGAGCCCCAGAGGCTGGGAGGCTGGACCTCGGGAATGGGGGCCGAGCCCCAGTGGACGCGGGGACGGGACCCGGCGCAGGCCCCGAAAGCGGCGCGGACGCAAAGGCCGGATGGGTAGACAGCAAGAGGCCACAGCCGCCGCCACCTCTGCCGCCACTGGAGGCCCAGGCGAGGAGGCCGGAGCCAGCGTCCCCGAGGGCCAGGCTGGAGGTGGCCTCCGAGGGAGACCCCGGGGTCCCAGACAACAGGCCCGACGGAGACACAGCACCCAGCGGAGACGGGGACCCCCCCAAGCCCGAGAGGAAGGGCCCCGAGATGCCACGGCTGTTCTTGGACTTGGGCCCCCCTCAGGGGAACAGCGAGCAGATCAAAGGTGAGGAGGCCGTGGGGGAGTGGGGTGCAGTGGAGGCTGGGCTTGGGGCAGCAGGTCCGCCTGGTCCTGGCCAGTGTGAATGCAGAACCCCTGGGGCTCCATTCCAGTCTTAGGCTTCCAGCCCTCTGCAGCCTTGGGCGAATGTCCTTCCAGGCCTGGGCCTCAGTTTCCCCAGCTTGACAGGCAGCCACAGACAGAAGCACAAAGTAGGTTAGGAAGTGCAAAGCCTTTCGCTCAGGCCTGTGACACTTGCTTTTCTCACAGGGGATCCATGTCAGGGTCCTGGGGCAGAGAGTACAGGTGAAGCTGGGAAGGGTGTGGGGGGGGGACGTGCTGTCTGGGCTTTGCAGACCCTGTCTCAGGCAGCCCACTAGATTTTTTCCCTGCTAAACCAATACTCTGTTTTTCCTTTTCTTTTTGGCAGTACAGGGATTTGAACTCAGGAATTTACAGTTGCTTAGGCAGATGTCCTACTTGAGCCACAGCCCTATCTCTTTTGTTGCTGTGCAGGTAGTGGGGAGGTCTGTTTTTGCCTAGATTGACGTTAGGCCACAATCCTTCTTCCTCTGCCTCCCCCATAACTGGGATGACAGGCCTGAACCACAGTGCCTGACTTATTTGATGAGAGGCTGGCCCAGAACCACCAAGCCTTCCGATCTCTACCTCCTGAGTAGCTGGGATTAAAGGCAGACAACCACTGAGCCTGGCCCACACTCTTAGGCTTTCAAAAATGGTTACAGCCAATTCAAAGAAGGCCCACACAGTGGAGCCAGCAGAGCAGTCAGGGCCCGCGGCTGGCTGTCACCTGTGCTCTCTGCTCTACTTTCCAGTAAGCTGAGGTGTCTCTCCTGCATGCCAGGCTCTGGGCTGTCCATGGCTGGGACTCCAGGGAAGCCCAGATCAGGCCTCGCCCCCATGCTACCATACACAAGGCCTTTCCTCAGGACCTATGGATTTGAACACTGTTTCTAGGGGTGTGGGAAGTATGTGACCAGAGGTGTCTGGAAGTGGAAAAATGTTGGGGTTGAGTAGCTAAGATGCCCTAGAGACCTAGAGGAGCTCCAGGCCTGGATGAGCCAACACTGGCTACACTGCCACAGATGCACAGCAGGTGGCCCGACACCTGGCCTCCGGAGGCTGGAGGGAGTTCGTGTATTTGGGGAGCAGGAACAGCATATGCAAAGGCTGCCCGTGGGGTTGGAGGTCTCTCCAGAACAAGCCAACAGTTGGCCCTGGGCACCGCGGCCCGGTGGGCTACGGGGAGAACCTGGGCAGGAGATGGAGGCAGCCCCCCTCCCGCAGCTAGGTGGGAGAGCGAGCCTGCCTTAGTTTCCCCAGGGCGAGGCTCACCGATCTCTCCCCCTCGCAGCCAAGCTCTCCCGGCTGTCGCTGGCGCTCCCGCCACTCTCGCTCACGCCGTTCCCGGGCCCGGGCCCGCGGCGGCCCCCGTGGGAGGGCGCGGACGGCGGGGCGGCTGGCGGGGAGGCCGGCGGGGCGGGGTCGCCGGGGCCGGCGGAGGAGGACGGGGAGGACGAGGACGAGGACGAGGAGGAGGACGAGGAGGCGGCGGGCGCGGCGGCGGGGTCTCGGGGCTCCGGGAGGACGCGGGCAGTCCCGGTGCCCGTCGTGGTGAGCAGCGCCGACGCGGACGCGGCCCGGCCGTTGCGGGGATTGCTCAAGTCTCCGCGCGGGGCCGACGACTCGGAGGACAGCGAGCTGGAGAGGAAGCGCAAGATGGTCTCCTTCCACGGGGACGTGACCGTCTACCTCTTCGACCAGGTGCGTGGGTGAGGCGCGGGGGCGGGGCCCGCGGCGAGGGGCGGGGCCTGCGGCGAGGGGCGGGGCCCGGGCGGCCGGGCGCCTTGGGGGCGGGGTCTGGGGCGGGGCTATCAAGCCTGGGGTGTTACCTTGTGGGACCTTCAGCGGACTAGGAAGCAGGTGGTTCCGGGCCCCCAAATCGGCCGCCCGAGGCCACATATGGGAGGTAGATGGGCGGACGGCGGACGGCTCAGAGATCGCTTTGGGTCAGGGTCTCCAACAGGCAGAGCAGGAAGGAGAGCCCTCCGGACGTGGGCGGGGCTGAGCAGTGGGCGGAGCTCGGGGGCGCAGAGCAGTCAGGCGAGGAGATTTGGGTTCTAGGCGGACGCAGTCTTCCCCGGCAGATAGATTTAGGGCCAGGCCTCCTTTCCAGAGAG
The DNA here is from genome assembly GCF_031878675.1 of Megascapheus bottae. Classification (NCBI taxonomy): domain Eukaryota; kingdom Metazoa; phylum Chordata; class Mammalia; order Rodentia; family Geomyidae; genus Megascapheus; species Megascapheus bottae. The sequence goes on from NC_143539.1 coordinate 3,108,913, forward strand.
TGAGGTCAGTGTTAGCAGCCGTTTCCAGGCGGACACAGCGGGAGAAGCGTGACTGAGGGTTCATCCGCTCTCGGTTGCACTTGTTTGCCGTTCCAGGAGACGCCAACCAACGAGCTGAGCGTACAGGGCCCCCCCGAGGGGGACACGGACCCATCAACGCCCCCAGCGCCCCCGACGCCTCCCCACCCCGCCACCCCCGGAGATGGGTTTCCCAGCAACGACAGCGGCTTTGGTGAGGGGGAGAGAACGGGGGTGGAGCCTACAGTGGCTGTGGGGAACTGGTCCTGGGAAGGGCGGGGCCGATGTGGGCGGAGCCTTCACATGATTGAGGGGCGGGGCCTGGGAGGGGAAGGGGCCAATGTGGGCGAGGCTTACTGAGAGGGTCAGGAAGGTTGAGTCCGGACCCGGAGGAGCGGAGCCAGGTGGGTGGGGCCTGAGGGGAGGGCGGGGCCGGCGTGTCTGACCGGCTCCCTCCCTCGCTCTTTTACCCCGGCAGGAGGCAGTTTCGAGTGGGCGGAGGATTTCCCCCTCCTCCCCCCGCCCGGGCCCCCCCTGTGCTTCTCCCGCTTCTCCGTCTCGCCTGCACTGGAGACCCCGGGGCCCCCCACTCGGGCCCCCGACGCCCGGCCCGCAGGTACTGTTATCTCCTGGCCTATCTCGGCATTTCGGGCTTCCAGCTGCGGAACCCAGGCTCCTGTTCTTGGGCTGTCATGCTGCCCCGCCCCGCCCCGCCCCCGCCTCGGTTTTCCCCACACCTGGCCACTGTGGGGCAAAGTACTGGGCAGCTCCGGGAGAGGAGGGCGCAGTGAGGACAGGGGGGCCCGGATGATGGGGGGCTTGTGGAGCTCTGCTCTCTTGGAGTGACCCAGAAGCTAAGAGCCTGACCCCATCCATAAACTCACCGTCTCTACTCTCTTCGTCCTCAGGCCCCGTGGAGAACTGACTCCCCAAAGACCCGACCCGCCTGCACCCCCAGACGAGGGGCTGAGAGTGGAGTCCTGTGTGGATGACGGAGTAGTCACTGCCACTGCTGCAGACGCCGCCCCCGGGGAGGCTCCCGAGGCCGGGCCCTCCCCGCCCCCCACCACGTGCCAAACGGGAGGCCCCGGCCCCCCACCCCCCAGTCCCCCAGCCAGCTCCCCTGATGCCCCCGATCCCCTCGGTGCCACATGAGGCAGGAAGTCCCTCCACCTTCCCGGAGAGTCACTTTTCTTGGAACTGAACTGAACTGAACTGAATTGAATGAACTCTTTCGGGCCTGGAGCCCATTGACACGCGGAGGCCCGGCCTCCTCCACTTGGCCCGTTCAGGCCGCAGGCTTCGGACCCCTGCCCTGCCCAACCCGGCCCCCAGAAGGGCCTCCAGTTCAAACCTTGACGTGGCATTTTCACATTATTTAAAAAAGACAAAAATGACTTTTTTTGGAGGAAGGTGGGACCTGTGTGTTTGGGGAGGTGGGGGCCAGGGAGGGCAGTCTCCATCCCCAAGGCCTGGGGCAAGGGTGGGTAGGGTGATGACCCAGTGTCCACAGGAAGCTGTGCTGGGGGGACCAGGTGGCCTTGCCTCAGTTTACCCACCTTCCCGGATGACCCTGTTCCCTGCCATTCACCCACACCTGTACTGTTTTGGCCCCTTTAATTCCTAGCCTGAGGGAGGAGGGGAGCGCCCCAGGGTCCTTCCTACACCTCTACTTCATTCACTTCCCCTGCATCCACCGCTCCTGTTGGGCCAGAGCCCACATTAAGAACCCCCCTCAAATCCTTAGCCAAAGCCAGCTTTCCAAGAGCTGCTCAGATGGGGAGGCTGAGGAGGGGGCTGGCACCCACATTCCCCCATCCTTGGGAAAGCCAGGCAGCTTGGAGGTCACCAGTCACTCTGGCATTCCACAGGTTCCCTGTTTTAACCTGAGAACAGATTTCATCCCCCTGGGCCACTTCAGTCAGTGATCTTGCCAGTGGGCCCTCCCAAAGCTGGTGACACAGGAGCACAAGTGTCACACGGAGGGGTGCACCCCTCCAGATGAAATAGGAAGGACACACTGGCAGCAGTTGGAGCCTCACCAACCCCTACAGGGCAGGAGACCCAACAGAGGCGAAGCCCAAGGCTGGAATTGTAGGGGAGGCTCCTGGGACCTGAGGGGATGGGAGGGCCTTTCACACAGCACCGCCCTCAGTAGGGAGCCTTCCTGGTGATGCTGTCCTCCACCAGCCCTGAGCCAGTGCAGCCCAAGATGGGACCCACCCACCCCATAGAGCCAATCAGCAACCAGCACCGGCACTGCCCACTCCACTGGGGGAGGACCAGTCTTGTCCAGCTTCTAGCCCAGAACTGCGCCTGGCAGGGTAGCACACTTCTCCAGTCCCAGCACTTCTGAGCCCACAGCATCAGGATTAGGGGCAGTCTGGGCCACATAAGCAAGTTCCTGGATAGCCTGGGCTCATCTTTGGGGGAAACCATGTGTAATGTAATAGGCCTGATGGTGGGTTTGGAATGATCACAGGCTAAGAATGCACCTTGCAAAAGGGGACCTGCAGGTCGGTGGCACACTGCCACCCAGGCTCTCAGTTCACAGGGCAGGCCACTTCCCTAAGCTCTCCTTTGCTCTCCAGATGGCCCTGTTCCTTGCTCAGACAGCCTTGAGGAAGAGTAGAGACTGGGGATCAGAGGTGACAACTTCAACGACCACCCCCAGCACCAGCCAATCCTAATCAGGCCCGTGGGCTTCTGGGAAGTACCAGCCCTCCCCCTTGCCAGCTAGGCAGGGCCCCAGCCCCTCAGCTCTGCTATGCCAAGGAATGAGGGGGACTGCAGGTGTGAGAGGTTCATTAATATTAAGATTACCAACAGTGTGTGGATTACAAAGAAAGAGAGAAGAGCTAGAGGTGAAGTTTCCAAATGGGGGAAGCAGGATCCACAGCCCCAGGGCCCAGGGGTCCGGCCACCCGGGCGAGGCAGCTCCAAAATAAATAATGGACTTGGGGACGGGTCAGGGCTGTTCCTGTTTCTTCTTCACGGAAATCCGTTTCTTCCTCGCAGCTAGCATCTCATAGAAGGGGTCCACACTCACCGCGGCCCTGGGGGAAGAGGGTGTGTGGAGGGAACACGATGAGGGCCACAGGCCAGGCCCAGCCTCCTCCCTCAGACCCCAGCCCCCCCCCTTAAGCGGGGCTCGCAGGCTCACTGGATGGATTTGATCCACTCGTCCTTCTCCTCCTGCGTGGGGGCGGAGATGCGGTACACCATGTGGTTGCCCTCCACCACGCGCCCGTCGGCCTCCGTCTTGCAGGCCTTGATGAGCTGCCCCTTGTTGTTGGGGATGTACAGCTCAAAACAGTTCTGCGGGGGGAGGGAGGAGTGGTGGTCAGGGGTGGGGATGCAGCCCTGGACGGTGGCCAGAGGTGGGTAGTGGGTGGCACAGGAGGGGTCCCCCCAGTCTCACCGGCTTCCGGGGGTCGTCCACCTCCCGGATGCTCAGGTTCTCCAGAGGGATGATGCCCCGGGGCTCCTTGTCCTGCGGGAGCAGGGCAGGCTCCGCTCAGGACTCAGGCCCCGGCCTCCTCCACCCGTGGCCCCGGCCGGCCCTCGCGCCCGCTCCCCGCCACGCACCGTAGTGTACTCGAAGTAGTAGAGGCAGTTGTCGGTGAGGATGAACCAGCGCCGCTTCCAGGTCTTCACCCGGCCCCCTGAAAGGGAAGGGGAGGGGCCGGGCTCAGGGGCGCGGCCTCCCGGGGGCGGGGCCTCCCGAGAGGCGGGGCCTCCCGGGGGCGGAGCGGCCGGAGCCTAGGACAGAGGAGGCGCGGAGGCAAGCGAGCGGGGACGGTGGGGACAGGCCGGACCCCGGGAACGGCCCACCCCCGGCTCGGGCCGCGGCCCCTATCCCCCTCCCGTGGCCCGCGGGCCGGGCCGGCCGAGTACCTACCTCCTGGGGCAGACAGCGAGAAAGCAGGCAGGACCGGGTGCAGAAGGGAAGGTAGAGTGGGGACCCCAAGAGCCGCAGCGACAGAAAAGGCGGGCGGGGTGCGGGGCGGACAGAGCACAGAGAGAGAAGCGGCGGGGAGGGGGAGAGAGGGGAAGAAAACCAGTTACATCCACTCGGGAGCCAGCTCGGCTCCCCCGCCCCCGCCCCGCATTCCCGCAGACGGAAGGGGCCAGGGCGTCCCGGGCTTGGGGAGCGGGGTCGCTCTGTTCACCTTCCCGATCCCGATGGCTCGGCTCACTCTGCGGCGGGGGGTCACAGCCGCGCTCCCCACACCCGGCATCGGGACTGCCCGATCTCCCCTCGGCGGAACCCGACGGGAGCCGCGCCTCCGGACTTTCCCTTGCCATTTTGTTTTAAGACTTTGTAAATCCAAATCCCAGAAAGCTGGATGTACAGATGGACACCTCAATGCCTGCTGCCCCGCTGCCTCACTAGGCTGGCACCCTCGGGGGCAACGCCTTGCCTTAAGGGCACAGTTCTCTTCCTGGGCATGAGTGGCTTATGTCTGTAATCTCAGCTGCTCAAGAGGCTGAGATTTAAGGATTGTGGTTCGAAGCCAGCCCAGGCAGCCTAGCATGCCAGACGCCATCTCTAATTAATTAGCAGAGCCTGCCTGGAGGCAGTAAGACTGCCATGCCAGCCATGAGTGAGAAAGCTGAGCAAGAGTTTGAGACCCTGAATTCAAACCCCAATATCAGCACCATAAAAAAGAAGATAAAAAGTACAATTCTTGCCAAGGTGGGGATCCCTGACTCAGCCCTGCTGGGGCCTTTCCAGAGCAGCACATCACCACTTCTAAAAAGCCACCCTAGCCACGCAGTCCACAACTGAGGCACACGCCCCAACCTCTTAGGGTAGCAAGGGTTGCACGGCTCCCAGGTCCATCCCAGTGTCCCAACTGCCCAGGTTCTCCTTGGGCTGTGCCCCTCCCCCCACAGCTAAGGCAGGAGCCCCTCCTGGAGCCATGGATGCACAACGATGAGGCCAATGCATCCTGCGGACAGGGCTGCCCACTTCTCCCAGCAGCCTTGGGCTGAGAGAAGGGCCTAGCCACAAGAAGGCGCCATACTTGTGTAGGAGAGAAGGGTGGCTACAGGCCCAGCTCCCACACCTGCTTCTTTTCACAGCATGTTCAGAGAGGTCTAACCACTTCCTCAGGCCACACAGCACATTCATGTGTAAACTGAGTCCTAACTCAGGCCACTCAGTTCCCCCTAGAGGGCTGAGTAGGGGCCATACCCAGCTTAAGGAGCCAGCCCTCCCGGTCGGGGTTGAAGAAGGTGTGGGTCAGGTCATTCCCGTCATCCTCCGGGATCTTGAAGGGCTCGTTCCGGATGCTGTCGTAGAGGTTCTGGAGGTTGGAGGGGGAAGTCAGCAAAGCCTGTGGTCCTCCCAGGGCTACTCAAGGGGTGGGGGTGGGGGTGGGGGGGAACCCCAGGGGCAGGGCAGCACAGACACAGGGGCAGTCAGCTGGGAAATCAGAGAGCAGAGCTTGAAGGAAGAGGCAGGTTAGAAATGACAGACGGACAGACAAGACAGACAGAGATGCATGCCAATCGGCTAATCCACTCCTACTCCAAATGAGTCAGGCCAGCCAGCTCAGGCTCCGGGAGGTGGCAGGGGCAGGGGAAGTGGGCAGGGGAGGGGCTGACCCGCAGCAGCTCCTCGGGCAGGTCCCCGCCTTCATTGATGCCACGGTTCATGGCCACAAAACGCTCCAGGCCTGGCTTGTCCCGGACGTTGGGGTTGTGCAGGCTGGTGTTCAGCATTATCACGGCAAAGGACAGCACGTAGCAGGTGTCTGCAAGGACAGGACGGGGTGACCACTTGGTTCCAGGCCTGGGTCCTCCCCACTCCTCCTCCCTCCCCCCTCTGAACTGGCAGTCTCCCCACCTGTGGACTGGAAGACCCCGGGGTTGCACAGGCAGTATCTCTGGGCGAAGGCCTCCATCATGCGGTCAATTTTCTGGGCCTCTCCGGGGAGACGGAAGCTCCATAGGAACTGTCTATGGTGGGCCAGGAAGGGGGTCAGGGCAGGGGAACCCCTCCCCAATCTGTTAGGATCTGGCCTGTCAGAAATGCCAACCTTCTGGGCTTAGCTGCTGTTTGGACATGGGATTCCATCTGACCAATAAACATTGGCCGTGGGACACTGCTGCCAAGGTGGTTCAATAGCACTTGGCAGGGGCTTCTACTGTCATAGAGGAGGGTCCCTAGAGAGTAAAGCTAGCCAAGGGCTAGCACACCGAGGCTGATTGCCTAACTGCATTTGGGGACCTGGATACAGCTCTTCCTGAAGGAGGTTCTGACAGGGGGCCTTCTGACGAGGGGGTGGGGGTGGTATTGCAGCCCTCCCCACCACCCCGCTCACCTGAGGGCCTGTACCAGGTTGAGGTCGGTGAACTCATGCAGATCCACAAAAGCATGGAGCACTGCCAGGTTGAGCTCCTCCCTGGAGGATGACAAAGATTACACAGAGGAAAGGGCCTGGGGACAGGGAGCAGGCAGGAGGCAAGGCCCCGGTGCTGTGCCTCTTTTTTTTGATGGCAGGGGGCGCGGGGGCCTTGAACTTATGGCCTAGGTGCTGTCCCTGAGTGTTTTTGCTCTACCATTTTGAGCCACAGGGAGTGGTTCTCTAGTGGTTCCCTGGAGATAACAATCTCATGGACTCTCCTGCTTGGGCTGGCTTTGAACCTGGATCCTAAGATCTCAGCCTCTTGAGTAGCTGGGATGACAGGCATGGGTGCCCTGCTATGCCTTCTTACAGGTAAAGTCTTGGTCCCACTGGTGGCCAGGCCAGAGTGGGAGCCCCCCACTCCCAGAAGATGCGCCCTGGGAACCCTGGTTCTCACACCTATCATCCCAGCTACTCAAGATGCTGAGATCTGAGGGTCGAGGTTCAGAGCCAGCCCAGGCAGGAAAGCCCACGAGCCTCCTGTCTCCAATGTATCACCAGAAAGCGGGAAGTGGCGCTGTGGCTCAAAGTGGTAGAGCTGAAGAGCTCAAGGACAGCACCCGGGCCCTGAGCTCAAGCCCCAGGACCAACAACAACAAAGAATAAGTAGATGTGCAGTGTACATGCTGGCCACCCATGCCACCCCTCCATTGTCCCCCACGCTCCCCAGATACAGAGGTCTCTCAGCTCCCAGAGTGCCACAGGCTCCTCCTCACCCAGGGCTACAAGTGTGACCAGCTGCTCCCCAGCCATCCACCATCCAGGTCCACGCCCCTGATGTCCAGCCACCCTGTGGGACCCTGTGGCTTCCTGGAGAGCAGCCAGAGTGCCCATACTTCCCAGATACCTCATGTCCCACTCAATGCTCACCCTACCCCACAGAAAGTCCCTGCACCCCCAACCCAGACCCAAGTCGACACACTCTGTCATGGCGCAGCCAGTGCCTCGCCTGAGGCTGATCCACTGGTGAGGAGAGGGGCGCAGCCTGGCAGGCTCACCTCTCCCCCAAGTAGTCGCCGATGGCCGTCTTGTTGAGCCCCTCGCCCTTGTACAGGAAGCGGGCGATTTCCTCCGGCGTGTTCTGCAGGAGTTCGTTCTCTACCAAGAACTGGATCCCCTGGTGGGTGGGCCGGGGTCTCAGCACAGAGGCCAGAAGCCATTGCTCCTACGCCCCTGTGACCCCCCCAGCCATTCCAATGGGACCAGACTCCACGTGTGCCCTGGCCCTCTGTGCTGCATAGTCAGCTCCAGCACTGGGGCCAGGCTGGCAGGTAGGCGTGCTGAGTGAAGTGAGAAGCGGCTGGCGACTAGACCACAGTCTATCAGGGCAGCGAACCTGGCTTCTCAGGTTGGAGGGGATAATTCTCTGGCTCCCTTGTGTAGGGGAGACCTGTCCACCACAAGGATTCTTACACTGAGCCATGGCACCTACACCTAGTCGTTCCCCCCCCACACACACCCAAGCAGGTCACGTTCTCCGTGGGATCTGGCTGTGCCTGGAACAGGATGTGGGAGGGGGTCTAGAACCCTCCAGAGGCCTCAGCAAATGGCTATCCAGCTGGCCAGTGCTCCCAAAACAAGGGGACAGCCAGTGTCTGAATCTAGGTACCCATGGCCCTTCTGAAAGCTGGAGGTGATGACCCCCTGCTGGGCTCTCTGCCTGGTGGATCCCAGCCCTGTAACTGCCAGCACCTTCTTGGGGTCCATGTTGAATTTCTTCCGGCCCATGGCCATCTTCCGGTTCCGCTGCAAGGTCTTACTGCAGGGGCAGAGCAAGGGAAGGTCAAAGGTCACACCTGGCCCTGGCCAAGCCCCTGACCGCCAAGCTGCTGGCCGCAGACCTCACCTGCCCTCATTGGCCTCCAGACCCTCCACCTCACTCATGGCTTCGCTCAACTCCTCCCGCAGGCGCTGGATCTCCACCAGCAGCTCCTGCTTCCGCCTCCGGATGTTCTCCAACTCCATCCGCTCCTCCGGAGTCAGGTCTGGGGGCTCTGGGGGGCCAGGGACGGAGGTTCACAAATCAGTTCTGGGGCCTAGTGGTAGAGGGCTTGTCTAGCATGCAGGAAGCTCTAGGTTCAATTCCTTGGTACCACATACACAGGAAAAGCCAAAAATGGTGCTGTGGCTCAAGTGGTAGAGTGCTAGCCTGGAGAAGCCCAAAGGCAGTGCTCAGGCCCTGAGTTCAAGCCCCAGGATGATAGAGAGAGAGGCAGAGAGAGAGAAAGAGGAAAAAAAAAAGGAAGGAAGGAAGGAAGGAAGAAGAGAAATCAGTCAGTTCTGATTGGGTACTTGTGGCTTCTGCCTATAATCCTAGCTGCTCTGGAGGCCAGCCTGGGCAGGAAAGTCCCTGACACTGATTTCCAGTTAACCACTAAAAAATTGGAAGTGGAGCTGTGGCTCCAAGTGGTTGAGAGCTAGCCCCGACGAAAAACTCAGGCCTTGAGGTCAAGCTCTAGCACTGGCCGACCCCCACCCCCTAAAATGGAAAGAGCTTAGTTCTGGCGGCCTAGGAACCGAGGTTCCTGAGATCTGGGGGAAAGCTGGGCAGGGGGTAGGACGGGCAGTGGGTTTGGGGGAGGCCTGGGTCCCTCAGTCCTTGGAGCAGCAGGGAACTTGGGGCTCGGATTCCAAAACCTGGGGACAGAAGGGTGGGAGCCTGAGCACTTAGGTGTGGGGCAAGAAGAGAGCTGGCGGTGTGAGTTACTCGGGCATTGGGGGGGAGGCCAGGGCCCGGCGTCCGTATAAAGTGACCCCGACGGGGAAAGTGAATGTCAGCTCCTAGGGAGAACCGGGAAGGGGGAGGACGCGGCCCCGAACGCGCACGGATTTCGCCTTTGGGGAGCCGGTGCTCCGCACCCCAAAATCTGGGCGCCCCCCCTGCCCCACTGGGCGCCCCCCGCCCCCCCGTGGGAGGGGATGGCCCCGCCCCAGGCCCCGCCCCGCCGCCCGCCCCTCCCGCCGCCGCCGGAAGCGGGCTCGGCCCAAACAATGGCCCGGAACGCCCCGCGCGCCAGGCCCACCGGAAGCCCGGCTGGCGCCCCTCGACGGCCCCGCAGCCCCGGGACTGGGGTGGGGGGGCGCGAGGCGGCCCCGGGGCCGCGCGTGCCGCGGGGAGCGTTCCAGAAGAAACGCTCCGAGCGCCGCCCCGACCTACCATAGACACCGTCCTCCATGGCGGCTAGGAAGGCCCGCGGAGAGTCCGGAGCTGTCCCGCCGGCCGGGCCTGGATCCGCGTTGGCCCGCGGGCTCGGGTGAGCCCGCTCAAACGCCCCGGGAGCCACCGCCGCCTCCTCAGCGCCAGTCCTCAGCGCTGAAAAGACTCTGCTTGCACTGCCCAACCGCCCGGCCGCTAGGCACCGCCCCCTCGTCTTGACGCTGGCCAATCTGCGGAGGGCTCCTCCGTCTGCTCCGCCCCTGACATTGAAAGATCGCCGCTCCGACCAATAGACACGCGAGAAGTAAATGTAGCAATGTCCGGGCTGGAAGGAGACGGCCCGTGAGTCCAATCGGAGTAAGGGAAGGCCGCCAAGTCCTGCCTCCGAAACAAAAGAAAGCCCTTGGCAGGCGTGCCCTCCAATGAGAACCCTCAGAAAGGGGAGCAGGGGGAGGGGGAAGGCTGCCGTGCTGAGCCGACCGCGCCTGCGCAAGGAGTCAGCTCGGCCAAACCGAGGCTCCGCTGAGCCGTTGCTGGGGGGCGGGATTTTTAGCCTTGCTGCTAGGGGCGGGGCCTCAACTGCGGTCTCTTACCCCGAGCCACGCCTCCTAGCTGTCCACGCTGCCTTTTGACCACCGCGGTTGCCAAGCAACTGGGAGCCGCTCTGGCCTTTTCTTCTGGCTCCCTGGGCTGGACACACCCCTCTCTTCTCAGCCTCCCTCCCAGCCTCCTACAGAACCTCCGGGAAGGGGTGGCGAACCCGCCCCAGCACCCTTCGTCCTTCTTAAGATCCTTTTTCAGTTCTCCCTGGCCAGCCCCCTCTCCTCAGCTTCCTCCCTGCACGGAGCGCCGGCGCAGGGGCCCTGGAACCGTGCACCCCTAACGGTGGCCGGGCTCGTCCTCATGTGCCGTCTTGGGGCTGCGCAGGTGGGGATGTAGTCAGGGCCAGGACCTGGTTAAGCCTGGGGATTAGACAAGGATCCGCCTAACCTCAGCGACCTTCTCGAATGGCCCTGTGCCGCCCTTCTCCGTGGGGACGCGGGCGGGGCCGGTCAGGCCCCCACGTCCTCTCCCTCCAGTTAGCTCCCTCCCCCTCACCATGTTACCCCTTGACCCCCACCCAACAGACTGACCCACCCCTGGATCTCCAGCCTCCGTCCCCATTCCTGCCTCAGACACTGCGCCGGGAGGGCTGCCAGCTAATTGATCCCATCCGGTTCTTAGCTGGGGATTCTGAAGGATAAAGAGCAGGGGAGCCAGGAGAGGAGGCTGATGCGGAGCTTGGCGAGCTGCTGGCCAGTGACGCGGCCTGCCCTCGGTGCAGGACGCAGGGTGGGAACACGCCCTCTGCCTCCTGGCACTGGCTCCCTCTGCGGCTGGCTCCCAGCCGGCCGGGCACTTAGGTTGATGACAACACTGACAGAAGTTGGACCCAAGGACCCACGTGCCTCATCCGCCCAGGTCTTTAATCTGGGGACCGGTCAATGGCTAAAATGCTTTCTTTCCTCACAGTGGGAAGACCTCAGGTCTGTTCTGTTGATCTGAGCAGCCTCCTTCGATCCCCAGCCTGCTGAGCTGGACCAGGAAGATGATGACCCGCTCTTAACCACAGCCCAAACAATCCCTTGCTGGCCCTGTGACTCAGTCACTCAAGTTCTGAGCCAGGCTTCAACAGAACCAGCTCCCATCCCCTCCCACCCGTGGAAGGTCATGGGTTGTAAAACCCAAGTGGGGTCTGGTGGGGAAACCCCAGGTCCTGCACCCCTCATCCAGCTTCCCAGAAGTGAGGAATCACCGTGCTGGAAAAACTCCAAGACCCAATGCCCAATGTTCTACTTTCACAGATGGGGAAACTGAGGCAGCTAGGGGACTGATTTGTTCAAAGGGAGGGACATGGAGGCAGAAAGCAGAGTGTGTTGTGTGTGTGAAAAAGCCAACAGTAAATCTAGTAAGCTTTGGCTTTACTTTTTCTGGATCCTTGAAAAGGACTCCAATCTAATTAGCTTGAGTCAGTTTCCAACCTTGCTGAAGGAACCAGGGAGGAAAACAGATACCTGTATTTATATTATATATATATAATACACATATGTATAACATCATTAAGAAATAGAGACAAATATCTAGATGCAGTGTTCCAGAACATTCAAGACTCACCAGCCTTGGGTCTCCCCTTCCCACTCATTCCCGTGACCTGCAGGGTCTCAGCTGAGCCCTTACTTGCTAAGTCAGTCCCAAAATGCTACTTCTCCAGTTCCCCTCCAGGAACTGCCAAGCCATCAGGCTGGAGGCAGAGAGCTTCCAGGCTTGGGGAATGGGCGGCTCTGGGTCCCTGGGGCCTCCATTCCCTTTGGCATTTCAGAATCATAAGCAGTCATCGAGGATCATCTGCTCCACTGGTTAGGACTGAATCCAGCAGATCGAGGACACTGGAGTCCTTAACTCTGACCACTGGATCAGCGCTCAGAATCTCGATTCCTTTGAATGTTCTAGAATGGCACTTCAAACAAAAACCCAAACCACCTTGTGGGTCATTTAAAAGCAGCATTTATCCCCTCAGCTCCATATTTTCTGGAGTTCTCCATCCTTCAAAAGCCACAGACAACCCATTATTGAATGTATTCTAGAAACATGACCCTGCACAGTTTCTGCATTTGTTCAGGTCTCTAGGCCAAACTGTTCTAGAATCACCAAGCCTTAGTAATCAACCTGGACACACAGAATCTGAACTCATGGACTTTCTGGAACCACAAAGTCTTTTTCTCCACATGTGATTGCCATATCCTTGACTTTGGTTGATGGAAAAAAAATGGCCTTGCAGTCATCCACAATCTACCCTCGTGGGGTGGTTTAGAGAATGAATGATTTGCTGTTAGTTGGCTGAATCAAGCCTGACCTAGAGATTCTGGATCACCATTGTTAATGGCTGGCTTCCTTCCGGGAAGCAATGGTTTCTACCTCTGGTTTCGGACTCTGCTCAACACCCAGACCCGGCCACAGAGTGTAATCTAGAACCAGTAGGCCTTGGTCTAGAATCCTTAATCCTTTAGCTCAGGTAAAAATTCAGAAATTAGGCCCATAGAGGGGTCCCCAAAATGCCTTCCACAGCAGGGCCTCACCAGCTCATCTTCCCCTTCTCCCCGCAGGAGGCCTTTAATGTTAGGGAAATGCCTGCCCCACATCCCAGCCGAGTGTCCCAATCTCTCCATCCTGCCTGAAGGGGTCATGAGTGGGGATGGGGCCACCTGCTGGGTCAAGGAGGCAGGGTCAGTGGCAGGCTTGGTGTGAGAACTCCAGGGCTGGCAGCTCTGTCCTCTGCCTCTGGCCCAGGCTCCTCCTTGGTCTCTTCCTCATCCTCTTCCTCCTGACAGCAGCTGAGGGCAAGTTCATTTTCATAACAAAACGCAGCCAGAGAACCAGGGAAGCTGGATTTGGGGCTGTGGGAAGCCTGCTCTGCCCGCTCATCCAGCTCCTTGGCACTGCACACTGGTGTCCCGGGGACCTCGTACGTGCGATGGAAATGGCGATAGTCAACCTCGTACTGGGAGCCACGCTGGAAGAGGACAGGCTCAAAGCGGTGGCCCCACAACAGCTCCCCAGGGAGGTAGGAGGAGCGGCACTGTGTAGTCATGGCCGTGGCCTCCACCATGCCCTCCAGAATGACCACCAGCTCAAAGTCTGCCTGGGCCAGCTCAGCACGGCCCAGCTCGTACAGCGGACTGGAGGAGTCAATCTCGTGCACAATAGTAATGGGTGACACCAGGAAGATGCGATCCGTGCCTCCGTCAAAGCCCACGTCCACGTCCTGGTGGTCCAGAGGGATGTACTCCCCCTCCGGGGTCACTCGGGGCTGCAGGAAAAGGCCGAGGCCAGAGCCAGATGGAAGGTAGCCGGACGTTTCAGGGAGAATGGAAACAGAAGGCAAGACAGGAAGGGATAGACATGCGCAGAAAGGAGACAGTCAAGATGGTGAAGAGAGCAAGGGATGGGTAAGGATGGATTCAGGGAGGAGGCCAAAGACCCCGAGAGGGGAGGAGAGGGATAGATACCCAGAGCAAGAGGCCAGAGAGTGGTGGAAACAGAGATAAAGGAGGACAGAGACCCAGAAAGAAAAAGGTAGAAACAGGAAGCGGAGAGAAGCAGACACAGGGAGAGACAGAGATCCAGAAGAGTGTGGAGTGGGGTGGGGTGGAGGGAGGATCAGAGAGAAGAAGTCAGACCAGGACCCAGACCCAGTGAGAAGGGGACAGGAGATAGAAGAAAGGGACCAGAGATAGAAGACCAAAGATGAACAGGGAAGGGCACAGACTCAGGCAGGGTTTGTTGATAGAAAAAGGGAGGACAAAGAGGATATGAAAAAAAATGAATATATGTGGAAGATAAACTAGGATGACAAAAAGAGGCCTTCGGCCAACCTAGCAGCATCCCACCAAGCATCCCACTTCCTTTGGGTAGGCCCTGGGTGGGAGGGCTGGGCATCTTCTCTAGCAGCTGACTGAGGGCCCCGTGGGCTTCTGGGAGTCCTAGTTCCCAGGGACAGATCCCTCCTTCCCCCTCAGCCCAGGGTTCAGTGGTTCCACTTGGACAAAGGCTGCCTCTCCCTCCCCCAGCTCCTATCCCAGTGCATTAGGGATCAGAATATTTGAAGTAAGTTTATTTTGAACTCTGGGCCTGAGCTCTGTCCCCAAGCGTTTTTGCTCAAGGTTAGCACTTTTTATCACTTTGCACCACAGTGCCACTTCCAGTTTTCTAGTGGTGTATGGGAGATGACAGTCTCATGGACTTTCCTACTCGGATGGCTTCAAACTGGGATCCTCAGACCTCAGCCACCTGATTAGCTAGGATTACAGGTATAGCCACTGCTGTCCTGCTTATTTGAACAATGTGACCACAGGAGTAGGAATGTAGGTCCATTGCGCAGGGCTTGGAGGAGCATTTTTGAAGGACTGGGGATTGATCCAGGTGGGAGAGTGCTCTCCTAAGAGCCTCGAAGCCCTGGATCCAATCCCAAAAGTAAAAGGCAAATAATGAAAGGTAGAGTGTTTTCTAAGATGGGCATGGTGGAAATGGGCCTGTAATTCCAGCTGCTACTCCAGGGGGGAGAGGCAGGAACATGGTGAGTTCAAGGGCAGTGGGGCAGAGTTAGGAAGAATTTCACAAAGGGACTGAAGAACCAGAGCATGTGCTTACTAAGCATAAGGCCCTGAGTTCAACCCCCTGTGTTCCTCAGCTCTGCAGCCTAAGTGCAGCTGGCCATGGGTTCCAAACCACAGCCATCTGGTATCTCTGTGTCTGCTGGGAGCTGTGGACCTGAGTCCTGGGATGCTCATGCAGAAAGGCGACATCTCAGTTCACTGGCAGCTGTGGACACTCTGTTCTGCAGGGAGGGTGATTCTCAAAGTGCTCTCCAGAACAGACCTGTCTTCCAGCCAAGGGCTCACACCTGCAATCCTAGCCACTCAGGAGCCTGAGGTCCGATCAGGGTTCAAAGCCAGCCAGGAAGGAAAGTCTGTGAGACTTGTGGGTCGTAGGGCTTGAACTCAGAGCCTAGGCACTGTCCCTAAGCTTTTTTGATGAAGGGTAGTACTCTGCTACTTTGAGTCAGAACTCCATTTCCACTTTTATGGGTAGTTAATTGGCAATGAGTCTCACAGGGCTGGGAGTGTAGCCTAGTGGTAGATTACTTGCCTAGCATGCATGAAAGCCTGGGTTCAATATCTTGGTACCATATACACAAAAAGAGCCAGGAGTGGTGCTGTGGTGCAAGTGGCAGAGCCCTTGCCTTGATCAAAAGTGCTCAAGGACAGTCCAGGCTTGAGTTTAAGCCCCAGGACTGGCAAAAAAAAAAAAAAAAAAAAAAAGTCTCACAGTCTTTCTTGAACTCTGCTTGATCCCCAGCCTCCTGGGTAGCTAGGATTACAGAGGTTGAGCCCCCAGCACTCAACTGCATGTGGAATAAAGCTGAAGGACAGAGCCCAGGCCTTGAGTTCAAGCCCCAGGACAAACAAAAGAAATCAGACCCGTCTCCCGAATCTACCTCTGCAAGAATGGCTCACGAAACCAGCACCCCAAGTTACCGGGGGTCTGCGCCAGCCCCCACGTGGTCTCCCTCCCCTGCCCCGCCGCGCACCTGCAGCAGCTGGGCCCGCACGTGGGCCTCCACCAGGTGGCTGCGCCGCAGGTTGCCCACCCGCCACATGAGGCAGAGGCGGCGGTCGCGCAGCGCCACCACGGCGTTCTCGCTGAAGACCAGCGTCTCGTTGCGCTTCTTGGGCTTGGCCATCTTGGCCATGACCGCGCCGACGACGAAGGCGTCGAGCACGCAGCCGGCGATGCACTGCAGCACCACGGCGGCCACGGCGGCCGGGCACTCCTCGGTGACGCTGCGCACGCCGTAGCCGATGGACGTCTGCGTCTCTAGCGCGAAGAGGAAGGCGGCCAGGAAGCTGGCCACCTGCGAGAAGCAGGGCGCGGGCGGCGGCGGCGCGGCCAGGTCGCCGTGCAGCGAGGCGATGAGCCAGAAGGCCAGGCCGAAGAGCAGCCAGGACGCCAGGAAGGAGCAGGAGAAGAGCAGGCACATCCAGCGCCAGCGCACGTCCACGCACGTGGTGAACAGGTCGCTCAGGTAGCGCGCGCCCTGGCCGCCCAGGTGCACGAAGCGCACGTTGCAGTGCCCGTCCTTCTTCACGAAGCGCCCGCGGCGCCGCGAGCCCGCGCCCGCTACGCCCGCCGCGCCCGCCGGGGCCCAGCCGTTCCCGCACGGCCCCGGCCCGGCCTCCGGGTCCGACCGGCTGGGCCCCGATGCCGGCCCCGGCCCCGCCGCGCCGCTCAGGCGGCGCAGGGCCCCGGCCAGGCCCATGGGGCGGGGAGAACCCCGTCCTCCTCCTCCTCCTCCTCCTTCTCCTCCTCCTCCTCCTCCGCGTGGCCTAGCAGGGGGCAGGCGCCCCAGATCTGTGGGGAGAAGAAATGGGTCATGGGGTGCCAGGCAGGTGGCAGTCCCCGGGTTTGGCCTCCACAGGGATAAACTGTGAGACTCATCTCCGGTTTACCACAAGAAAACAGAAGTGGTGCTGCAGTTCAAAGTGGTACATTACTAGATTTGAGCGGAAAATGGGCACAGCACAGTGTGTGTGGGGAGGGGCACGGTGCGCGCCTGCAATCCTAGCTACTCAGGAGGCTGAGATCCGAGGATCAAGGTTCAAAGCCAGCCCCGGCACAAAAGGACCCGAGACTCTCATCTCCAGTTAACCTCGAGAAAACGGGAAGTGGGGCTTGGCTCAAAAAATAACGGCACAGTGCTCAGGCTGCAAGTTCACCCCTCGCCTGCCCAAAAAAGCAACCAGCAGCCTTTTAGGGTGGGGTTCAATTGGGTAAATTGGTGGTTATCTGCCTGCCAAATGCCCCAGCATTCTCCAAAATAAGTAATATAGAAAAACAAGCCCAGCACTAGCAATCCTAGCCACTGGGAGGCTGAGATCTGAGAATGGAGATTTGAAGTCAGCTCAGACAGGAAGGTCAGTGAGACTCATCTCCAGTCAACCACCAAAAACCCAGAAGTACAAGTGTGGCTCACAGTGGAAAAGCACCAATCATGAACAAAAACCAGCTCAGGGACAGGGCCCAGACGCTGAGTTCAAGCCCCACAAACAACTGACAAAAAATATTTCATAAATTCATAAATTAGAGGTTTATAACTCATGGTAGAGTACATACCTACCAAGCCTCAGGCCAAGTTCAAATTCATCTATCACAAAAGCATTGTAATTATGTGCCTATAGGGAAAGATATATATGTGTGCATGTATGCAGGCATGTATGTATGGAACAAAACAGCTCAGCGGTAGTGCATGTGTGTACATGTGAAAAGACCTAGGCCCTATTCTCAGTCCTCGAGAAACAGCAAGCAGAGGATGTATGCAAGTCGTTTGTCCAAGGAAAATGTGCAAATGGCCAGTGAGTGGATGAGCACTTAAGACCATCACCAGTCTTCAGGGAAACGCAAATCCAAGCCACAAAGGCCCCAGCCTTTGGCTCAACAATAGTCCTGGGTTCTATGTTTAGTGCCGAGGAAATGCAAGAAAACCAGAAGCCTGGGGCCTGGAGTTTGATCAAGTAGTAGAGTGCTTGCCTAGCACGCACAAAAACCTGGGTTGAATTCCTCAGTATTGCATACATTAAAAAAAAAAAAAAAAAGGTTAGAGTGGTGCTATGGCTCAGTGGTAGAGCTCTAGCTTTGAGAAAGCCCCAGGACTGGCCAAAAAAAAAAAAAAAAAAAAGCAAAAAACCTAAAAACCTCCTGTCTACACATTGGCACCGAATCCACCATCCAGGGATGGGAGACTGCAATGGGAGAGGCAGTGTACCTGCAAATGTGGAAATGGCATCATCCTTCACTGCTGACAGAGACTGGGAACTGTGCAGCCCTTATGGAAACCACTGGCAATTCAGGGATTGATCACTGTCCCTGAGCTTCTTTGGCTCAAGGCTAGCACTCTACCATTCCTGGCTTTTTCTGTTACTGAGGAATCCAACCCAGGGCTTCATGTATCCCATGCAAGCACTCTGCTATTTAGCCACTTTTCCAGCCTGGCAATTTCTTGAAGTGCTCCTTAAAGCGATGTCCTGTATGCCCTGAATTCTACCCATCTTTGTGCCCAAGAATGAAAAGAAATATCCATTGAAAGCGTGTACACTGACAAACACAACTGGATTATCTACACAGTGGGTGATGAATTTTCTGTTCAGCACAAATCAGATGTGGCAGTCACACACCTGTCATTCCAGCACTTGATAGGCAGCAAGGCTGAGTTCAAGGGCAGCCTAGGTTACATTGAGGCCCTGTCACAAACATGGCTGAAGAAAAGGTACGACTGCTGGAGTTTGAACTTGGCCTCCCCGTGTGATGGCAAAGCACTATACCCCCTCCCCACAGCCCCTTCCTTCTGAAATGCTCCGTTCTCACCTCGCTGAGATAACACCAGTCTCCCACCATGCCCACATTTTAAAAGCTTGAGCCAAGGAGAATATGCTAGCCTGGCCACTCGTGAGCTGTGGGGCAGGGGCTGGCTCAAACCCTTCCTGGACCTCGAGGCTTTCTTTTCTTGGTGCTGGTCCTGGGACTGCAACTCAACTCAGGGCTTAGGTGGTGTTTCTTAGCTTTTTTACTACTCACAGCTCGTGCTCTACCACTTGAGCCACTCCTCGACTTCATTTTTCTTGGCAACTAATCGTAAGGGTATTATAGTCTTGTCCAGGCTGGCTTTGAGTCATAATCCTCACATCTCAGCCTCCTGGGTATGGAGAACCAGAAGGTGAGCCACCAGAAGCCACCTAGTTGTTTCCCTCAGCCAGACAGGGCCTGGCTATGCAGCCCAGTCCAGCCTTGAACTCGCCATCCTGTCTGGGCCCCCCAAGTCCCGAGACCACAGGTATGGGTCACCACCACACCTAACCTTTCATTCACTTGCAGTTTCGGGAAATCTCAGCCTCCCTCTAGAGGGAGGGGCAGGGGTGGGGGGATGCCCCACAGACCTCACTGCCCCCCAAGGACTTCAATGCCCATTCACACCTGCGCAGAAGGGGTGGGTCTGGCTGAGACTAATAATTTCATGTATGTAACGGCCTGATGGTGCAGACCCCACAGGCTCGTTGGCCCTATCTAAGCAGCTGTGTTGAGATGAAGTTTGGTGCCAACTCTGCACCCACTCCTGGCCCCAGCCACTGGGTGGGGAGTGTCAGGCCCACTCCACAGCAAGGTGGGGTACCTGGGCCCTCCTCACCATCAACCCCCAGGCAGATTTGCAGCCTGAATTGGCTGCATAGCCCCTTTGTGGACCACACCCCGTGCCACCCCCCACCACTGGTCTGCACAGGCACCCTAGGAGGAAGGCAGGGGCCCAGGCCCACAGCCATGGGTGTCCACGGAGGCCAAAGGAAGTCAGGCCCTGGCTGGCATCACGCCGCCTGCAGATCCACACCTACCTCACCGCTCGGGAGGCCGGAGGGCCAGGGCATCACCTCGTCACAGCTGGGGAACAGGCTCAGAGCCCACGGCTGACCACCGCACCAGGGGCAGCACTAACTCCCACCCTGCCCCCTCCACATGGCAGGAGGGGAGGAAGAGGATCTCAGTCCCGACCCCCTCCTCCACCTGACCTGCCAGAGCAGCTTAATGTTTCCATATAAAGGAGCTAGGGCTTAAGGTGCTTCAACTTCGTGTCAAAGTCATGGTCTAATCTGGGGCAGAGGAACCCTGCCCTCCCCTCCCCTGAAACCAACCCTGCCTGTGAGCCCCTGGGCGAGGGGTGTGCACTGCAGGCCGGAGGGCAGACAGAGGACTCACTGGGCACCAGGAGACTGGGAAGGGGGGGGGGTGTTAGAAGACAGGAGGGGAGGGGGATAGAGGACAAGAGATCAGGGAGGATAGGGGACAGATTGGGGACTAGGAGCCACTGGAGGAGATGGAGAGGTCAGAGTTGGGCAGAAGCCAGGGCCATGGAGTAAGGGGAACAGAGATGGACTGGGAGCCGGGTGGGAGGGAGGATGCGTGTGGAGGGGAGGCACATACCTGGTGGGGCAGCCCACCCCCATGCCCTGGGCTGGGGATTCCTCTGGGTGGCCTGAGGCCCAGACGCCTCGGCAGGTGTCCGGAGGGGCTGCGCTGGGCGCCTGGCCTGAGCTACAGCGGATCAGCTGGGCCGGGGGCGGGGCGGGCCCAGCCGCAGAGGGGGGCGGAGGCGGGAGGCCGGCCAGGCGGGCGCTGGGCAGCAGCCCAGGCAGGCTGGACTCGGTGCAGAGGCTGGGCAGCAGACAGCCACGAGACACCATGGTTTTGAGGCCACAAGAAATGGGAAGATAATCCAGAGGTTGGACAAAGGGGGCGTGGGGCCCCCAGATAAAACTTAGAGGTGGCCCCGGGTGAGGGTCAGCACCTTCCTGCGTCTAGACCTGTGTCCAGACATAGCAATGTGGAAGGCAGAGCGGGGCACCACCAGGCTGAGGCTGGGACGAACGGAACAAGACGTCCGGAGGCTGCCTGACCTGGCAGCCCTGGGGCAGCTGGGTGCCAACTTCCCCGTAGTCCTGGCTCGGCTCTCCTCCCAGTGACTAGGCCAGAGGCCAGGCTTGTCGTCCACCCCTGGGGCCTCACACTGGGTTTTTATTGACTCTTCGGGGCGACCAGAGGCAGAACCCATACCCCAATCTTGGGACAGACGTAGCAAAGCCCCTCAAGTCTCTGGGGAGACGGTCCACTGACACCAGGTCCTCAGACAGAGGGCAAAGGTCAGAAGTTCTATCTCAGCCACACCTGGCCATTCAAGTCTGATGAGGTCTCTGTCCTTTAGAACACACAGCAGCAGGACCCATGGTTCCCCAGGGTGGCGGCAGCCCTCCCGGGTGCCAGCTGCGGGGACACGCGTGCACACAGGCAGCGGGGTCTGCGTGGGGGCCTCAGACGCTGATGGTGCGGAAGACGGTGAAGCCTGAGAGCGCAGTGCTGAGCAGCACCCCCGGGCACTGCGGGTGCCAGTGCAGCTCCTTCAGGTCTGTTTCCCCCTGGTGCACAAATAGCAGCTGTTGCGGCAGCGCTGCCAGCCCGGGGTCGGCCTCCGCATCGCCCGCCTCGGGGTCCCGTTCCACTGCCAGATCCCACTGTGTGATCTGGTTGTCTGCACCGGAGGCAGCAAAGACTCCGCTGTCCTGGGGGTGCCACTCCACGGAGGTAATGGGGGCCACGTGCTGCTTGAAGGTGGCCACTGGGGAGCCCGACTATGGGAGAAGATAAGGGTCAGTCCTGGGAGGCCACCCCTTGAGTCCCTTCCTCCTAGCCCCCCAAACATGAAAGGACTCAAAAAGCAAGAGTGAGGGGGGAAAGTTCCTGGTCCCAGGGGCTGCTGGGAATGGCAATCTTGCCTGCAGAGCAGCTCTGCCTCTGCTTGGCCCTCGTGTGCCTCAGTTTCCCTTCCCAGCTCCACAGGCTGTTGTGCAAAGTTGAGGCTCTGAAGGGGCAGACTAGCAGCCCAGACCCTCCAGAGGCCTACAGTGCCAAGACACCAGGGGACTGAAGTCTCCTAGCCCCAGGGGCCGCTGAATGGATGGCAGCAGGCCACTCTGGAGGCTTCCCCAGGGCTGATACTACAGAGCTGATGACATAGCCATGCAGCGGAGGAACAGAGCCAGGAGGAGCCTAAGCTTTGTCCAAAGGGACAGCAGACACTGCGGAAACACTGCTGTAAGTCCTTCGCCTAAGAAGCTTCTCAGCTCTTGTCAACTAGCTTAGTTGTGTGTCAGGCGTGATGTGTCATACCTATAAACCTGGCACTCACAAGTCTAGGGCAGGATTGTGAGATGGAGGCCAGTCTGAATCACCTGTTAAGACCTTGTCTTAAAAAAACAAACAAGGGAGCCAGGCACAGTGGCTCACGCCTGTAATCCTAGCTACTCAGGAGGCTGAGATCTGAAGATCAAGGTTCAAAGCTAGCCTGGGCACAAAAGGACCTGAGATTCTTATGTCCAGTTAACCTCTAGAAAATGGGAAGTGGGGCTTGGGTCAAGGGTAGGGCAGTAGCCTTGACCTGAAGAGCTCAGGGAAATTGCTCAGGCCAAATTCAAACCCCATGACCCACAAAAAAAAAAAGGGGGGGGGAAGGGTGGTGGTGCGGTGGGAGTTTTGCCTAGTGGTAGAGTGCTTGCCTAGCATACACGAAGACCCGGGTTCGATTCCTCGGTACCATATACATAGAAAAAAGCCAGAAGTGGTGCTGAGGCTCAAGTGGTAGAGTTCTAGCCTTGAGAAAATCCAAGGACAGTGCTCAGGCCCTGAGCTCAAGCCTAGGACTGACCAAAAAAACCTCCCAAAGGCTGCTGGGAGTGTGGTCTAGTGGTAGAGTGCTTGCCTAACATGCATAAAGCCCTGGGTTCAATTCCTTGGTACCACATATACAGAAAAAGCTAGAAATGGGGCTACAATTCAAGTGATAAGAGTGCTAGTCTCAAGCAAAAGAAGCTCAGGGAGCTGGGCACAGTGGCTCATACCTGAAATCCTAGCTACTCAGGAGGCTGGGAGCTGACCCAGTCCCCCCACCCCCTGCACTAAAAATAAAAAAGTCCATGAGACTCTTATCTCCAGTTAGTCACCAGAAAATCATAAGTGGGGCTGTGGCTCAAAGGGTAGGGCGGAAGCCTTGAGCTGAAGAGCTCAGGGACAATGCCCAGGCCCAGAGTTCAAGTCCCACAACCAACCAAAAAGAAAAAAAAAAAAAAAGGAAAAGAAAAAAGCTTAGGGACAGGGTCTAGGCCCGAGTTCAAGTCCTAGGACTGGCAAAACAAACCAAAAACAAAAAAACTGCCCACAAACCACACAAAAAATACAACTCCCAGGAGCCCCATGGACATCTGGAAATTAGTCTCAGCTGCCTCTGGCCCCTGCTCCGTTGCCCCTCAACTCTTCACAGGGTAGGTGGAGTGAATGGCTCCACACTGGCCGCACCGACCCTCTCGAGGAGATTACCTTGAACTGCCGCAGGTCCCACACTTTGAGGGCTCCGTCATCACCCCCACTGAGCAGGAAGGGCTCCCTGCGGCTCCAGCTGATAACGTTGACATCTCCATCGTGGGCGCTGGCCGTGGTGAGCATGCAGGCTTTGCCAGGGGCTGCCCGGATGTCCCAGATGCGGACGGAGGCATCAGCCGAGCAGGAAGCAAACACCTGGGCAAGGTGGGTGAGGTCTAAGTACGCAGGTGTTACCCCGTGTCAGAACTAGTGATTGAAGGGCTCCTCCCTTTTCTACTCTTCTTTGGGGGAACAAGAATTGACCTCAGGCACCCATGCTCACTAGGCGGGTGCTCGACCATTTGATCCACACCCCTCCTCAGTTCTTGGTTTATTTTCCAGGTACAATCTTATGTCTTGGCCCAGGGCTGGCCTTGGACCTCAATCCTACTATTCCTTCCTTGCAAATGCTGGGATTAAAGACACACACCATGCCTTGCTTATTGAGATGAGGTCTTGCAAAATTTTTGTCCAGGCTGGCCTTGAACCCAGAGCTTGATCTCCTCCCAAGTAACTGGGATTATAGGTGTGCACTACTACTCTTGGTCCTTTCTCTTTTAATGTCTCCCTACCTAGATATTAAGTTTCAAGCCAAATCTCTGCCAGGCTCTTAGCTCAGCCCACTCTTCTTCAACACCCCAAGTTCTAGATCCCTAGCCTGCTTCCACCAGAAAGGTGTCGAGCTCCCAGCCTTCCTTCCCTCACCGTGTCTTCAGTTGGTGACCACTGCAGGTCCTCCACAGAACGTGTGTGGCCCACAAATGGTCGCTGGTCCACGTGCCAGGAGCCACCGTCTGTAGGTGTCCAGAGGTGGATATTCTTCTGACAATCCCCGGTCAGCAAGCGGCCTGGGAGGGCCAGGAATCCACGTCAGGTTCCAGCTCATTGCCCTCTCCGCAGGCTTAGCCCGCTGCAGGCCCTACTCCCCTCGACCTCCCTGAACCACGTACAAACCAAAGGGACTTACCTTGCACCCGGGGGGACCAGTCAAGAGCAAAGCCCTCTCCCATGTGGCCAGCGAAGGAGAAGATGGGCTTCACTCGGGCCTGCTCATCCCGGAGAAAGACTGCCATGGCTTGCGGGTCATCCACCACCTGAAGAAGTCTCCGCAAGGCAAACACCTCCACCTGGCCCTTCTCTGACCACACGGCAACCACAGGCTCCTCGCCCAGCCAGGACACCTGAAGGAGAGGGGAGCATGAACAGGTAGAGGGTGCAGGGTGCTGACCACAGCCTTGTTGCACTGGGGACAAGCAGAGCAGCTCCCAGACTATGGCTCCTGGGGGACTGTGAGGCTGGGTCAACTCCTTGCAGTGGGAATGGGAGGCAGAGGAGAAAGCCGGGCTGGAGGGGGGGGGGGGGAGGGCTGTGAATTGAGGCTGTGAAGTCCAGAGTCTTCAGGCTCTTGGCCTTCTAACCTGGCAGAGGCTGGAGGCTCAACGATCCGTCCTCACAGCACTTTGCTTCTGTGCTTACTGACTGGAAGAGACTCCCCCTCAGCCTGACTCCTTCCTTGATCTCCACTTAGAGCCCAAAATTTGGGGACTCATTTTTTTTTTTTCCTTTTGTGGGTCATGGGACTTGAACTCTGGGCTTGGGCGCTATCCCTGAGCTCTTCAGCTCAAGGCTACCTTCCTAACCCTGAAGCCACAGCAGCACTTCCCCTTTTCTAGAGATTTATTGGAGATATTGGAGATAAGAGTATCATGGTCTTTAGTGCCCAGGCTGGATTTGAACTGCTCGATCCATAGATCTCAGCTTCCTGAGAACCTAGGATTACAGGCGTAAGCCACCACACCTGGCCTGGGGACTCATTCTTGACTTGGTACTTATAGTTAGCCAGTATCTAGGCTGACTATAAGCTACTTCATTTGGGCACTTTAGTTACTCAGGATGCAGAAGCAAGAGAAATGAGAATTTCATGCCAGCCTGGGTAAAGTTACTTTGAGACTTAGTCTCAAAGCAAACTAAAGGCCAGGTGTGGTTTAATTCCAGCACGGGGAAGTTAAGGCTGTATAGGTAGCTTGGATTATATCATTAGACTCTGACTGAAAAATATCAAAACAAAAATCTCTAAAATAGCCAGTAAAGAGCTGTGACTGGAGGCATGGCTCAAGTGGAAGAACACTAACAGTGCCTAGGCGCTGTCCCTGAGATCTTCAGCTCAAGGCTACAGCCCTACCCCTGGAGCCACAGCCCCACTTCTGGTTTTCTAGTGGTTAATTGGAGATAAGAGTCTCAGGACTTTAGTGCCTAGGCTGGCTTTGAACGGTGATTCTCGGATCTCAGCTACAACTATAGATGTGAGCCACAGAACCCAGCAAAAAAAAATGTAAGGCTGGAGGCATGGCTCAACTGGTAGAACACCAGACAAAAAGCCCAAGACCCAGTTCAAACCCCAGTGGGGAAAAAAAAGTCACTACAGTCTAAAACAATACCCAGTGTACAGCTATTATGATGCAGAAGAAAAACTATGCCAAATATTTTTTCAGGGACTTCTTGGGAGAATACCTACTCGAACTCGGTTAATGCCACCATAGTGTGGCACCATGGCTAGCTCCAGCTGAGGTTTTCGCTCTTCCTCATCCTCTTCATCCTCCTCCTCCTCCTCTTCATCACTGCCCTCGGAGGGAGGGGGCTTGGTCCCATGCAGGTTGTGCATACGCAGCAGCAACAGCCTGGGCAAGTGTGGGATCTCAGGCACCAGAGGTCAACGTGTTTAAGGAGGAGGGAGGTGGGAAACCCAAGGGCTGAGGGCGGCAGTTGTCTAAAGCCCTAACAAACTCGGGCAGTCAGGACTGAAAAAGTCTGGGGCTTCACTAACCTGTTGCTCTGGGCACTCTCCGCCTGGGTCCCCGCACACAGGTAAAGGGTAAGGGGGAACTCTGTCCGATTGTCTCCCAGGTGATCTCGGACTATGTCAAAGCTGAGGCAGGGAGCGCCTGGAGAAGAAAAGCATGGGCGGGGATGGATTAAGGTCCGGACAGACAGATGTCAGCCTCTGCCTCCCTCAGAGACCAGTGATCTCCTGCTGACACCACAGCCCTAAGACCTGAGCTTGCTTTTATTTTTTCGGTCCTACGCAGTGCTTAAGTTAGAAATCCCAGGACGAGGCCAGGAATCAGTGACTCCAGCCAATAACCCTAGCTATTCAGAAGGCTGTGATCTGCGGACCACGGCTCAAAACCAGCCCTGGCAGGAAAGTCCATGAGACTTGATGACCAGGAAAACGCCGGAAGTGGAGCTACGGTTCAAGTGGTAGAGAGCCAGCCTTGAGCAAAAAGGCTAAGGTACAGAGCCCAGATTCTGGGCTCAAGTCCCAAGACAGGCACGAAAAGAAAGAAGAAAGGAATAAAGAAAGAAAAGCAGACCCTCCCGGGATGCATCCCCTTTCCTTCCTCCGGATCCGGGAATCCGGGCCCTCGGCCCTACCCGTCTGCGCGCGGTGGTACAGCACGTAGGCCTCCTCGTCCATGACCAGCTCCTCCCCCTCGCCTAGCGGCGGCCCCCGGCCCGGCAGGTAGACCTGGGCTGGACCCTCGGAACCGGTGTCCCCGGACTCGGCTTCCATGGGTTCCCCGCTTTCACACGTGCGCCGTCGACCCTTGCGCGCCGCCATTTTGGAACTCTGTCTCCGACGGCGCTGCATAAGACGTCACTTCCGGTCTCGCCCTCTATTCGAAGACCCGCCCACCAGCACGCGGTTACCTCGGAAACCGCCGGGCCCGAGAAGGCGCTGTGGGGAGAGCTGGAGAACTAAAAGGTTAAAGATGTGATGGTGGTCCAGCAAGAAAAACCTGTGGGAGCGGAGAAACGGTGTCACCGCGCGACCTTGAGGCGTCCTTCCTGGCGACGGGCGCAAGACCTCCTGGGACTTGTAGTTTTTTACAGCCCTAGCGTTCCCCGCTGGTCTTCCCCCCCTTCGATTCCCAGGGCTCTCTTTCTCACCAATTAATTATTCATGTATGCAGATTTGATCGCTTACCGGGTTCCTGCTCCCCGAGGGACCTATAAAGCCGGTTTCTTCTCCTCTCCCTGTTATGATGGCTTTAATTTATTTCAAAATGCCTTTTACTGTAGACAGCCCGGTCGTTAAGTGTAAGTTAGTCGGTCGACTCTACCCTCGAGGGGCAGTCACTTGTCTAACCAGGCGTCCCCCTCGCAGCCGCGGTCAGCGAGCACTTAATCAGACAGTCCGTCCTCTGGAGGGAGCTCTTACCCGTGCTGGGTGCTGTCTTTTATCACCCATCACCGCACCAGCGGTTTGGCTAATTGGAGTAATGAAACGTTAGAACTAGATCCTCTGGTGAGATTAACGGCGTTCTAGACGTGCAGATTGGCTGGGGCGGATCACTCTGCTCGCTTGCATGAACAGGATGTTAGGAATTTAGCAAGTCAAGGCTCTGCTGCCTGTAGCCATAGGAAAGGGAACCTTGGGTTTGCACCTTAACTATGTTGTGTTCTGCATCTTTCTTCACTACTCTCCTCGGGTCTCTCCCTGGCTAGTCCTTTCTGGACCCTTCTCTCCTTAGATCTTCTCTTCCTTGGTCTTTCTCCCCCTGTCCCCTCCACTTCCCATCAGAATCTGGGACATTTCTCAGTTTCTGCTTCCTCCAGAGATGTTGAGGGGGGAGCTAAGAGATAGACACGGAGTTCAGAGTTCAGGCTTGGACTGAGGAGGCATAAAAACATGGTTTATTCCAAACACTGCAATGTGGGAGCGGGGAATGGGTTAAGTGTGGGTTCCCAGACCCTCCCGTCCCCATCCCAGCCCCAGACCCGGCTGGAGATCTGGGAGGAGGAGGCTCTTATTTTTTTTGGGGGGGGGTCTGCTGGGTCATTATTGAAGGGTCATAAATAAGGGATGGCTTTGGAGAGGATTTGGTTGATGATACCTTGGTGATAGGGAGGTGGGGTTGGCTGAAGAGAAGTTGGAGTAATGGTGGGTCAGGGGGAGGCAGGGCTTCAGTAGGGGACAGGTCCTAGGTCAAAGGAGGGAAGAACCATCGATAGAGGAAAAGGGGGGGGTCACGGTTGACATTAAGGGGCACAGTCTGGTCAGGTCGGGGCACAGTCTGGGGTCGGATGACCATTTTAGGTGTCGGAAGTCACAGTCTGGGGTCAAGTCAGGGGTTTCTGTGTGGCGGGGCCAAGGTCTGGGGTCACAGTTTGGCGAATGTGTCTCACAGTTTTGAGTCCCGATGGATGAAAGATTAAAAACGGGCTTCCCGGAGGCGTGGCCGGGGCCGGGGAGCTGCACAGTGATGTGGGGGCCACGGCCCCGGGAGTGGGGGAGTGGCGTGGGCGTGGCGTGACCCCCACACCTCCCGCCCATCTGGTGACGTTAAAAAGCCCTTATCGGGTTTTATAAAAATTCGCGTGGGCTCCTAGACCCCCGTCCCCCCCTCCCCGGCCCCGCTCTCGGGCTGGGGGAGATTTGGGCCACCAAATCCCCTCTGGCTCGTGGTTGCCCCAATGCGAGGGGGCGCAGGAGGCTGCTCCGGGCGGGGTCCAGGCCAGTCCCGTGTTTTCCTTACCCACCCAGCGTGGGTCCTGTCCGTTGCGCGCTGTGCGCGCCCCCTCGGGCCGTGGCCTGCGCTGACCGAGGGGGCGGTGGGAGCCCCCGGGTGGGGGCCGCGTCATACCTCGGACTCGAGGCTGGAGAAGTGCGCTGAGCCCCTGCGGGTGCCCAGGTCCCCTCCCCGGTGTCTCCGGTGGGGCGGCGCGGCGGCCAGCGGCGGCCCCCAGTGCGCGGCGGCGGCGGCGGCGGCGGCGGCGTGCGGACACCGGCGCGCGTGGCGGGAGGGCCCGGTGAGCCTGCGCGCCGGGGCGGCCCGGGGACACGAGCTGAGGTCCTCGAGCGACCGCGAGGTGGGCGCGGGCGGCGGGAGGTCCCAGCCCCCGGCCGCGCGGCGGTGGCGGTGGTGGTGGGGCGCGGCGGCGGCGGGCGCCCGGTGCGAGGCCCGCGGGCGGTGCGGGTGCGGACGCGGACATCCGCAGCGGGCTCGACGCCGGGGCGGGGGCCCGGCTGCCCAGGGCGGGGGCGGCGGCGCCCACCAGCCGCCGTCCAGGCCGTCGTGGGAGCAGCTGAGATGGCGCGGCGGCGGCAGCAGCTCCAGGCTGGCGCAGTGGCGGCAGTGCCAGGCGGCGGGCCCGGCGCGCGGGGGCAGGTAGTCCCAGCTGCCCGCCCGCCAGCCCCCGAGCTTGTCCACCGACCAGTAGCGGCCGGGCGGCGGCCCGAGGCGCTCGGCGTACGGGTAGGGGAAGTCGGCGAACCACCAGGGCTCCAGGCCGCCCAGGGAGGCGCCGCCCAAGCTCTCCGAGTCCTCCGAGTCCGACGGCGACGGCTCGAGGTCCAGGTACGGGCAGGGGGGCGGCGCGGCGCGGCACGGGGGCGGCGCGGCCGGGGCGGCCCCGCCCGCGGCGCCCGCGCCCCCCGCCGCCTTGCCGGGCCCCAGCAGCGGCTGGCTCTCGGGGTCGGAGCGCGGCCAGCGCGCGGGCGCCGGCGGGCTCTCGTCCTCGTAGGCCAGGCGGCAGAGCGGCGGCCCGGCGGGGGCGGCGGGGGGCGCGGGCGGGGACGGGAAGCCGGGGAAGGCGCCCGGCGGGGGCTCGGCCGGCTCCTTGTCACGCACGATGGCGAAGTAAGAGGGCGGCGGCTTCTGCGGGGGCTGCGCGGCCGGGGGCGACATGGGGCGGCCCGCCGCTCCCCGGGGCGCCGCGCGGGCCTCGCCCAGGCCCAGGCCCAGGCCCTGAGGCTCGATGGGGCCGTAGTAACGGTGGAAGCCGTCGGCCAGGCCCGCGCCACCGCCCGGTCCCGCGCCCTTGGCCCGGCGCCACCGGTCCACCGCGGCGCGTTCGCGGGGCACGAAGGGCGCGGGGCCGGGCGGCGGCCGGGCCGGGGGGTACGCGGGGCTGGGCAGCGGCTGCGGCGGCGGCGGGGGCTTGGCGGGCGGCGGGGCGGCCTCGGCGCTGCAGCAGCTGTACATTCCCTGCGGGCCGGCAGAGGAGCGGCGATCGCGGGGTGCCCGCCTGACCCGAGGGGCCTCCGGGACGTCCATCTTCACCGTTCCCTGCCTATCCGTCCCCCGGGGCCCCTCCGCGGCTCCCCTGGCCCCGTGCGCCCTTCCCCGGCTCCCTTCGCCCCCCGCGCCCCTCCCGGGGTCCTCTCGCTCCCCCTGCGCCCCTCCCCGGGCCCCCCTCGCCCCCCGCGCCCCTCTCCGGGTCCCCTCGCCCCCCCTGCGCCCCTCCCCCGGTCCCCTCGCCCCCCCCTGCGCTCCTCCCCGGGTCCCCTCGCCCCCCCCGCGCCCCTCCCTGGGTCCCCCGGCTCCCCGAGCCTCTCCCCGGGTCCCCTCGCCCCAGTACCCCTGCCCGGGTCCCCTCGCCCCCCCCCGCACCCTTCCCCGGGTCCCCTCGCCTCCCCCCGCGCCCCTCCCGGGGTCCCCTCGCCCCGTGCGCCCCTCCGTGGGTCCCCTCGCCCCCCCCGCGCCCCTTCCTCGGTCCCCTCGCCCCCCGCGCCCCTTCCCAGGTCCCCGCGCCCCTCCCCTGTTCCTCTCGCCCCCCCCCCCCCCGCGCCCCTCCCCGTCCCCGCGCCCGCCCCTCCCCCGGTCCCCGCGCCCCGTACCCTGGAGAAGGCCAGCAGGAAGTCCATGCGGTGCGTGGGCCCCAGGCAGTGCCTCAGTCTCCAGTAGACCAGGTGCTCCCAGGCGAACACCAGCAGGGACAGCCCCATGGCCACCAGCAGCATGTAGAACACGCCCGCCATGTTGTCGATGTCCAGCTTGCTGCTCATCACCTCGATCTTGTCGTTGTGGCAGATCCCCGACAGCCACAGCCGCTCCAGCATCTCAATCTCATCTGGGGGAGGGGTCGGCGAGCCCGTGTGAGGTGACCTGGGGTCCAGGACACCCCCACCTCCATCCCAGTCCCCTAAGGCCCCCCCTCCCGGTCCCGGCAGGCGCACCGTCCCCCAGGAACTGCAGCAGGGCCAGGTCGATGGGCCGCTTCCAGCGGGAGCCCTTGTGCAGGGCGATGCCGTAGCCCGTGGTGGCGAACACCTTGCCGGAGCCGATGGTGACCAGCTTGCAGCCTTCATCTTTCCGGGCCATGTAGTTGAGCACCGCAGCGTCATAGATGAAGGCGTCCAGCTTTCTGAGGGGGGGGGGTAGCGGGATGGGCTTGGTGAGTCTCCTTCGACGCCCTCCTTCTCTCCCCCACGGCGGCCTCCCTCCTCACTGCCTGCCTGCTGGCCTGCCACCGGCTACAGATCCTAGGTCACTGCCCTTCTTTGTACCTCCCTTTCAAAGTCTGTGCAACCCGTTTCATGGCCCCAGTTTTCATAAAGGTGAGATGGTGCCTGAGGATCGAGACCAGCCTCCAGCATACACCTGAGGACCTTTCCTCCATTTTCTTTTTTCTTTTTTTTTGTGGGTTGTGGGGCTTGAACTCTGGGCCTGGGCACTGTTCCTGAGCTTTTCAGCTCAAGGCTACCACCCTACCCCTTGAGTCAAGCTCTACTTCCAGCTTTCTAGTGGTTAGTTAGAGATAAGAATCTCACCATCTTTGGTGCTGGGGCTGGCTTTGAACCTTGATCCTCATAGCTCAGCCTCCTGAGTAGCTAGGGTTACAGGTGTGAGCCACTGTACCCAGCTCCACTCCATTCTTAAGCAATACCTGGGTCCAGTGGTCTACATTTGCCAGCCTAGCTGTATGGGAGGCAGAGATTGGGAGGGTACTAGATGCAGGACAGTTTGGGCAGAAAAGGCTGAGAGACTCCATCTCCATGGAAAAAGCTGGGGTGGGAGGTGCTTCACACAGTTCCCTAGCTATTATGTGAAACAAAATGAGAAGCAGGGGGCTGGGAGCCTGGCATAATGGTAGAGTGCTTGCCTAGCATGCACGAAGCCCTGGGTTCGATTTGTCAGTATCACATACGCAGAAAAAGCCGGAACTGGTGCTGTGGCTCAAGGGGTAGAGTGCTAGCCTTGAGTACAAGCCCTGGTAAGGGAGGGAGGGAGGGGAAGAGAGAGAGAGAGAGAGAGAGAGAGAGAGAGAGAGAGAGAGAGAGAGAGAGAGAGAGAGAGAGAGAGAGAGAGAGAGAGAAGCACGTGCACTCTAGGTAGAAAGACCCTATCTCAAAATATCCAACACACTTACACATACAAAGGATGGAGATCCAGAGGCTAGTGGTTCACACCTGTCCTAGTTACTCAGGAAGGTAAGCTCTGATGATAGAGGTTCGAAGTGAGCCATGAGTCTAGAAGACTCATCACCAGTTAATAAATAGTAAGTAGCTCAAGTGGTATAGCACCAGCCTTGAGCAGAAAAGGTCAAGGGTACAGGGCCCAGATTCAGTATGTGTGCACATGCGCGCACGGGCGTGTGCGCACACACACACACACACACACACACACACACACACCCCAAATTAGGAAGTACTTCGTACTTCTGGACACCTCTGTTCAGATTCCTACATGGAGTGACTGAAGCTGGAGCAGATCTGGGGGTGTGATGAAGGTTGGGATTTAGCTAAGAAGGGTGATCGTAGCCCCTGAGTTGGGGTTTCACTTGCTTTTCTACAGAATCAACCAGACAGGTAGATCCCAGCTGACCTCTGGGGTATAAATTAGGCAGCAAAAAAAATTCCACCATTGCCTGAGGGCACTTCTGCCCCACAGGCACACTGTAATTTCTCCCTAGGTTTCTCTTTGTTTAGGAAAAAGCCTTGGGGGGGGGGGTGAAGGGTGAACAGCTCTGCTCCTTTCAGTGGAAAGAGTTTGGAGTTTCTAGAATCAAGTGGAGATGCTCAGGAGGGACCCAGCTTGGGAAAGAGGAGCCCAGCAAAAGGAAAAAGAGGATCTTCTCGGACACATGCAGGCCCCAAGGAGGGAGGGAAGGGACCTCACCAACATTTTATAGAAAGCCACAAGCCAGTCGTGGCTTCCATGGAGAGAGAGCTGAGGGACTTTCAGAAGGCGGCTGCGCTTAAGCAGCCTGTGCTGTTTTCCTCTTTTGTAAGTCCTGGGGCTGGAACCCAGGGCCCAGCCTCTGTTCCTGAGCTTCTTTTCTCAAGGCTAATTTCTATCACGTAAGCCACAGGTCCACGTCCAGCTTTTTCGGGGGGGGGGGGGGGTTAACTGGAGAGGAGAGTCTCATGGATTTTCCTGCCCAGATCCTCAGATCCTCAGATCTTCAGATCCTTAGATCTCAGCCTCCCAAGTAGTTCAAGTTGCCAGGTGCGGCGGTTCTCGCCTATAATCCTAGCTATTCAAGAGGCTGAGATCTGAGGATTGAGGTTCAAAGCCAGCCCTAGCACTAAAGAATGTGAGACTATTATCTTTAATTAACCACTAGAAAACAGGAAGTAGCTCTGTGGCTCAAGGGATAGGGCCTTGAGTTGAAGTGCTCAGGCCCAGTGTTCAGGTCCCAAGACTGCCAAAAACAAAACAAAAAACACCAAGTAGCTAAGATTATAGGCATGGGTCACTGGTACCTGGATATATTTCTCTATCTATCTCTGTCTCTTACAGCACTACTTCCCGTTTTCAGGTGATTAATTGTAGATAAGAGTCTCACAGACTTTTGTGCCTGGGCTGGCTCTGAATTGCTATCCTCATATCTCAGCCTCCTGAGTAGCTAAAATTACAGGCCTGGGTCACTGGTTCTTGGATATCACTATCTCCCCCTCTCTTCCTCTCCCTCCTCCCTCCCTCTCTAGGTTTCTATCAGCTTGAACTTGGCCTGGTCATTGTCCCTAAGCTCTTCAGCTCAAGGTTAGGGTTCTACCACTTTGAGCGCTACTTCCAGTTTTCTGGTGATTAACTGAAGACATAAATCTCTCTCAGTGCCCAGGTTGGCTCCAAACCGAGATCCTCAGATCTCAGCCTCCTGAGTAGCTAGGACCTCAGGCATGAGTCACCATTGTCGAGCTACACTGTTTCTTTCTGAGCCAAGATCTCATTAGGCAGCTCAGGCTGGATTCAAACTCATTCTCCTGACTCACCCTCCCCAGGGCTCAGGTTAAAGGCGTGTGCTACTGCACTTGGCATAGAGAGTTCGCATTTGAGCCAACATGTGTCCCCTCTCAGCTCACCACCCTTCCCTGGTTCCTTCCTCAGGCAGAAGGATTTGAGGTGTCACCGGAACACCTCTGTACCCCTTCTTTCCCCTGTGTCCTCATTTCCTAAGCCCTTCTCCTCACCAGACCCCACTCCTGTGCTACAGCACAATGGGAACTTCTATCTTCATATGAACACTGCCTTGATCCTGTCTTAGGTCCATGGCACTGGATCTTCTTTTTTTCTGGAACATTCTTTTCCCATATAGCTTCTTGGCTCATCCCTTCACCTCCTGCACTTCTTTTCAGTATCTGTTTAAAAGCCACCTTCAGTGCTGGATGCTGGTGGCTTGTGCCTATAATCCTTTTTATTTATTTTTGTGCTGGTACTGAAACTTGAACTCTACCACTTAAGCCACAGCTCCACCTCCTGCTTTTTGCTGGTTAATGGAAGATTAGAGTCTCATGGACTCTGACAGAGCAGAAAGCTATGATGAAAAGGCCTAGCAGTGCAAACTAGATCAAGGTATGTGGGTAATAAATGTCTACACACAAAGGATAAAGAAAAGAGAGAATAGGTTATACATGAAGTCTTAGGGACCCAAATTATCTTGGATTATTTTCTTTTCAGTTTTGGGGCCCCAACTTGGGGCCTGGGCTCTGTACCTAAGTTTCTTTGCTCAAGTGAATGCTCTACCACTTGAACCACAGTGCCACTTCCAGCTTTTTTGAGTAGTTTATTGGAGATAAGAGTCTCAAGGAGTTTCCTGCCAATCTAGCTTCAAATTTGGATCCTCAGATAGCTCAGATCCCAGCCTCCTGAGTAGGTAGGATTAGAGGCATGAGCCACTCGTGCCTGGCTTAGATCTTATAGAGAGCCACAGGAGCACAATGAGGCACTATCTGCCAACTCTGAAGGCAAATGAGCCTTGCATCAGAATTCTATACCCAGCTAGACTGTCCAAATGTATGAAGACAGAAGAAAGGATTTGCAGAGATAAAGAGGAAAATGATGCAATCAACAAGACACACACACACACACACACACACACACACACACACACTCTTCCTCTGTGCCCTTTGTCTAGAAGCATAAAAGAACAAGAGAGCAAAACCCAGAAATAAGAAATTATGACACAGGGGCCGGGAGTTTGGCCTAGTGGTTAAAGTGCTTGCCTAGCATGCACGAAGACCCGGGTTCGATTCCTCGGTACCACATACATAGAAAAAAAGCCAGAAGTGGTGCTGAGGCTCAAGTGGTAGAGCTCTAGCCTTGAGAAAGTCCAAGGACAGTGCTCAGGCCCTGAGCCCAAGCCCAGGACTGGCAAAAAAAAAAAAAAAAAGAAATTATGACACAACAGATTCTTTTTTTTTTTTTTTTTCCGCCAGTCCTGGGCTTGGGCTCAGGGCTTGAGCACTGTCCTTGGGCTTTCTCAAGGCTAGAGCTCTACCACTTGAGCCTCAGCACCACTTCCGGCTTTTTGCTATGTATGTGAGGTACCGAGGAATTGAACCCAGGTCTTCGTGCATGCTAGGCAAGCACTCTACCACTAGGCAAAACTCCCGGCCCCGACACAACAGATTCTGAACCAGAAGGAAGGTGAAAGGTGGCTTTAAGATGGAGGCCATACAACACAGTGGAGCACAGCTGGTAGACAAGAGTGAAACTTCTTTCCCAGTAGATAAAATAAGTGAAGCATTTCTGACTTCTGAATATAAGAAGAGAGTCCAGTTATAAGAGAATTGGGGCTTGAATTAGTGAAGCACAAAGAAAGCCACAAAGCAACTGATAGAAAAAAAAGGGATAATTATTAACTCTAGGAAAAACAAAGAGTTGGTTGGGAGAGAAAAGTAATCATGGTTCACTACTTAGGACAGCTGGGAGAGAGCGCGTTTCAAGCGTTTTCACAGTCACAACATGTACAGATTGAATATTCATCCGGTGCGAATCACAATGTGGAAGACAGGACTAATTTAAATAGGAGAAGGAGATGTGCGTTCCATAGTGAATAGTGGATGGAAAATGCCCAAAATTGAAAAATGAAATGGTAGCCTCATAAACATGGTACTTAGACATGCAGAGATAAATAGAAAATGATGCAATCAACAAGGTAAATCAGATTCTTCTGTGAGAGTAGAGGAACATAAACTTTCTCTTTCTTTTTTTTTTTTTTTTTTTTGCCAGTCCTGGGCTTGAGCTCAGGGCCTGAGCACTGTCCTTGGACTTTCTCAAGGCTAGAGCTCTACCACTTGAGCCTCAGCACCACTTCTGGCTTTTATCTATGTATGTGGTACCGAGGAATCGAACCCGGGTCTTCATGCATGATAGGCAAGCACTTTAACCACTAGGCCAAACTCCCGGCCCTCTTTCTTTCTTTCTTTCTTTCTTTCTTTCTTTCTTTCCTTCCTTCCTTCCTTCCTTCCTTCCTTCCTTCCTTCCTTTCTTCCTTCCTTCCTTCCTTCCTTCCTTCCTTCTTTTTTGGACCTAGTCCTAGGGCTTAAACTCCGGGCCCTAAGCACTGTCCTTGAGCTTTGTTACTCAAGGATAGCATTCTACCTCTTAAGCCATAACTCCACTAATGGCTTTCTGGTGGTAATTGGAGAAAAAGTATAAAAAGTATCAATGACTTTCCTGCCCCAGGCTGGCAGGACACTGGGATTCTCAGATTTGAGCCTCCTAAATAGTTAGGATTATAGGCATGAGCTACCACTGCCCAGCGTTTTTTTTTTTTTTTTTTTTTCGTCTGCCAGTCCTGGGGGCTGGGCACGGTCCAAGGACACTTTTTGCTCAAGGCTAGCGCTCTACCACTGGAGCCACAGCACCACTTCCGCCTTTTTCTGTGTATGTGGTATCGAGGAATTGAACCTAGGGTTTCTTGCATTCGAGGCAAGCACTCTACTGTGAGGCTACACTCTTGGCCCAGCTTTTATTTTTGAGGCAGGTTCTCCCTACAGAACCTGGATGGCTTTCAGTTCATGATACAGCCCGGCACCAGTGGCTCACGCAAGTAATCCTAGCTAGTTCGGAGGCTAAGATCTGAGGATTGCAGTTCAAAGCCAGCCCAGGCAGGAAAGTCAGCAAAACTCATTTTTTTTTTTTTGGCAGTCATGGAACTTGAATTCTGGGCCTGGGCATTGTCCATGAGCTCTTCAGCTGAAGGCTACTGACTTCCCCATTGAGTCACAGCCCCATTTCCGGTTTTTTAGTGGTTAATTAGAGATAAGAGTCTCATAGACTTTAGTGCCCAGGCTGGCTTTGAACTGAGATCCTCAGATCTCAGACTCTGGAGTAGCTAGGATTATAGGTGTGAACCACTGTGCTCAGCTAAGTCAGTGAAACACTTCAATTAACTACCAGAAAACCAAAAGTGACACTGTGGCTCAAAGTGGTAGAGTGCTAGCCTTTAGCTAAAAAGCTCAGGGACAGAGCCCAAGCCCTGAGTTCAAGCCCCATTTGATCAACAACAACAACAAAAATCATAATCTACCTGCCTCTTTTTATTTTATCGGTTGTGGGGCTTGAACTCAAGGCTTGGGCACTGTCTCTGAGAATTTTCTGCTCAAGGCTACTGTTCTACCACTTTGAGCCATAGCTCTACTTCCAGTTTTTGAGCAGTTAATTACAGCGAAGAGTCTCATGGGGAATTGTATTTCTGCCCAAGTTGGCTCCAAACCCTGATCTTCCGATCTCAGTCTCCTTAGCAGCTAGCATTACAGGTTTGAACAATCAGCGCCACCCACCTCTTGAATGACAGACCTTTACATGTGTATCACTGCACCTAGTTTCCATTATTTTTTTTTCCTCTTAATAACTAAGCTTCCCATTAGAGCTAGTAGGACAGGTGTGTCATCAAGCAGGCCCAGCTATAGATTGAGAGGGGGGGGGTCTTGGAAACTTTTCTGTCCAGATTAGACTCAAACAGCTTCCTAAGTAGTTGGGATTACAGGACAAGTTATTGTGTTGGATTAATAGGAAAAAAAAATCTTACATTAGCTGGGCACAGTGGCTCACACCTGTAATCTTAGCTACTCAGGAGGCTGAGATCTGAGGATTTTGGTTCAAAGCCAGCCTGGGCACTAAAGACTGTGAGACTCTTATCTCCACTTAATCACCAGAAAACTGGAAATGGCATTGTGGCTCTGGGGGTAGAGCGGTAGCCTTGAGCTGAAGCCACAGAGAGTCTAAGCCCCACAACTAACCAAATAAAAAAAATTGGGCTGGGGGCCGGGAGTTTGGCCTAGTGGTTAAAGTGCTTGCCTAGCATGCACGAAGACCCAGGTTCGATTCCTCGGTACCACATATATAGAAAAAAGCCAGAAGTGGTGCTGAGGCTCAAGTGGTAGAGCTCTAGCCTTGAGAAAGTCCAAGGACAGTGCTCAGGCCCTGAGCTCAAGCCCAGGACTGTCAAAAAAAAAAAAAATTGGGCTGGGAGTGTGGCCTAGTGGTAGAGTGCTTGGCTAGCATGCATGAAGACCTGGGTTTGATTTCTCTGTACCACATACTGGAAGTGGTGCTGTGGCTCAAGTGGTAGAGCTCTAGCCTTGAGAAAGCCCAAGGACAGTGCTCAGGCCCTGAGTCCAAGCCCCAAGATTAGCAAAAAAAAAAAGACAAAAAAAATCTTATATTTTTATTCTCCAAACTATGTGGATGGATAACTGGTAAAAATAGAAGTAAAAATTAGGAGGAAAAAATGTAAAAAAGGGAGAGTAATGGAGAAAAAGGATTTCAGCAGGAGTGGAAAAATCAAAGCAAAAGGTGACAATGAGGAGCGTCAGGGTGTTCTTTGTGCTTCTGGGAGGAGGACAAGGGAAGATTTTGAGTTTCCCACTGTGCTCAGGAGGTAATACAGCCTGGAGCCTGACCCCCAGGGTCATACAGCCAGGGTTCAAGTCCCAGTCTGGTAACCTAGCACTGTGGGAAGCTTGCTTTTATTTCCATTTCTAATAATATTCACCTAAGATGATTATGAAATGCTATGGGTTGAACTGAATCCCCTCCCAAAATTCATATACAAGAAAGCTAGTGTCCAGTACCTCAGGATATGACCTGGTTTGGAGGGCGGCCCCTATAGAGACATTCAGGTTGAAATGAGATCAGAGTGTGGGCCCAAATCCAATATGAATGCCGTTCTTATAAAAAGAGGATATCTGGAGCCAGGTGTCTATAATATTGGCCAGTCTAGAGGTGAAGATTGGGAGAATCATGGTTTAAGCTGGCCCCAACAAAGTAAGTGACCCCTGGGCCTGGGAATGTAGCTTTGAGGTAGAGTGTTTGCCTAGCACACATGAAGCCCTAGGTTTGATTCCCTAGTACCAAAGAAACCAAAAAGAAGTGGTGCTGTGACTTAAGTGGTAGAGTGCTAGCCTTGAGCAAAAGACGCTCAGGGACAGTGCCTAGGACCTGAGTTCAAGTGTCAGGACTGGCTAAATAAATAAAAGAGCGACCCTGGGGCTGGGAGTTTGGCCTAGTGGTAGAGTGCTTGCCTAGAGCATTCATTCAATTCCTTGGTACCACATACATAGAAAAAAGCCAGAAGTGGTGCTGAGGCTCAAGTGGTAGAGCTCTAGCCTTGAGAAAGTCCAAGGACAGTGCTCAGGCCCTGAGCTCAAGCCCAGGACTGGCAGAGAGAGAGAGAGGAGAGAGAAGAGAGAGAAGAAAGACAAAGAAGAGAGAGAGAGGGAGAGAGAGAGACCCTCTGTGAAAAATGACTAAAGCAAAAACAGTCTGGGGATGTGGTTCAAGTGGTGGAGTGCCTGCCCAGCCGGGCATATGGCCCTAGGTTCAAATCCCAGTACCACTGAAAAGGAGGGAGGATATTTGGGACACCAATTCACACATCCAGAGAAGGCAATCTGAAGAGACAAGCGAGACAAGTCACCTCCCTGCAAAGGGGAGAGCCAGTTATGCAAAACTTCAGCCTCCAGAAGGGAAAGAAAAGCCCAGCACACTAATCATGAATGAAAAGGAGCTTAGAACAGAACTTGATACATAATAAACACTATAGTAAATTAAAAAGACAATGGGAACGAGACCAAGTCTTGGCAAGGACATAGAACAAATGGAACTCTCTTGCACCATGGAGGAGAATGCAAGTTGGCACAGGCACTCTGGAAAATGCCAAGCACGTGGTACCTATCACAGCCTGAAGACTGAGCAGAGCTCCTTCCGGATCCCAGCCCCAGCTGACCGGCCCCGGGACGACCTGGGCCCCCCACCCCACCGCACCCCGTGCCCGCCCCGCCTCTGCGCATGCGCAGTGCCCCGCCCGCCCGGCCCGGGCCTGCGCTGACCCTGCCTTGAGCTGCGTGAGCGCCTCCTCCACGCGGGGCTGGTTGTAGCGCACCATGTAGCTATGCATGTCGGGGTAGTTGCTTCGAATGTTCTTCTCCGTGGACCCATTGGGAACCGTCCCAAACTTGAGCGGTGGGTATTGCTCCTGCGGCCTCTGGAACTGGGGCACAATGGGCAGCTGCTAGAGAAGCCCCGCCTCAGCCCCCCCAGCCCTCCCCACCGCCCCCCCCAAACACACAGGCAAATGGATCGGCTGAGACTGCGAGGAGTCAGAAATCCAGAGACTGAGTGTTCAGAGCAATTGGAGTACAAAGTCTTTCCCTCCTTCCCTCCCTCCCTCCTCCCTTCCTCTCTCTCTCTCTTTTCCTTTCGTTGCCAGTCCTGGGCTTGAGCTCAGGGCCTGAGCACTGTCCTTGGGCTTTTCCAGGCTAGCGCTCTACCACTTGAGCCACAACACCACTTCCAGCTTTTTTTCTGTGTATGTGGTACCAAGGAATGGAACCCAGGGCTTCATGCACACCAGGCAAGCCACTAGACCACGCTCCCAGCCTGAATGGAAGCGTTTTATCTGTTGAATCTAATAAAAATTTAGGGTTGACTTTTGTATGTCTTGGTTTTCAATTCCTTTGCTCTTCCAGTACTTCACAATTTTCCTGGATCTGCCATGGGTTGACGTTTCAAAGACCAGTCCTCCATTACTGTGGGAGAGGCACATGGATCTAAAATATTTCCCCCTCAGGAAATACTTCATTGTGAAAAGGGACCCATTTCTTCCCAAACCTTCCATTCTTTTTTTTTTTTTTTGCCAGTCCTGGGGCTGGAACTCAGGGCCTGAGCACTGTCCTTGGGTTTTCTTAAGGCTAGAGCTCTACCACTTGAGCCACAGCACCACTTCTGGCTTTTCAATGTATGTGGTACCGAGGAATCGAACCCAGGTCTTCGTGCGTGCTGGGCAAGCACTCTACCACTAGGCCAAACTCGCGACCCCCGAACTTTCCGTTCTAGGGAAGAGACTCCCTTCCTCCACCCAAGAGTTTTCCCCTCTGTCAGTGCCACAGGTCCTTTCCCTGCCCCCTCCACACACCTTGCGGTCACTGAGCCCGGACACCGTGTCCACGTACTCCTCCTGGATCATGAAGGCGGCGAGGTTGGCTGTGTAGCTGGCGAGGAAGATGACGGCAAAGAAGGCCCACACCAGCACCATGATTTTGCTGGTGGTCCCCCGGGGGTTCTCCACGGGCACCGAGTTATTGAACACCAGGGCCCAGAGCAGCCATATGGATTTCCCAATGGTGAAGGTTGAGCCTCCAGGGCCTACGGGGGACCATGATGAAGACCCCAAGAGAAATCCATGAAAGATGGTAGTGGAGCACACAGAACTACAATTCCCAGTAGCCTCTGAGGCTCTGGAGGCTCCAGAGGCCACAGGGCTGTCCTCAGGGCCTGCTGGGAAATGTAGTTCCATGTGCAGACGGCCTTAAAAGGCAGAAAAGAGAGGGGACTTACGCTTGCCCGTGGCCAGGCTGCGGTTGTAGCCCACGGGACTGAGGTACTCGAAGATGAAGACGGTGACAGCGACCACGGTGAGGCACATAACGAACATCATTACCCACACGGCGGGACTGTAGGGCTCTGGGATCAAAGGGAGTGAGGTGTGCTCACTGGTCAGGCAAGCAAAGGATTGGAGGCCTCCCCACAGACATGGGGGGGGGTTGTCCAGGTCTGTCCCCATCCTGGTCTGTTCCCTCCCTGCTTCCCCATGGTCTGTCTGACATACTAACTGCGGGCAGGGAACTCTGAAAGAAGGGAATTACAGTCCGGTATCAACTATGAAATGTTTCCTGAGCCCCACACCGGAGTCTCTCCCTCCCCTGGCCACTGCTCCAGGCCCTCTGTCATGCCCACTCTGTCCCCAGGCCAGCTCTGCCTCCCGGGAGTCCAGGGCCTGCACAGCTGGGGACAGTTGCTCCACCCTGGTCCAGGTATGGCACCCTGTCCCTGCTCACCCAGGAAGGCTGAAGGGGACACTGTGCCATTGCTGCGTGCCACCATGACGCTAATGCCCGTCTCCACGAAGGGCACGGAGAAGTCCACGATCTCAGAGCGCTCCTCGTTGATGGTGAGCGAGCCGATGGCCATGTCTGCACGCTGGTAGAACACCTGAGGTGGGGGTAAGGAGTGGGCCAGGGAAACGGCCCAAGCAGATACTCACCGGGGACAATGACAGGCCCAGGAGGAGACCAGAGGCAGAGGGAGGGAGGGGTGAGGAGATGTGGAAGGTACGTGAGGAGGGGGGTGGGGGAAGGCAAGGAAGGCAGCAAGGAGAAAACAGGGGTGTGGAACTAGAATAGGAAAATGTCTTCTTGCCGGCACCTGCTGCTTGCCCCAGTTTTTTTTTTTTTTTTGTCCCAGGACTTGAACTCTGGGCCTGGGTGCTATCCCTGAGCTCATCAGCTACCCTACCTACCCCTTGAGCCACGGCCCCACCTCTGGTTTTCTAATGGTTAATTGGAGATAAGAGGTCTCATGGACTTCCATGTCCGGGCTGGCTTTGAACCTCATCATCAAATCTCAGCCTCCTGAATACCTAGGATGACAGGCGTGAGTCATCGTGCCCGGCTTTTGCCTGTTTCATGGGTTGGGGTTAACCCTAGGGTTTCCACCTCCTGGTTTGGCCTCCTCTCCTAGCTGTCCCCTTCATACATCACCCTTCCTAGCCCTGCCTCCAAGTCGCCCTCCCCCTAGCTCCGCCCCTACAACCAATGCAATCATCTTAGCCACGCCTCTTTATAAGGTTTCACTCTAGCCCCTCCCTCCCTTCCCCCCCAAACCCCCTATTCGGCCACAGCCCGTTGGGCTCCGGGACTCTCTTTTTGGCCCAGTCCTTCCTCCTCCAAGAGCCCCCTCCCCCAGGTGCAAGGCCCCTCACCTCCCCGATCATGCCGTTCCAGACCCCATCGATCTTCTTGCCGTGCTTGCCATTGGTGACCAGGTACAGGTCGTAGCTGAAGCCGATGGTGTGCGCCAGCCTCTTGAGAATGTCGATGCAGAAGCCCTTGCAGCAGCGCTTCTCCGGGCGGGGGGCGTCCGGGGGAGGGCTGAGGGGGAGGGCAAGGGGCAGGCCGCCATGGTTAGCGCTTTCTGGGGAATCCGAGGACCAAACTGTGTCTCTACGCTGGGCGGAGCCAGCACCCGGTGGGCGTGACCAAGACGCCTGGGCGGAGCCACTGCGGGTAGGCGTGGCCATGGTTTGTGCGTGAGGTCATGGCCACTGGGCGGAGTCAGGGCTAGGTGGGCGGGGCCGAGGCTGCTGGGTGCTGGCCGGGAGCAGGTTCTCACCTATGGGTTCGGTTGAGCTGGCTCCGGCAGGGGACCGAGTCTCTGATGCAAGTGCCACTGATGGGATCGGCAGGTTCCACGATAACAAATGGCCTCTCCTCCAGCGTGGCCACAGTGAGGTGCTGCGTGTCGTCCACGGGCTGCAGGAAGCGGCCGTAGCGGGACCACAGCGGG
Organism: Megascapheus bottae; assembly: GCF_031878675.1. Lineage (NCBI taxonomy): Eukaryota > Metazoa > Chordata > Mammalia > Rodentia > Geomyidae > Megascapheus > Megascapheus bottae. The sequence continues at coordinate 3,152,910 of NC_143539.1, forward strand.
TACTTGAGACGGAGAGTCTGCTGCTCCCAGCTACCCACCTGGGCCAAGAGAGAGTGTCGCCATTCCAGGGTGTCCTGGCCTCCCTGCCCTCCCCACTCGGACCCCAGCCCTTTTCCCTCAGCTCCAGGAGTCCAGACCCCAGCCCTCCTCTCCGAAAGTCCAGGACCTGTGGCCTTCCCTGTGGGACCCAGAAGTCCAGGCGTCTACATCTGGGCTGGACTCACCACCTCCCATGTCCTGTCTCTGGTGAGGGAGATGACCACCAGCGAGGGGTTCACCAGGAAGCCATCCTCATTGAAGGAATAATCCCGGTTGTCCCAGGTGATGTTCATAAAGTACCTGCCCAGAAGGAAGGCAGGGTGTGTGGCCTCTGGACTGGGGACTCTCAGCTAGTTCCTTTCTTTTCACTTCCAAGGATTGACTATCCTTTATGACTCTGTGTGTGTGTGTGTGTGTGTGTGTGTGTGTGTATGTACTGGTGCATGAATGCAGGGCCTGGGTGCTGTCTTTTGGCTTTCTTCATTTGCCCAAAGCCAGTCTGTTTTGCTGGTTCACTGAAGAGTCTCACAGATTCCTTCCCAGACTTCAAATGCAGTCCTCAGACCTCAGCCTTCTGAATAGCTAGGATGACAGGCCTGCATGGAACCATGCATGGTTCCTGGCTTTTTTTTTTTTTTTTTGCCAGTCTTAGGGCTTGAACTCAGGGAAGGGGCACTGTCATTGAGGTTCTGTTATTCAAGGCTAGTGCTCTACCACTGGAGCCACAGCTCCACTTTCAGCTTTTTTCTGTTTTATGTGGAACTGAGGAATTAAACCCAAAGCTTCATGCATGCTAGTCTGCCACTAAACCACATTCCTAGGCCATATTTTTTAACTTCTAAATTTTTTTTTGTTGGTTGTGGGGCTTGAAGTTGAGGCCTGGGAGCTGTCTTTGATCCCTTCAACTCAATGCTATCACTCTACCACTTGAGCCACAGTACCACTTCTGGTTTTCTGGTGGTTAATTGGAGATAAGAATATCAGGGATTTTTGTGCCTGGGCTGGCTTTGAACTGCAATCCTTAGATCTCAGCCTCCTGAGTAGCCACCAGCACCTGGCTTAACCTCTAAATTTTATCTGCTTAGAAAGGCCTTTCCTGGGCTGGGATGTAGCTCAGTGGCAAAGCACTCGCCTAGCAAGTGCAATGTCCTAGGTTTGATTCCCAGTACCAAAAATAAAGAAGACAAAAACAAAAACATACAGTTAAAAAAAAAATCCAGAGCCGGGCACAGTGGCTCACACCTGTAATCCTAGCTACTCAGGAGGCTGAGATCTGAGGATCATGGTTCAAAGCCATCCTGGGCACTAAAATCCATGAGACTTTTATCTCCAATTAACCACCAGAAAACTGGAAGTGGTGCTGTGGCTCAAGGAGTAGGACGGTAGCCTTGAGCTGAAAAACTCAGGGACAGGGCCCAGGCCCAGAGTTCAAGTCCCACAACTGACAAAACAAAACAAAACAAAAAACATCCTAATGAAAGGCCTTTCCTGAACTCCTCCATTGGCCTGCCTGTCTCTCTTGTTACTCCTCTGTGCTTTATTTTTTTTTTCCTCCAAAGTTAGCACCTGCTGGTATTTTCTTTCCTATTCATGCCCAATTTGATTGTTAGGCTTCATGAGATAAGAAAATTTATTGGATTTCTGACTGAAGCTGTGCTTGTACATAGATTCTCAATAAAAGAGCTCAGAGACAGCTCCCAGGCTCAGAGTTCAAGTCCCAGGACTGACAAGAAAAAGAAGAAGAAGAAGAAGGAGGAGGAGGAGGAGGAGGAGGAGGAGGAGGAGGAGGAGGAAGATAGGGCAGCAGCAGTGGCTGGACAAACAAGTCATCCTCAGGTCTCATTTGAGATTTCACCTGCTAGAAACCACATGATTGCATAGTTTAGCCCCTGACTTGCATAGCTTGGTTCGGGAGGCTGATTGGAAGACAATTTCTTTTCTTGGAATAACATTTTATTATAAGACCACCTGGTGGCTAGGAAGAGTTAAAATTATGAGGCAATAGAAATTCTGGATAGGAGCTGGGCATGGTGGCTCACACCTGTAATCCTATCTACTCAGGAGGCTGAGATCTGAGGATCGTGGTTCAAAGCCAGCCTGGGCACCAAACACCGTGAGACTCCAATTAACCTTTAAAAAACTAGAAGTGGCACTGTGGCTCCAGGGATAAAGTGGTAACCTTGAGCTGAAGCTCTCAGGGACAGCACCTAGGCCCAGAGTTCAAGCCCCATGACTGACAAAATAAATAAATAAATAAATAAATAAATAAATTCTGGATAGGGGCTGGGGAGCGTGGCCTAGTGGTAGAGTGCTTGCCTAGCATGCACAAAGCCCTGGGTTTGATTCCTTGGTACCATATACACACACAAAAAAGCCAGAAGTGGTGCTGGGGCTCAATTGGCAGAGTGCTAACCTTGAGCAAAAAGTGCTCAAGGATAGTGCTGAGGCCCTGAATTCAACTCTAGGACTGGCAAAGAGGAGGGGAGGGAGGGAGGGAAGGAGGGAGGGGAGGTGGAGAGGAAGAGAGGGAGAAAGAGAGAGAGAGAGAGAGAGGGAGAGAGGGAGGGAGGGTGGGAAAGAGAGAGAGGGAGGGAGGGAAGGAGGAAGGGAGGGAGGGAGAGAGAGAGAGAGAGAGGGAGGGAGGGAGGGAGGAAGGGAGAGAGAGAGAGAGAGAAGAAATTCTGGATAAAGCTGGCATTGTGGCACACAGCTGTAATCCTAGCTGTCTGGCAGGCTGAGGCAGGAGGGTGGTGAGTTCTGGACCAGCTGGGGCAGTCAAAGAGGAACAAAATACAAACAAATAGGTATGACTCAAGTAAGAGTTCCTAGGTTTGATCCCTAGGTACAGAAGGAGAATGGAGGATGAGGAGGAGAAGGAACAGAAGGAGTTGGAGGAGGAAGAGGAAGAGATGGAGGAGGAGGAAGAAGAAGAGGAGGAGGAGAAGGAGGAGGAGGAGGAGAAGGAGAAGGAAAAGAAATAATAATAATAATAATAATTATTATTATTATTCTAGGCAAAGACCTGAGCAGTCTCCCAGGGAGGCAAGCTTGAGAGAAAGAGAGGAGGGAAGCTGAATAAGAAAGACAGACTCAGAAAGAGATGAAAGTAACTGGCCCCAGGCTTGGCCCAATTTCTGATGTCTGTGTTTCTGTGCATGTTTATCTTTCCAATAAACCCCCTTTCCCCCAAGGGAAGTTAAATGAGACTCTGCTTCTGGCAACCCCCAATGCCCTAGCTTAGACGGAATTCTCAGTGCCCTGCTCCCACAAGGCAGGTCCTAACTGTTCTGCTGGCCTCACCCTGCAGCTCTCATTAGTCCTGTCCCTATCTGTGCCCCTTCAGGACCCCGGTGTTCTTTGCAAAGTCCAAGCTCTTTTTCATCCCTCTGTTCCTGCAGCCCAGTGTGAGCGCTAGTTCCCAGCAGTGCTCAGGGTTCTGACTGAGGGATGCATTCTTTTCTCACCCTCTTGTTCTAGGATCCTGCTTCCCAATTCTCACTTCCAGCCTCCTCCCCATCCATCACCTCCTCCCAAGTGCATTTCAGGATTCATGGCCTGTCCTTCTACTGCCCTGTCAGCAAACCCCTTTTTCTCCCTCTGCCCAAGGCTTTCTACAATGGAGATGCTGTTTCCCATCAAACTCGAGTTCTCTTCTCACAGGATGATGTAAGGCAGACCCATGATGGCCTTTTCATTCCATTGCCCAGCCTTCCTTGTAGTGAACCCATACCACAGTGCAGACGTGGTACTCAAATACAGCACAGGCGCAAACCAATCTGAATGAATGTCTAGCCAGGCAGACACAGATGTCTAGCCAATCAGAACAAGTATCCAACCAAGTCAGAATGGATGTTGTTTTAACCAAGCAGTACAGCATTCCTCACCATGCGATTACGTTCTACCAATAGGATGTAAGGCCTGTCCCTTAAACCTCATTTCAATGGAAACTGCTTGCTCTCCCCTTTCTCCTTCCTCCCTCTCCAGAGGCGGGCCCATTCTATCATCCCCACAACCCAGCTTGGACCGCACAGATAGCAGAGTGACCAGCTTGGAGGAACTCAGTGGATCCTGAATGAATGAAGCGTCTGTCTCCTGTTAATCTGGACTGCTCATCCCTAGACCTCTGCGATGTTACATTACGTGATAGAGGAACATATTTTTGCCTTTGGTAGGCCACTGGATGAATGGGTCTTCCACTAAATGCAGTAGTCTAGGGCTCATTTTGTTGTTATTGTTACTGTTGTTATTCTTCTTATTATTATTAATAGTAGTAGTAGTGGTAGTACTGGGAATTGAACTCAGGGCTTCCAGTTTGCTAGACACTCTACCAGTTGACCCATGCCACCAATCTCTAAGTAGGGTATTTTATCCAATCTCAGAGGCTATCAAAAACTGGGTGCTGTGGCTGGGAGTTTGGCCTAGTGGTAGAGTGCTTGCCTAGCTTGCATGAAGACCCAGGTTCGATTCCTTAGTGCCACAAAAATAGAAAAAGCCGGAAATGGTGCTGTACCTCAAGTGGTAGAGCTCTGGACTTGGGAAAGCCCAAGGACAGTGCTCCTGCCCTGAGTTCAAGCCCCAGGACTGGCCAAAAAAAAAAAAAAAGCTGGGTGCCATGTTGGGTGTTAGTGGCTCCCACCTGTCCTCCTAGCTACTCTGGAGGTTCGAAGCCAGCTTGGGCAGGAAAATCTGTGAGACTCTTCTGTCCAATTAAATTACAGAAAAAGCTGAAAGTGGCACTGTAGCTCAAGTGTCTTAGGCAAAAGGAGCTTAGGAACCGTGTTCAGGCTGGGCTCAAGCCTCAGGACTAGCTCCAGCCGACCCCCCAAAAGAAAAGGAAGAAGGAAAGGAAGCAAGCAAGCAAGCAAGCAAGCACCCAGGCCCTGAGTTCAAGCCACAGGTCTGGCAAGAAAAGAAAACAATCATGCATCTTAAAATCATGAACAATGCAGCAACGCACTATGTGACAGATGCTTACAAATAACCTTCCTGAACCCCGGGACAGACGCAGCCCCATCCCTGTCACCGAGCGGGCCCTGGCCTCCGGGAAGCCCTCCCGCACCCCTCGCCGCCCAGCCCGCTCACCTGTGCAGGCTCTCCCCGCGGTGAGTTCGATTCTGGGCCCGACAGTCGTGGCCGAGCTCCGGCAGGAAGCCATAGTCCCGCAGCAGGGCCTGGGCGCCTCTGGCCACCACGGCCACCCCCGCGGCCACGCGCCGGCCCAGGTCATCCCTCCAGCCGGCCGAGCGCACGGCGAACAGTCCCGCGGGCAGCGGGGCTCCTCCGGGCAGCAGAAGGGGCTCCCCGGGGGCCCCCGATCCCCCGCCTCCGGCCAGCTGGGGGCCCACCATGAACCAGACGTAGCCCGGCCCGGTGAGGCCGGCCTCGGCCGCCGCCCGGAACACGGGCTCGGCCTCCTCCCGGGCGCAGAAGAGCAGCCGGATCTGCGCGCTGACGCTGCGCAGCTGCGCGCCCAGCACCGCCTCGCCCGCCCCGGGGTCCAGCGTCAGCGCGCCCCGGTGCTCCCAGCCCACCAGGCTGCCGTCCGTCAGCACCTCGATGTAGGACAGGAAGGCCCGGTGGCCCGGGGCGCGCGTGGTCACCGCCACGAAGGACGTCCAGTCGTACTCCTCCAGCACCTCGAAGATGACTTGAAGCTGCTGCTCTGTGGAGGAGCCGAGCTGCAGGAAGGTGGACCCCTTCTCCTGCGTGGAGGGGGCGGGCGAGTCAATGGCTCTCAACAAGGGCACAGGCTAGATCTTAGGTCATTCCTAAAAATTCTCCCATGAACCTGGTTCTCCTGCCCGCCGGTAGATGCACAGGGCCCAGAAAGAACTCTGGCATTTTAAAAACTATTATTATTATTATTATTATTATTATTATTGTTTGGCCTCAGGAGCTCATGCTCTTCCTTAGCTTATTTTCCTCCAGGGTGGGGCTCCACCACTTAGGCCACACCTCCAGTGCTGGCTTTTTGTTAGTTGGAGATGAGAAGTCTCATGGATCAAAGCCTGGTTTTGAACCTAGATTCTCAGATCTCAACCTCCTGAGTAGCCACTGTGCTCGGCTCTTCTTGTTTTTATTTTATTATTTATTTTTTTAATTCATTTACTTATTTTTTTTGCCAGTCCTGTGGACACTGTGTTTGAGTACCTTGGCTCAAGGCTAGTACTCTGTCACTTGAGCCACAACACCACTTCCAGCTTTTTGTCTGTCTGTGGGAATGGAGGAATTGAACCCAGGGCTTTGTGCATGCTGGGCAGGCATTCTACCACAGGCCATGCTCCCAGCCCTCATTTTCTTATTTTGAGAAACAGTCATACTACATTGCCTAGGATAGTTTTGAGCTCATGATCACCTTACTCCCCCCCCTCATCACACACACACACACACACACACACACACACATTTTTTTTTTTTTTTGCCAGTCCTGGGCTTGAGCTCAGGGCCTGAGCACTGTTCTTGGACTTTCTCAAGGCTAGAGCTCTACCACTTGAGCCTCAGCACCATTTCCGGCTTTTGTCTATGTATGTGGTACCAAGGAATCGAACCCGGGTCTTTGTGCATGCTAGGCAAGCACTTTAACCACTAGGCCAAACTCCCGGCCCCAGGCACACATTTTTTATCTGCTTCTACCTCTTGAGTTCTTGGATTACAAATATGAACACATGGCTTCAAAACTAGAATTCTGAACACACATCTCCCTCTCTCCTAGCTCACTCAAACCTGTTTCCTGTCTTCCTTCTCTTTTCACAGTGATGTTCAAATCTCAACCTTAAACCTTTCTCCACCTTAAACCTTCCTCCATGGTTTCCTTTGGGCCCAGACCCAGGCCCCTTACACATCTTCTCAGGTCTTGTTCAAACCTAATCCAGTTGTTGAGTGCTCACTGATGCTACTGTCAATACTCTTTCTCTCCCTCCCTTGCTCCTCCCTCTCAATCTCCCCCCCCCACTCTGTGCCAATCCTGGGGTTTGGGCACTGCCCCTGAGCTGCTTTTTGATCAAGGCTAGCACTCTACCACAGCACCACCTCTGATTTTCTGTTGGTTGGTTGGAGGTTAGAGTCTCCCAGAATTGAGAATTTCCTGAACTGAGATCCTCAGAGCACAGCCTGCTGAGGAGCTAGGACTGTAAGTGTGAGCCGCTTGTGCTTGGCCCACTTATTTCTTCTTGGATAGTACTGAGATTTGAACTCACAGTCTTACACTTGCGAATCAGGTGTTCTATCATTTGAATTATGTACCTGTCCTTTGTATTTTTAGTTTTCAGACAGGATCTCTCATTCTTGCCTGGGCCAACATGGACTTCAGTCCTCCTATTTATGCTTCTCATGTAGCTGGGATGACAAGCCTACACCACTGTGCCTAGACTACTGTTGGAGATACGGTCTTGCCTGGACTGACTTTGAACCAAGATGCTCCCGATCTCCATTGCCTGAATTACTGGGATGACAGGCGTGACCCCCCTCCAACACACACACACACACTGCTCCAGCCATTACATCATTTTCTCTTTTGCCTAGACACCTCTAGCTTTCCAACTCCTCTGTTTCTACTTTTGCATCTTTCAGTCTGTTCTCCAAACAGCAGCCAGAGTGATCGTTTCAAAATATTAATTGCATCACATCTCTTCCAGTTGAAAACTTTCCAGTGATTCTACTTGGGAGCCCAAGCCAAAGTCCTCAGCACGGTTCATGAAACCCTGCATGAACTGGTCCCTGGGGCCTCTCTGACACCATCACTGCTACCAGCAATCAACCCCCTTCCCCCGCTCTAGCCACACTCACTGCTTTATCTTCCTCAAGTAGATCAAGCACCTGACATCAAGAGCTCAGCTACTGCTGCTGCTCACCCCCCCCCCCCCGGGCCCCCAGCTCCTCCTTGGATGGTTTACTCCTCATTCCTCAGGTGCACCACGGAGATAATCAACTCAGGGAGGCCTTCTAGCTGCCATCTACTGAAGCCTCAGCCTCTGCCGACATCCTGTCGATTTTCCTCCAGGAGAGATTTCGCTCTCTGTGGCTCACTTTGTGTGTTTCCTTCATTAGAATGCAAGCACTGCAAGGCAGTGGCTGCAGGTGGGGTGGTGGTGGTTCTTTTCTCCTCCACAATCTCATACCCGTAAATCTAAGATACTCCTGATACAGACTCAGCCCTGGACAAGGCTCTGAGTTATGAATGCAGAGAGAAAAAACTTTTCCCTTCAGTGTGTGTAGTTACCAGTGAGTGCAGAGGATAGGGCCAGTCCTCCTGGGGAGGTTTCCCAGCATGCACTGAGAACCCTAAGAGGACCTCATCTCTCAGCAGGTGGAGTGTGTGCTCCACATCCCAGCATACAAAGGGATACAGATAGGAGGGTCATGCTTTCTTCCTTTCTGGGACAGTGGACGGACTACATTTCCCAGAAGGCAATAGGTTACACTGAGCCGAATACAAGGTCTCTCAGACATTAAAAAGAGGCCGTATGTATGGTGGGAAGCCGGGAAACAGTACGTTCATCTCTCAGGTCTACAAATCTGCTGCAAAATCACTGGACAAAGTCATGCCAAGGAGAACAGGAAAAGTTGGACAGAAGTCTTTCCCAGGATGCTTTAGTGCTTTAAGCAGAACTACAAATCCCAACATGCATTTGTGATCCAGTTACAAAGCCAGCGGCCCTCAATGCAGAGAACTGGCTGATTTGAGTGCCATCTATCCTGGTGGCTCCAACCTCCAACACATCTCATATCCTCGTGCAGCCTCTAATAGGGCCCATCCCCAGGCCACATCTCTTGGCCTACTCCATTTCAGCCTGCAGACCAGGCTCTGTCCATTTCCATTTCTTTCCTTCACCACCAGAAATCCACTAAGGCTGGCCCCTTCTGTCCTTCTGTAAAGTAGCACCCTCTCATGCCACTCCATGCCCTGCTCCAGCCTTGCCTCTCAGAGGAGACCTGCAGGCTCCTGGATTTCATTGTTCTGGCCTGTCTCTTATAGTAGGCCTTTATTTTTCCAGGTCTGCTCTGCAGATTCTGGAGTTCTCCACCTCACTGCTTAGTATAAGCCTTCTTGAACCACACCTCAAGACCACCTTCAGCTCCAGACTCCACCCTTTTTCCACAAGTTTAGGCCCCACTCCTCCCTGGCCCTGGCCCTCACTGACTGGCCTATCCCTAACATTCACATCCTTGAGATCCAGTTCTACCGCTCTCCATTAACGACTCCTCCCTCGAGATTCCTCCTTCCTCTCTCTTCCCGTAGACGTCTAGACTTGTCTAGGGGCTGGAACCCCGCTCCATGCCCTGTCCTTCCTTCTTTTTGCCCCTGACCCTGCCTTACTGGGTCTTGGCTCCTAACTAGACTCACCTTTTTGTGAGTCCTCCCCTGGTTGACCCAGATCCTCTCCAGTTTTCGTCCCTAATCCGTGCTATATGCTGACTGGCCCCGCCACTTGTCCAGATTCAACCCTTTTCCTTGCCTCGCCCTTCCTTAGTCCTTTCCCCTACAGGGACTTGGGTCTCTACATGATGGTGACAGGTCAATGGGAGAGGCCGCTCTGACCTTCACAGGTGACGCTCCCAAAAGGCACCGCTCCTCCTAGAGACCACACCCCTTCCTCCCCGCCCCGCCCACTACCGAAGCATGAACCCGGCCACCCTCCAGGGGGCTGGCCTATCCGCTTCCCCCCCTCGATGGCCACGCCCCCAGCCAGCAGAGACCCCGCCCACCCGGGCAGGCCCCGCCCCGCCCGCCCCCACGGGTCGCGCACCTTGGGCGTGAGCACGAGCGCGGCGCCTCCGTGCACGGCCACGATGGGCAGCGAGGTCTGGGCCGACAGGAAGTCGAGGATGGGCGCGACGGCGGGCGCGCGCGAGTCGTCCTCGAAGACGACGCCGTGCACGCGCAGCCCCGACAGCAGGTCGCAGAGCTGCAGCACGAGGCTGCGCGGGTCCGAGCCGTTGAGCACCAGCGCCACGGGCCGCACGTCTAGGCCCGGGCTGCGCACGGCCGCCGCCACCGCGGGCCCCAGGCGCGCCGCCTCGGCCGCGTACGCCGGGCCCGAGAAGACCAGCGCCACGTTGAGCGGCCGCGCCCCTCCGGGGACCCCGCCGAGCCCGCCGGGCCCGCCCGGCCCCGGCGCCTCCTCCGGGAACGGGCTGGCGCAGGCCAGGGCCAGCAGCAGCAGCATCTTAGCGGGGCCCCGAGGGCCGCGGGGGCCACCAGCGACGCGCATCGCCTGCGGGCTCCGCCGGGCGGCCTCTGAGCACCGGCCCGGGCAGGAGAGGGCGGGCCCGGAGACGGGAGGGCAGAGACGGACAGATGACCAGAGAGAGCGAGGGAAAGAGGACCAGAGACAGAGATGACCACAGACAGACAGAGATGACCAGAGACAGACAGAGATGACCAGAGACAGAGATGACCAGAGACAGAGATGACCAGAGACAGACAGAGATGACCAGAGACAGACAGAGATGACCAGAGACAGAGATGACCAGAGACAGACAGAGATGACCAGAGACAGACAGAGATGACCAGAGACAGAGATGACCAGAGACAGACAGAGATGACCAGAGACAGACAGAGATGACCAGAGACAGAGATGACCAGAGACAGACAGATGATAAACAGGTGACCAGAGACACAGAACAGAGACAGGGATGACCAGAAACACAGAACAGACAGATGATCAGCGTCAGAGATGGCCAGAGACAGACAGAGATTATCAGGAACACACACAGAGATACCCAGAGACAGGTGCACAGAGACACAGAGATCCAAGGGAGAGACACACAGGCAGAGGGAGGTGAGAAGGGAAGGGAAGGGAGCCGGAATACAGATGCAGGGATGGGAAGAGCGGAGTGTGGGAATGGGGGAAACAGACAGGGCGAATAATGGGGTCAGGATGAAACAAAGGTGGGGGGTAAGAGAAAGAGCAGGCAGGGGTGGAAAGATGGAAAGCCGGGATGGAAAAGAGAGACCCACAAAGGTCCAAGATAGAAAGAGAGGTGGGAAGAACAACAGAGAGATGGATAAGAAGAGAGATGGACAGAGACAGGGTGGAGAGGCTCAGAGTGATAGAAATGATAACAGAAACAGGGTTTGAGCAAGACCCAGGGAAGGGATGAGTGGAAAGGTGGGGAGAGAGGCCGAGACAGGCACAGGAAGGCGGGAGAGAGAAGAGAGGTGGGAAAGTTGGACGGCAAGGAAGACAGCAAGTAAAGCAAGCAGGAGACACAGACCCCACAGCCACCGGATGAGCACACACAGGCGAATGGAGATTGGAAAGGCAGTGCAAGCAGAGAGAAAACACAGGAAGACAGAAATAGCAAGGCAAAGCAGAGACCCAGTCTCCCACCAGGGAGGTGCCCAGCACAGACATGAAAGGAGGTCCAGGAAGGCGGGTAGCAGGAGGGAGCAAAAATAACAGAGGGAAAAAAAAAGTGAGGGGAAGAGAGGGAAAAGGGGTCAGGTGTGTAAGGGGTGGACAGAAAAAAGAAAGGAGAAATTAGTGGGGTGTCCCAAGAAGAGAAAATGCTCCTGTGACCTTTCCCTTCATCCCAGATGATTCTCTGCCCCCTCCCACACCTGTCCCTGTTCCCTCATTCTGAATCAGAATGCCATATTCCTGGGTATGGCTGGCATTTAGGGTTGGGGGGCACAGCTGTGGAGGATTGGGAAGTGGGGGGTCTCTGGCTTCCAGCCCAGAGCAATTTAATAAATTAAGAGGAAATCACAGCAGCGCCTTCCTTGTCCCCTGTTGAACATTGGCTGCCTGGTGTGGCCAGGCTGGTAGCCTAGACTGCTGGGTCCTAGGTCTGAGGGAGGAGGGTCTTGGAGTTGGGAGTGTTGTGAGGCCCTGGGGCCTGTGCTAGGGCCTTCCTGAAGGAGTGAGGGTCTAGAGAGGGAAGGGCTCTCTTGGCTGTCAGTCAGCTTCCTGTCCGGTTACCATGGTAGCACAGGCCTGTCCACCCCACAGCCAACCAGGGTGGGGGAAAGGCCCACACCCCTCCCCTGCTTGGAGGCTTCATCCTCTCCCTTCTGCCCAGCATCCAGAGGTCCCAAGTCACTGTCTCCCCAGGAAGAGGGGTGGGGGCTCCTGGCAGGCCCAGCCCTTCTCAAACCCAGCTCCTCTTCGCCCCTCCTCTCCTTGCCCTTCCCCAAGCAGCTGGCTCAATCAGCTCTCAGAATAGCCCCCCTCTCCACCCCAAAATAACCCACAGCTGTGGCCTGGCCCCGGCGGGGTTAACCCCGCCTCTCCCCTCCCTCCTTTCCCTCTTTCCCTCATGGCTGTGCCCCACAGCCCCCTCCTCTCGGCCTGGCAAACCCACTCTTCCCTGGCCTGTGCCTTTTGGGGACCTCAGTGCCCTCCTTAGGAGGCCTAGAAGGGCAGTGCCAGCCCTACCTCCTTGTGGGGTTTGGAAGGTAGCCTTCCTTCAACCCTGCTGTCCCATCCCCGGAGGCCTCCCCCCCATCCCAGGGCCCATGCCCTCTCCCCCTGCGGGTAACGGCCAGGTCCAAATTCCAAATTTGCACCTCTTTGTGACTGGTGGGTCACACTTTCATCCACACAGAGGCTACAAAGCTGGAGACCCCCCATTCCGCCACAGCTCTGCCAGGAACCGGATCCTCAGGCCCTTGCCCTGCAGTCACTGGAGTTACCCTCCAACTTCTCCTGAGAAGGCTTCCAGGCCTGGCCAGCGGCCCCTACTGCCCCCCCCCCACCTCCAGCACTCGAGTTCTCTCTGTTCACCCCACCCCAGAAGTCAGTTCCCAGCCTGTCCTCCCTTAAAGTCCCCCTTGCTTTCCTAGAGCCTCCTCCATTCCACCATCCTGCAAGTGCCCCCCCAGTTCCTGCCTCCCTACTACCCCCCCCCAGATTCTGCCCACAGCACAGCCTGTCTCTGGGATGCAGAGATGGAGGGGTGAGCCCGACATTCCTGGGCTGTTCCTGTCTTCATGACAGACGAGAATAGAGAGGCCACTGTGATCAACAGCACCCCCCAAGTCAAGCTGCCTGCCCCCCTCCTTCATCCACACAAACCCCGATCCTAAGGCTTGGGAGAAGAATCTGGAGGATCTGAAGGAAGGGGTGCCCAGGGCGAGGGGAGCCAGGGGCCTGGATGCCCTCAGGCACACTGTCCTTGGCAGCAGTATTAATAGCAGACTCATAGCTCTGAGGTGGGAGGGGAGAGCAAGAGGAGTGAGAGAGAGGACGGTCAGTGATGGGGGAGCCTGATGCAGGGAGGGGGTGCAGACAAGGTGAGATGGACAGCCGGGGTGGGGGGTGGTCAGGTATGTTCAGCTGGTTAGAAGAGCAAAGCATCCGAGAAATGGGGACTTGGGAGGTCTGAGGTACACACGCCCACGAAGAAGGGGTTCAGAGAGGGAAAGCAAAGGAGCAGAGGATCCTCTGAGGGACAAGGAATGTGAGGTGGGGGGGCAAAGACCCTGCCGTTCAAACCCTTTTCCTCCATGAAGCCCCTGGCCAACTTTCCCTGTCCTAGATTTGGGGGGGTCCACATCCCTACCCCCACCCCGGCACTCCCAGCCCAGCCTTACCTTTTCATGACCCTGTTCTGTGTGGGGAGTTGTGTGGGGTCCAGGACCGGAGCCCAGCTTCCAGCGACCCGCTGATTTCTTAGGGGGGCTGGGGGGGGCAGGCCCCAGGCGGCAGGTCACGGTGGTGGTGGCAGCGGCGGCGGCAGAGGTGGCAACGGCGGCCGCGGCGGTGGTGGGGACCTCTCGCCGGTCCCTCGTTCCGTCTCTCCCTCCTCTTCCTCGGTCCCGACCTGCCCTGTTTGTCCCCCAAGGTTGCGGCCACTTGGACTAGGCGAGGACGAGGCTACACATGTTGCACTGGAAGTTGGGCCCCGGACATTGCGGAGGCTGTTGGGGTGTCCTCCTGCGGCCCGACCCCGCGGGGATCTCCTCCACCCACCTGGGGTGCCTCCTCGGCGGCCTCAGCCCCAGCTCCTCCCTCTCCCTCCAGCCTCGGGTCCCATCCGGCCCCTCCTTGGCTTTATTTGCACATCCCCTTTGTGCCCTTCTCACCCCCCTCAGTGTCTGTGTCTGTCTGTCTGTCTGGGTCACCTCTGAAGCCGGTGGCTGGTGTGTGTGTGTGTGTGTGTGTGTGTGTATGTGAAGCGGGAGATCGCCTATCTGGGAGAACTGCTTTCCCCTTCCGCGCTTGGCCACCTCCAGACCCCCCCTCCCGCGCCCCCACTCAAACACAGGCAAACACACGCATATCTCACTTCCCTGGGATTCCCCCTTAACACCCCCGGAGCCCCAGGAGACACACACACACACACACACACACACACACACACACACATGCACACTCGCGCGCGCGCACACGCACACACACACACACGCACATGCAGGGGTCCAATGGGGGCTCGACTGCTACTGCCGTCAGGGGCTGTTTGGACAGACAGAAGGACGCAGGCAGCTGAGGACACCCAGACAGACGCCCAGCTGGACACGGACAGGAGGCACAGAAGCCAGGTGCCCACCATCCATCCAGGTTTGGAGGCTCATGGGAGGATTGGCTGGCGGGGGGGACTGAGACATGCAGGCAGGCGGCTCAGGGTGGGCACAGAGAGAGACCCCTCCTTCCTCGGCTGCCGCAGACACACCCCCCCAGCCAGCCCCAGACACCCCAACACCGTCCTCACCAGGCAGATGATTGTCATAGGAGAGACTCCTGGGGTCCGGGAAGACCCACCCAGGCCAACACGGTCCCCCCCCAGCTGGGCGCCGGGTGGCCGAGGGAGGCTGCGGGCGGGGGCCAGCGGGCGGGCAGAGGGTGGCGGCGGCAGGCAGCCGCTGCTTGAGCTGGAGCGGGAGGAACTCGTTCACACACTCGCTCTGTTCTCGCACACACACTCACCCGGGAGGCGATTAACATTCAGTCCCCGTCCGTCTCTGCCAGGAGACCCACAGCCCCCCCTCCTGGCCTCCCTAGGGACCCCTCCTCCTGCAAGGCCTGGGGGAGGGGGGTACACCCCCCGACCCTGGCTCCTGGCTTCATGCCTTCCCCCTGGGACAAGGCGATGAGGGGCTGGGAATGAAAACAGAGACAATCCAGATGGGTAGAGAGGGACTCAAAGCCAGTGTGGAGCTATTCACTTAGGACTCAGATTCCAATGTTGGGGTCCGGTTCCAAACTGGCTCCAGCCCCACTCAGAGGCATGGGAAAGACTACCCTTTCCTTCTTTCTCTGACTCCCGCACCCTCCGTGCAAGACCAAGCCTGTGGCTTACATTGCCCAGAAGCCCAGACACGCAATTAGGACTCGATGAAGCTGGAGTCCTCACCACAGCCTCCTCCCTCAGACGCAGGGGTCCAGGCCCCAGCCTCTCCCCTCAGACCCATGGGTGCAGGCCCCAGCCTCCTCCCTCAGTCCCAGGGGTCCAGGCCCCAGCCTTTCCCCTCAGACCCATGGGTGCAGGCCCCAGCCTCTCCCTTCAGACCCATGGATCCAGGCTCCTCCCTTGTTTTCAGGGGGTCCAGAACCCCATCCCTTCTCCCTCACACCCAGAGGTCCAGATCCCAACCTCATTCCTCAGACCAATGAGTTGAGATTCCAGCCCTTATCAAATCCCGGCTTCTATGCCCAGGTCCTTCTTCCAGCCCAGGGTGTAGACATCAGCTCTTTTCTCTCAGTCCCAAGAGTCTGTCCCAGTGTCAATCCTCTTTTCACGAGGGATCCAGGTCCCCAGCTCTCTTCACTCAGACCCAGGGGTCCAGGCCCTGGCTTCTCCCTCAGACCCAGGAATCCAAGTCTCCAGCTCCCTACCCTCATCTCCTCTTCCCTTTCATTCATTTTATGGAGAAAGTGTTCTTACTCCAGGAATGGACATTAACAATGTCGTCCTCCTTCTAAATCCCCCAAATTTCTCCTGTCTCCCCCCACATACATTGGGTCCTCCAGAGGAAATTTTGAATCAAACTACTTGGGAGCTCACAGGTCTGGCTCTAGCCCCTGCTTCAGGATTGTCTCTCCAACATATGGCTGCATACACATGCACATGTACATACACATGCAGACATGCCAGGAACATGGGCATTTTCTCCCCCGCACCCTTCTCAGGATTCCAGGTGTCCTGTACCTACCACAGCCCATTCAGAGCCCTACGGGGGCTTTCTAGTAGTGGTCTGGAGTCTGAGGGAGGAGGATTGGAGACCTGTGTCTCAGGAAAAGGGATGGGATTTGAACTCCTGGTATGAGGGCTGGGGCCTTGACTACTGTGCCTGGGAAAAAGGGGCTAGAGTTTAGAATCTTGGGCCTGAGGGAGAAGGACTGGCGTCTGGATCCCTGTGTCTGAGGAATGAAGGTTAGATCCTAGACCTCTGCCATCTGAGGAAGGAGGCGGGATGGGTTATGCACTGGGCCTGAGGGAGGAGACTTAATGGGCAGAACCTGAAGTCTGGCCTTTCAGTGACTAAAGCTACATTCCTTTTTGCTCTCTCTCTCTCTCTCTCTCTCTCTTTCTTTTCACTGTCTCTCAGTCTCTCAGACAGTCTGGACATGTAGCCCAGGCTAGCCTCAAACTCACCATCCTCTTGCTTTATCCTCTTGAGGACTGGGCACCCACAACCAAGAAACCTGGCATTCCAGGATCCTTAAAAGTGCAGAGTCCAGTCCCTCGAATACCCTTGCAGGGCAGAAGCCAGACGGCTCACTTCAGCCCATGATGGAGGCTCAGACGGCGTAGGGGACAGACAGGTGCAGGATTTGGGACGATGGCATCCTGGCTACCTTGGCTGCATCTTGGAGACAAGCCTTAGCGGGTACATCCGTCACCCGCCGTGCGAGGCGGGAGGCGGACGCCAGGGGGAGCCCGAGGGCCGAGGCCCCGCCCGGGGGCGGAGCTTCCTGGCGCGGCCCCGCCCCCGCCCGCCCTCCCTCTCCGCCCGCTGTAGCTCAGCCGCCAGCTCGGGCCTCGGCTCCCGCTCCCAGAGCCCCCTCCCTGGAGCGGAGCCCACCCGCGGGCCCCTCTCCCGCCCCTCGGCCCAGCCGTCCGGCTCGGAGCAGCCCCTGGGCGAGGCCCCCCAGCCCTGCCCGCCTCCTCCAGCTCGGCCTCGCCGGAGCCCCCCAACTATGAATCTCTTCCGATTCCTGGGAGACCTCTCCCACCTCCTGGCCATCATCCTGCTGCTGCTGAAAATCTGGAAGTCCCGATCGTGTGCCGGTGAGGGGCCCGCGGGGCAGGGAGGCGGGGGCGGCGGGCGCCCCGAGATCCGGGAGGGCTCTGGGAGCAGCGGAGGTCGCACTGCCGGCTGGGGCTCCCCCTTTCGAGCCTGGGGTCACCGGGGGGTCAGCCCCCTTTCCCGGACTGCGGGAGGGAGGCACAGGTTTGGGGGGGTGACTCCAGCGCCCCCCACTTCCCCAGTTCAGCCTTCTGGAACCCTGATCCCGGCAGCCCCGGAGGCGCCGGCGCTGGGGACCGCGAGCCGGGGCTGGCGGAGTTGGTGACGTGGACAGTCGTGGCCAGGAAGGGAGCGGGAGGGCGGCAACTGGTTCCGGGAGGCCGAGGTCAGGCCGGGGCCTCCGTACGACCCCCGCCGTGAATCGAGATCGTGGAGGAGCCCTGGAGGGGTCAGGGGTGACCGTGAGGCCTAGCCCGGGCCGGAGCCTCGGCCTGGAGTAGTTTTCGGGCCGGCTGCCCCCTGGCTGTGGGCGGTGGAAGCAAGCTTGGCTCCAGCCACGGGTGGCAAGGCCTCGGGGACCGCTGCACTTCAGAGCTGCTTGCGGCTGGCTGCACGCGGGCACTGTGCGTTAGTTTACCACCCCGGCAGCCCCCTGCCCCCTCCGCCAGTGCTTGCCCGTGTCTGCCTGACCTCTGTACTCCGACCACAGGGATTTCGGGGAAGAGCCAGGTCCTGTTCGCCGTGGTGTTCACCGCTCGCTACCTTGACCTGTTCACCAACTACATTTCCCTCTACAACACGTGCATGAAGGTAGAGGCGCCTGGCCACCTCCGAGGGCTCAGGAAGAGGGCAGGACTGAGGGGGCAGCTGGGGCCTGGACCCCCAGGTCTGAGGGAGCAGGACTGCGGGCTGGCCTCCTGGGTCTGCGCCTCCCTTGGGGGTTAAGCCCTGCCCCAGGAACTAATGCCTGTCTCTCCCCCCCCCCCAAACAGGTGGTCTACATAGCCTGCTCCTTCACTACAGTCTGGATGATTTACAGCAAGTTCAAAGCTACATACGATGGGAACCATGACACCTTCAGGGTGGAGTTTCTGGTTGTCCCCACAGCCATCCTGGCGTTCCTGGTCAATCACGACTTCACCCCTCTGGAGGTAGGCTGCCGCCAGGGTCCTGCAGGGTCAGGAGGCAGGGGCAGAATGGCTGCTGACTGCCAGCCCTCCCAGCTACTTCCGTGGGGTGCTTGGTTGAGATTCCTTGTTCACACAGCACACACATTCCATGAAGCTTTACTGTGTTTCCTAGGGTGTAGAGCCAGGACAGAGCATTCAGTCTGTCTTCTCAGAAGCAGTGCCACTTTGGGCAAGTTTTACAGCATGTCTGTGCCTCAGTTTCCTCATCTGTAAAATGGGGTGGTCTGTTCTGGTGGCCTCATGTGTGCTAAGAAACCATTCTATCACTGAGCTAGGATCCAGCCCTCCCTCACTGGAGCCTAACGAGGGGCTGATGGTGACAGTGGCCTGAGGCAGGGTGGGGGAGTGTTTAATTTGAGGTGTGAACTGTTGTGATTTGTATCTCATGGCTTTGTGGTAGGGCCTGTATGGACTCCTGGAATCCTTTTTTGGGGTGGGGGAGGACAGTGTGATCTCAGCCTCCGGAGTAGCTAGGATTACAGGTGTGAGCCACCCTGCCAGGCTCTTTTCTTCTTTTTTAAAAAAAAAAAAATACTCAATTTTCTCCCTTTTTAGCCAGTATTGGGGCCTGAACTTGGGGCCATGTGTTCTTGTGAGGGCTCACAGTTGGTGCTCTGCCACTTGAGCCATGCCTCTAGCCTGGGCTTTTTGCTGGTTAATTAGAGATACAGTTTCACAGACTTTTCTGCCTGGGGCTGACTTTGAACATCAGTCATTCAGGTCTCTGTCTCCTGAGTAAATGGGTGGCATCAGCTATCAGTGCTCAGCTTAAAAAAGTTAACTGTTTTTTTTTTTTTTGCCAGTCCTGGCCTTGAACTCAGGGCCTGAGCACTGTCCTTGGGCTTTCTCAAGGCTAGAGCTCTACCACTTGAGCCTTAGCACCACTTCTGGCTTTTTTTTTTTTCTATGTATGTGGTACCAAGGAATTGAACCCGGGTCTTCGTGCATGCTAGGCAAACACTCTACCACTAGGCCAAACTCCTGGTCCCAAAAAAGTTAACTTTTCAATCATAAGAATACTCTTCTTTGTCAATCAGTTGTCATGGAGCCAGATAGAACAGCGCACACCTGTGAGCTCAGCACTGGAGAGGCTGAGGCAGGAGGATCATGAGTTCTAGCCCAGCCTGGGCTGTGTAAGGAGATTTTGTCTCAAAAACAGAGAAACCCAAAGCAATTAGGATAATGTGACTGAGGAAGAGTGGTGAGGGAAAGCCTACAGGAGGTGACTGGAGTCTAGTCAGGAGGGTTAGGGCAGTGATGATCAGGGGGAAGAGCTTTCTCTGATGAGGAGACAACAAGTGCAAAGGCCCTGAGACAGGAGGACCAGTGAGACCTTTATTCCTGGGCAGTGTAGCCTAAGGTCCAAGGGAAGGAAGAGGAATGAAGCTGGATCCGGGAAAGCCTTGAAGGCCAAGGTCAGGAGTTTGGATTTGGATGTTACTGGAGATGTTTAAGCTAGGGAATTATGTGGTCTAGTCTAGGTGTCTGAAGATCAAAGGAAGTGCTCAGTATGCAAGCTTAGAGAACCCAAGTACTTGGCATTAGGTCTTGCAGAGGGGAAACCTCCAAGCCAAGACCAACCTGGCCCCTACCTGGAATTCTAGCTAGTCTGGAGGCTGAGATCTGAGGATTGCAGGCTTGCTCTTTCTTTCTTTCTTTCTTTTCTTTCTTTCTTCTTTTTCTTCCAGTCCTGGGCTTGAACTCAGGGCCTGGGTGCTGTCCCTGAGCTTCCTTTTGCTCAAGGCTTTAGCACTCTACCACTTGCAGCTTTTTCTGTTTATGTGGTACTGAGGAATTGAACCCAGGGCTTCATGTATGTTAGGAAAGGGCTCTAAATTAAGCCACACTCCCAGCTCTGAGGATTGTAGTTTGAAGCCAGCCCAAGCAGGAAAGTCTGTGAGACTCTTCTCTCCAGTAAACTTCCAAAAAGTCAGAAGTGGAGCTGTGTATAACGTGGTAGAGCCCAAAAGCTCAAGGACAGAACCCAAGCCTAGAGTTCAAGCCCTAACTCTGGCACCCCCCCCCCAAAAAAAAATCCAATCTGCCTTTTAAATTTTAAGCTTTTTGGCAGTACTGAGATTTGAACTCAGAGCCCTTGAGTTTACTTTACTACTTGAATCATGTCCCTTGTTCTTTTTACTTTTTTAAGTTATTTTTAAATCGGGTCTTTCTTGCCTGTCAGCAATCCTATTTATGTTCTACATATCTGTGATGCCAGGCCAGTACCACCACGCCCAGCTACTGGTTGCAATACAATCTTGGGGACTTTGGGGGGAGGGGAAGGGAATCCCAGGCAAGCCTCAAACCATGATCCTTCAGATGTCAGTCTTCTGACAGGTGTGAATCACTGGTGCTTGGCTTTTCAGTTTTACTCATGTAGCTTTACCTCTTGAGCCACGCCCACCACAGCCCCACCCCCTGGGTCAGCCAAGCGCTCCTGTCCCCTCTTGAAGTGTAGTGACCGGTCTTGGATGAGTGTCTGACTGTCTTTGGCCTCAGGCTCCTCATCAGTCAGAGGAATGCTGATTACCGGCAGGATGGCATAGGCCACCACGATGCCAGCCTCCTCTCCACCCGTCCCTGCTGCCTCATTCTGACCTTCCTCCTCACTCTCTCTCCCCTCCAACCCAATCCCTGTAGATCCTCTGGACCTTCTCCATCTACCTGGAGTCCGTGGCCATCCTGCCGCAGCTGTTCATGGTGAGCAAGACCGGGGAGGCAGAGACCATCACCAGCCACTACCTGTTCGCGCTGGGCGTCTACCGCACGCTCTATCTCTTCAACTGGATCTGGCGCTACCACTTTGAGGGCTTCTTCGACCTCATCGCCATCGTGGCTGGCCTCGTGCAGACGGTCCTCTACTGCGATTTCTTCTACCTCTACATCACCAAAGGTAAGCCGGACACAGGGCTGGCTGGAAGGGGCCTGCAGGGCAGCCCCCAGTACAGAGGCCCTGGTGCACCACGTGGATGAGAGCAAGGAAAGGGAGGAGGAGGTGCAGGCCTCCCCCAGCCCTGTATTACTTCTGGGATCTCAGGACTCTCCTCCCCATGAATTCAGACCCCCAATCCTGCTTCCCCAAGGACCAAGAAGTTTTGTCCCTGTGTTTCCCTTTATGCCGAGATCAAGCCAAGCAGGGCCTCTGACTCACTCCATCCATTCATTCATTCATTCAACACCTCTGCTGATCTTCTTCTGTGTCCTGGGCTAGCCCTTGAAGTCCTTCTAGGAAAGGAAATGCACAAACTGGTCAGGTATAGTGGTACCCATTATCCCAGCTGCCTGGGAGCCTGAGGCAGGAGCATCATGAGTTCAAGGCCAGCCTGGGCTACATAGGAAGACCCTGTGTCAAAACCATAAAAAGATATAAACGAAAGGGCTGGGGGTGTGGTGAATGGGAGATGGCTTGCTAAGCTGGCCTGAGCCCCTGGGTTCAGTCTCTAGTAGCACAGAAGAAAGGGAAGGAGGAAGGAGACAGGGGTTTGTCAAAGGAAGGAGGGAAAAGGAGGTAGGGAAGCTGGGAGGGAGGCAGGAAGGCAGTTTCCAGCCAGCCCGAGAGTATTCTTGTGGCACTGAGGAGGGTGGAGACCTGGGGTCTGACCATCCTCTCTTAGATCTAGGGCCACTGGTCAGAGTTTCTGTTGGGCAGGTAAGGACCACCTCTAGAAGACACAGGACCTCCTTTCTGGCCTCAGCCCTTCAGATGAAGTCAGGGTCCTAGGTGCCAATCCAGGGCCTGTTGAGGCAGACCCAGTGCCTTAGGTCAGAGTGCGGAGTCCTGGGGGCCATCCGTCCCCAGGTCTGCCCACTCTTCAGCTCACCCTGTGTCTCTTCCTTTACAGTCCTGAAGGGGAAGAAGCTGAGCCTGCCGGCCTAGCCCTGATCCTGCCCGCCCTCTCCACAGCCGGGTGGGCGGGAGGCTCAGGAAGGTAACCAGGTGACTGGAGACAAAGAGCCTTCCCCCGTCCCGTCCAAGGGTGACTTTTTAAAAAGCCCACCTCTCTCCACTTCTGCCCAGTTTTGGGGGTGGGGGCATGGTGGAGGACCCATATCTTGGGGGCTCAGGACTTGAGCTGTTTATAGTTTTTTGCCTTTTAGAGAAGAAGAAAAAAAAATACAAAACTTTCCACTATTTAGTTTTTGATTCTAATGACTCCTTTCTCTTGTATTCTGATCCCCAATTTTTATAAGCTGTTTTTGATTAACCTCTAGACTGGGGCAGGGCTGGAGATCTGTCCCTTCTTCAAAGGCTTCAGCCCCCCAGATCCTAAGCCCAGGCCCCCACTGATTGCCAAACACTACACCACCTCACCTTCCCCACTTAGCCCTGAGTTCTGGGCTGGATGGAGGTAAAGAAAAAGGGGTGGGGGGCGGGGCTGAGGAATTCTGATCTTTTCATACTATTTTTTTTTTTGCCCAGAATTTGGGGTTTTGGGGGGTTCATGTCCTGATTTTTGACAAGAGCTGTGGGCCAGGGCATGAGAAGGAGACAGGCCCGAGGATCGCTCACCTCTAATGCCATGTTTTTGTACAGAACTTGATGGTTCATTCTTTGTTCTCTTGAAATAAACAGAGGAAAATGATACCTGTCTTTTTGGCTGCGTGGTGTCCAATCTCTGGGCGGTATGAGGGCCTGTCTGCATGCCTCTCTCAGCTTTTGATTTTGGTGGAGCAATGTGGGGTGCAGGAGTTGCTGGAAGACGGGGAGTGGGGGCACCCCAGGACTCTCAGGGTCACCTTGTTTCCTCACAGCTCTGCTTGGGAAAGAGGTTTACAAGGAAAAAAAAAATCTCCAAAATTTGTCTTGCCTTAACCTAGAAATGGCCTGGCCGGTATCTAGACCCTCAGGGCCACCCAGGACCTTTAAGAGCCTGTGTACTGTGTGGTGGTGAGAGCACAAACAGGAAGCTCCCATCCCATCTTTGATTGACATGTTTGTTGCATGTTTTCTTAGAAAATAAAAATGGGTTACTAGCCTTTTAAAACCAGATTTTCACATTATAGTGTGAATTTCTGGCTTCTCTTGAAAAGAAATCAGTCAGTTTGACAAAGCCAAGCCTTTTCTGGATGGCTACAGATGGCTGGAGCTGAATGGCTGGGACACAAGCCTTGAGTGAGGACCCCAGGACTTGGCGACTGGGGTTATTTATTACCAGACGCCATGTGTTTGTTTGTTGGTTGGTGGAGCTAAAAGGCAAGTGAAACATTTTCCAGATCTTACTGCAGACTGGCTTCATACCTGTTCATACCTGGCTTATTTCCTATCACTTGCCTTGCTCTTGGAGACATCTGGATTTTTTTTTTTTTGATAGAGCTTAGGTTTGAACTCATGAATTTATACTGTTACTTGATCATGCCTTCCACACCTTTTTGCTCTGAATGTTTAAAAGATGTGGACTTGATGCTTCTATTTAGGTTTCCTGGGTAGCTGAGAGGTGAAAACCACTGCACCCAGCCTGTTCCTGCTTGACATTGGAGTCTCCAAACCTTTTTGCTCAAGCTTGTCTTGAACTGTGATCTTTCTGAGTAGCTAGGATTGCAGGTGAGCCACCACTCCTGTTTTAGTCACCTTTTTTTTTTTCTCCCTCAGAGCTGAGGACCAAACTCATGGCTTTGTATTTGCCAAGCAAGTGTCTTCCACTGAGTGAAATCCCCAAACTCTTTTTTGCCTGTGTGTGTGAAGTCATGGGGCTGAACTCAGAGTTTGGTCCTGTCCCTGAGCCTTTTTGCTCAAGGATAGCACTCTACCACTTTGAGCCACAGCTCCAGTTTCTTAAACTTTTTTTTTTGCCTGTCTAGGAGCTTGAACTCAGCCTTGGCACTGTCCCTGAGCCTCTCGGTGCTCAAAGCTAGCACTCTATCACTTGAGCCACAGCACCACTTACGGCTTTTTCTGTGTATGTGGTACTGAGGAATCAAACCCAAGGCTTCACACATACTAGGCAAGCACTCTGCACTAGGATATATTCCCAGCCCTAGTCAAACTTATTTTTTTTATTTTTTTATTTTTTTGCCAGTCCTGGGCTTAAGCTCAGGGCCTGAGCACTGTCCTTGAATTTTTCTCAAGGTTAGAGCTCTACCACTTGAGTCTCAGCACCAGTTAGGGTTTTTTCTAAGTATGTGGTACCAAGGAATCTAACCCGGGTCTTCGTGCATGCTAGGCAAGCACTCTACCACTAGGCCAAACTCCTGGCCCTAGTCAAACTTCTTAACTGTCCTGTAGACCTTCCTCACTTCCTCTCCACTTCTGGCTCTCTTGTAAGGAAGTTGTTATTTAATGGGGAACAGGCCTTACCCCTTACACAAAAGAATTTAACCTTGCTTAGCCCCTTAAGGAAACAGAGGCTAGAGGATAGATGAGGCAAAGATGGGATTTGCACCTGAACTTCCTGATACCAGAGACCATGTTCAATCACTGATTTTTTGTTTTTAATTTAATTTGGGCACTTCTAGGGCTTAAACTCTTACACTTGACTCTTACTTGTTAGGCAGTGCTTTTTTTTTGTGCCAGTTCTGGGCTTGAGCTCAGGGCTTGAGCACTGTCCTTGGTCTTTCTCAAGGCTAGAGCTCCACCACTTGAGCCACAGCACCACTTCCAGCTTTTTCTATGTATGTGGTACCAAGGAGTGGAACCTGGATCTTCATGCATGCTAGGCAAGCACTCTACCACTAGGCCAAACTCCCTGCCCCAGGCAGGTGCTCTAATACTGAGCTATGTCACCAGCCCTGCTTTTAGCAGGTTATTTTTAGGAACACTTCCCTCCCAGGCATCCGCCCGAGTCTCCATCCTCCTACTCTAGGCCTCCTGTCACTGAGGATTGCAGAGGCATGCCACCTCATGCTACTGCTATCCTAGCTACTCAGGAGGTTGTGACCTGAAGGGTCAAGGTTCAAGACCAGCATGGGCAGAACAGCCTGTAAGAGTGCATCTCCAATTAACCAGGAAAATGTTCAAGTGGTATGGCTCAAATGGTAGAGTACCATCTGTGAGCAAGAAAGCTGAGTGCCCTGAGTTCAATCCCCAGTCCACACACATACCCTTTCCCTCTTGTCATTCATGAACTCAGCTTCCCTGACTCATCAACAGCTCTTCACAGCAGGGATTTTGTTCATCCCTCATCACTGGGGAGTGACAGGACTCAGGCTCTCACAGCATCAAGGATGCCAAGTCTCTTTGTTCTACTGTTGGCCCTGATTCTTGCCATAGTCTCTGTGGGCGGCAGCATTTTCTCTCTGAACTTCTGCCTCCCAGCTGTGGCTAGTGTGGGGCTCAGGGACTGGACAGGATTTTTAGCACCTGCCCCTCCTCCCAGGCCTGAGAAAAAAGTATCTTCCACCTTTCACCACTGCCAAGCTGCTGCCATGGGGGGGGGGTGGTGGCATGGAGGTGTGCCCCTTGGTGGAGGCCCCAAGGCCACCTGGCCAGCTTTTAGCCCTTCCTGGGGCCACCCAAGGGATGAACAGGACAGACACGAGAGGGACAGGGTTGTGAGGGAAGATATCTCTTTACTATTTAGTTGTCAGGCATCATGGCCAGGCGGGGGCCTTTCGGAGCACTTAGATAGGGGGACACAGCGGAGCTGGTAGCAGATATGCTGACAGGGCTGGCGGCCGAAGGGGGAGTGAGGGTGTTTAGTACCACACCACCCTCGTCCAGGGAACGCTTGTAGGGGACTGGAACATCTTTTCGGAGGTCCTGGAATGCCATGTAGGCCTGGAATACCTGTGGGCAGGAAAGGGTGGCTGAAGGTAGGGGCTGGGGGGTGGGGCCTGGTCTGAGGGCTCACAGGACAGCCGTGCCAACAGCTCAGCTGGCTGAGATTGCACTGAGGAAGGGGCGCTTGAGGGAGGCCAGCAGGTACCACCCTCCCAGGGTTGCAGGGCTCCTCACCCAGACGGGGATGGAGAAGAAAGCAAAGGCAATGGCTGCTTTGGCGCTGCTGTTGCCCAGGAGGAAGTGATTGTGTCGTGAGTGCTGCCACTGGCTGGCCAGGAAGCAGAAGCCTGTGAACCACACGCCTGCCCAGAGGACTGCGGGTGATTGGAAGGAGACAAGAGGGCCAGGGAAAGCGTGCTCAGGGAGGGCAGGCCCCTGGGGGTGCAAGCCACAGAGCCCTTCCCCAAGGGGATCCGCCCGCCATGCAGGGCTGATTCGACTTCAACACAGGAGAATAAAATGTGGGGGAAGTGGATCCCTCTGCTGCCCTGGTCTGCGGGTGAGGGCAGCTTCCTGGGCCCTCACATACTGGGACTCGCTCGCTGGGAGGGAAGAGGGGAGAGCTGAGACCCAAACCAAGAAGGTGGGGTGTGAGGACCAAGAATGTGTGGGGGCAGTCAGGCTGTGCTGGGGAGCTCACCGGCCACGATGAAGTCCAGGAGCTGACAGGACGTCTTGAAGCGGGTACTGGCAATGCGGTTCTCGTGGGCATCCAGAGCCAGGAAGACCAGGGCACTGAGGAAGGACAGGAAGCCAGCACCCACTGCGAAGCTGCAGGCTGTGTTGTTGCTCTTGAGGACGCAGAGAAGCTGGGGAGAGTCTGTCGTGTTCTGGTAGCCGTCCGTCAGCAGGGAGGAAAAGATGACCAGGGAGAAGACCTGCGGACCCCCAGGGACCAGCGCAGGGCTCAGTCTCCCTGGAGCCCAGGGTGGCAGGGCTGTTCTTGCCCCCCTCCCCATACTCAGCCTCCTGCCCTTTACCCCCAACAGGGGCAGTGCTTTCCTGGCATGCATGAGTCCCTGAGTTATCCCCAGTGCTACCCCCAAACAAACGATCAGACAAGCAGACAAGGCTGGAACACCAGGCAAGGAGAGCTGGGCCGAGGTAAACCTCTCATTTCTGTGTTTGCCTGGCCAGGATGAGAGCTGAGCTTAGAGAAGTCATCTGGGTCATGTTGTTGATGGACAGGCCCACAGGGCAAGACCAGAAGCTCACCGAGCTGGGTGCCAGGTTGGTGGGGAGGCCCAGGCGAGAAATGCTGAGGTTGGAACCCTGGAGAACCTGGGAAGATGTGGGATGTGAAATTGGACCTGGTGATTGATGGGTATGGCAGTGTTGACAATTGGAGTTGGTGGCGGCCATGTACTCGAACTCTTGACCAATGGGCTCCCAGGAGCCTCTTCTCACCCCAGCACCCAGGTTAGCATTGGCCCTCTGCAGAAATGCATGAAGAGTGAATAATGATTTCCTTTGCCCTTGCCATGTCCTTCAGAGTGGGTGTGGGGGGTGGGAGCAGGGGGAGAGGAGGAGGCAGAAGCCTGACCCCAAACTCCTCAGGGCTTCTCTTGTTCCTCTTGTCCTTCACTTTAACTCACAGCTACACAACAGCAAGGCCCTCTTTCTGCCAAGCACTTTCAAATCCACTAAGATCCTCAGGGCAACTCTGGGAGCAAGCCATCACGTGATCACCCAATTTGGGGCCTGTGGACAGGTGCTCCTGGCATTGCTAGTGAGCCGAGCCAGGTGTGTGTAGGGGTGCATCCATCATTTTGGAGCATTCCTTCATCCTACTTGCACCCCGTACCTCGTGCCAGCCCCACGAGGGAGGTGTCATTAATTCAGTTCTGTTTTGCAAGTGATAAATGGAGGCCATTATGGTGAGGTGGAAAGAGCTAGACATGGCTGACTCTGCCAGCTGTGTATGGCCTTGGGCAAAGCCTGGGGACCTCAATTTCTCAGACTGCCATTATGCTCCAGAGAGGAGGAATGTGGGCATTGGGGTTCAGGGGCATGGTGGTTATCTCGATTGGCCCAGAGAGCGGAAATATCCTCTCAAGGTGAGTCAGGCAGAGGGGTGGGGCTAGAAAGCAGAACTCCCCATGTCCAGGTTCTTGGGCTGGCTGTGTGCCCACTCACCCACTCAGAAGTTCCTGGCTATGGCAAAGCCCAGGATACTGAAGGCCTGGCAGGGGGCTCAGCTGGGTGCAGTTGCCCGAGTCCTACCTCCTTCCACGCCCTCCCTGGCCTATCTCCGGGGAAGGAGCAAAGATTCATCAGTTAAGGCACCAGCTGGCAGGCGGTGTGTGGAAGGACAGTACCAGCTGCCCAGAGGCTCCCTGCTGAGGAGCCAGGCCAGGGGGGAAGAAGGAGAGGGCAGGCAGGAGGAGAATGGAGGAGACAGCGGGCAAAGTCCGTGACCAGAACGTCTGGCGCAGTGGGAGGCCTTTTTTCCCTGCCCATACCCCTCCATGCCAGCTGGACCTCCTCCTCCCTCACTGCCAGCCCTCTCTTCCCAGGCTTTGAGAGTTTGACTTGTTCATTAGTGGGTGATGTCCTAGAGCAAGCTGCTCAACCTCAGGCAGCCTCAGTTTCTCCTCAGGGGAGGTAGGGACAGTAATATCCATGTCACAGGGGAGGAAGAAAGGAGCCTCCACTAGCAAGGGACCCGGTGCTAGAACCTGACATTTGCAGTTTCTCGTTCCTCAGGGGACAGACAATATGACAAGGTATCTATCATCTTGGGCACCAGAAACCATCTCCTTGAGCACAAGTCAGTAAGTGCTAGTCAGGCATGGTGGCACCTGCTCGTAACCCCAGCTCAAGATAGATCTTGAGTTTGAGTTCAGCCGGGGAAAAGTTAGGGAGATTCTAATACACAAAATACCAAGTCCTGGGAGCATGACTCAAAACGTAGAGCAATTGCCTAACAAGTACTAGGCTCTGGGTTCAATCCCCAACACTGCAGGACAAATAAAGCAAAAATTCTGCTACTTAATAAAAGTTTAGCTGGGCAACACCAAATAAAGTAAGTGGACTGACACCAAAATAAAGTAAGAAATAAAGAATCTGGGGGAAGACCCTAGGTTTAATACAGAGTACCAATCTCCTGAGAGGCTGATCAGTGCCTATCATATCCTTAGGCCTCAGTTTCTACTCTGTCAAGGGCTAGCAATGGAAGCAGTACAGGTGAAAGCCCATAGCTGTGGCTCTGTCACTTCATGTACTGAGACTTTCATTCTAGGTGTCCAGATTCTTTGGGAACCTGATGCCTGGAAAGCCTTGGCCTAGTGCCTGACAGGGGTATCCATCTGATTCCTGGTACCTTACGTCTACATTACATTTTAGCTTCCATGAACTGCAGGTATGACTTAAGCTGTAGGCAGAACAACGACTTAGCAAATACAAAACTGAGTTCAAGCTGGATGCGATGGCTCACACCTGTAATCTTAGCTACTCAAGAAGCTTGAGATCTGAGGATCAAGGTTCAAAGCCAGCCCAGGCACTAAAGAACATGAGACTCTTCTCTCCAATTAAACTCTAGAAAATGGGAAGTGGGGCTTGGCTCAAGGGTAGGGCAGTAATCTTGAACTGAAGAGCTCAGGGACAGTGCCCAGGCCGAGTTCAAACCCCATGACCTTGAGCTTGAGCTCAGGGCCTGAGCACTGTCCTTGGACTTTCTCAAGGCTAGAGCTCTAACACTTGAACCTCAGCATCACTTCTGGCTTTTTCTATGTATATGGTATCAAGGAATCGAACCCCGGTCTTTGTGCATGCAAGACAAGCACTCTACCACTAGGCCAAACTCCCGGTCCTTGCATTGCTTTTTGAGGCCTGGTCTTGCTAGCTTTGCCTAGCTAAGGCTGGAAGTCACCATCCTCTTGCTTCTGCCTTCCAGAGCAGCTAGGATTACAAGTGAGCACCACCACGCTTGTCTTGTTTTGTTGTCTTAATGTGGCTATTTATGGCATGACCCTGTGGAAAGGTGGCTTCAGTTATTAGCATCCTTTTGCTTCCTTTCCCCATGGGACCCCCTTTCTGTCCCCCCTCCAACCCAGACTCTATGATCTGACCCCTCTTGTCCTGTCTCCCAGGGGCCTCACCCCTGCCAGCATCCGCGAGATACTCCTTGGCCTCCTCAGAAAGCGCACAGCGTCACTGTAAGCCAGGTCCTGCAGGCTGTCAGGGAGGTGCATGGCGGCTGCTCTCCCTCTGGGACCCTGGAGGCCAGGGCAGGGGAGCTGGGCACTGCCTGCTGGGTGCTGCTGCCTCTGCACTCCAGACCGATCCTAGGACTTTGCTGCTGCAAGACAATCGACAGAAGCCATCAGGGTCAGGGTACAGGGGAGGGATACGGGAGTCCCTGGACTGGGGTTGGATGGGGTCAGGGGCTGCTGAATCCGGTGAGTTGAGGGCCAGATTACTGAGGATTCCATGAGTGGGGATGGGCTGAACCCCGGACCTCTAGGAAGAAGGGTGTGAAGTGAAAGGCCCAGTTCAGTTTTCAGGAGTCAGGAATAAGGGGTGAGGGGACTGGGAGGGTGACAAGGCTGCGGCGGTCATGAGAATGGGGGCACTGGGGATAAGGGAGCTGCCAAAGGGGTGTTCTGGGAGCTGGGGGTCAAGGAATGAGGTCCCAGGAGGAAAATAAAGGAGCTGCCTCATATCCCAGGAGTGGCATCAGATAAAGGGACTGGGGGGGGGGGGGTCCCAGGAACCAGGAATGTGGTATAACAAGGTTATGGGGGGATGGGAATTAGGGAGTGCTGAGTGGGCTCAGGAATGGGGAGCATATGAGTAGAGGGGGTCCTGGGAGCTGGATAAAAGGCTGAGGAGGTTTCTGGGGTCCTTGGCCTGGAAGATATGAGGTAAAGGGGTGCTGAACAGCCTAAAAGAGGCTCCTTCAGGTCCCAAGGGTCAGGAGTGTATCACAGGGGCTGAGGACCAGAGGGTCCCAGCGGTGGGGTACAAGGTGAAGCTGTAAGAGGTGTGGAGAGAGCAGGGGTGCTATCAGGCCACTGACACAAAAACCCCAGGATCCAGTTGAAGGACAGCCTTCTCTCCATGAAAGGACACAAGGAAGAAGGTTCTAGAAAGCTGGGGGGGTCCTAGGGGATGTCAGAGCTCTGGAAAGTCTGACCCAGACAAAGCTCCCCCTCTACTTTTTCAGGGGGACAGCATCGTGGAGAGACTGTTATAGGCTGTCCTTGTGATCTCAGAATAAGGGACTCGTTTGGGCTTCACCTCCATCTTCCTAAGGGTTCATTTTCTCAGGCTTATGGAGAAACTCCCAAACGAACGACCGAGGGTCATGGGCTACCTGCTCCGCCTCAGGCTCTCCCCTGGAGGACGTGGGGCGGGAGTGCTCGCGTTTGAGGGTGATGCCTCCTGACACGGGGCCACCCTGACTCGGAGGGACCGCAGTGTGTCACCTGGAGACCGGCGCTTCCTTCGCCCAGCCCTCTGCTTCGGGCTTCTGGTTCCGGACGGCGCCTCAGATTCCTTTGGCTCCCGCTCTTTCCCGCCTTTTCGCTCCCTCACAGCTGATTGGCTGCGCCCAAGTCCCGCCCCTTTCGTTTCCGCCAACTCCGGGGCGGACTGGAGAGAGGGTGTGGCCTCAGCGGACGTTGGGCCGCTCGCCGTTGGCGGGCTGCGCGCGCACGCCCCAGCCCTCCGGGGGGGTCTCGCGGCCGCCCCGCCCCTTTCCTTTGAAGACCTCAAACAAGGAGACACTCCCTAGGCGCATGCGTCTCTCCCGGAACGTGGGATGGGGGAAGGGGAGGGGAGAAGGCTGGGGCACGCGGGGTGCACATGCGCATTTTGAGTAGTGCGCGCGCGCGGGCACGCGCTCACACACACGCACACACGCACACACACAAATGGGCAGCGCTCCAGAGCCCGGGGTTGTGCGCATGTGCCTTACTGCCGCGGCGGCCGAGCCCGCCGCAGGCCTTCCTGCGCATGCGCAGGAGTCTCAATGACAGTCAAGCCTTGACTAAGGTGAGGGGCGGGCTGGGGATTGCATGGCCCTGGGAGGGCGGCCCTGCATCCCCTCCGTGACCTTTCTGTGCATTTCTTATGCTCCTAAGGTCCACCCCATCGAAAACAGTTGTGCCATTACAGGGCTTTTAAAAAGGCCTGCAAAACGCCCCCGACCCGGAGACCTCTGACCCTGGCCTGGGACCCAGGCCAGCTGAGCAGCGCGGGAGGAGGGTGGCCAGGGGGTTCAGGAGGGCGTGGTCGAATGGGCTGCGCGCCTGCCAGGAGTAACGGGACGTCGATGACATCTGACACTTGCGCATTTCCCTCTGTTTTAGGCTCCAGGGGGAGAAGGGTGTGGCCATGTGGCTTATGGCCTGGGGGGTCAGGGGGTTCAGGCTCCGAGTATGGCCCCAATTGCCCACGCTCCTCGGGACCCCACGAGCCTTGTCTTCTCTGGCGGACAAGATGGGAGTGTACCGCAAGATGTGGAACCCCACGGAGCCCCGAGACTGGGCTCAGCAGTACCGCGAGCGGTTCATTCCCTTCTCCAAGGAGCAGCTACTCCGACTCCTGACACAGGTACCTACGGGCCCCGGGTCCAGGAGCCTGGGGACTAGGATTCCCGGCATGCCCTGCGGCACAGGGGGCACTGCATACTAGAGAGCACTGCCCTGGAGCCTCCTGGGAGTTGTAGTTCCAGGTCCCCTCAGAGTCCCAAGGGGGCAAGAGCGTAATTGTTGGGAATGGGATGGGCTAGGGGTGGGGGTGGGGTGGGCGCTAGTGCTCTGATGGAGGCAGAGGAAATTGGTTCCGGACTCAACTAGTACAGCGGCTCTCTGGGGTGTGGTTTTTCTCCCTGTGAAATGGGTATAACTACCCTGATCTTCACGATTTCCACTTACCTAATTGCAAACATCCCTACAAAGTCACTAAGCTGTAATTCTGGTTATAATGGTAATGGAGTTCTTATACTCTGGCACTGTGCCAAGCATCTGTCACATAGTGAAGCATCAGAATCTCTGTCCAGGTGGTAGGTACTGGGTACCTTCAACCTAAGAGTGATTCCTTATTCTCCTCACCCCCCTTGATTACTGAATTTACCATGTCCCAGTCCTGGTTCCATTCCAGAGTTTGAGCTCTGCCCTTCACCATCTATCCAGTCATTATCAAGCATTCCATTCATTTATTAAAAAATTAACAAACACCTGCTATTTGTACTAAGTCGTGTACAAATAAATATACACGTTTAATCTCACCCCATAGCCCTCCGAGGAAGAATCTTCATGAACCTTTGCTCATGAAGAAAGAGGCCTTTAGCCAGGCACCAGTGGCTCACTCCTGTAATCCCAGCTAGCCAGGAGACTGAGATCTGATTATGATGATTTGAAGCCAGCCCAGGGAGAAAAGACCCTGTGAGGCTCTTATCTCCAATTAACCACTCAAAAATGGATGTGGCACTGTGGCTCAAGAGGTGGAGCACAAAGAGGCTTGGAAAAAGTGTCCAGGTCTTGAATTGAAGCCTCATGACTAACATCCCCCTCCCCCCAAAAAAAGAATTGTGGTTTGAGGTCAGTTTGGGAAAATATTAATAAGCTCTATCTCAATGTACAAGCAATGCATGGTAACTTTATATAATCCTAGCTACTTGGGATTGGTCAAAAATTGGCAATTCAGGCCGGGAGTTTGGCCTAGTGGTAGAGTGCTTGCCTAGCATGCACCAAGTCCTGGGTTTGATTCTTCGGTACCACATGCATAGAAAAAAGCCAGAAGTGATGCTATGGCTCAAGTGGTAGAGCTGTAGCCTTGAGAAAAACCCAAGGACAGTACTCAGGCCCTGAGCCCAAACCCAGGACTAGCAAAATAAATAAACAAACAAACAAATAAATAAATAAATAAATGGCAGTTCAGTCTAACTGGGGCACAAGTGCGAAGACCCTATCTGAATAATAACTGAAGCCTGAAGAGCTGGAGGTATGGTTCAGGAGGTAGAGAGCACCTGCCTAGAAAGTCTAAGGCCTTTACTTCAAGCCCCAATATTGCAAATCAATAGATAAATAAAAGAAAAAAGTTTAGAGACCCAGAGTTTTGATCCTGATTCATGTTGCTATGAAAAGAATTCTTCCTGAGTGGATGGGAAATGAAGTCTAAAGAAGTTTTGCTTCTTGAGTTAACAGGAGTTCCACTCCAGCCCGGCAGAGAAAGCAGCATTGGAGGAATTTGCAGCACATGTGGACTTCTGCACCCTGTTCCATTACCACCAGATCCTGGCCCGGCTGCAGGTAAGGACAGGCTCTTCCCATCCTGTGGTGCTTGTGTGCTCCTCCGTGCATTTGGGAAACAGTCACCTGGGATTCAGCAGGAAACAGGGGAGAAGCAGCCTGCCCTGCATGGAGCATACATTCCAGGGGGGAGAAGTGGCCTGACTCTGGTTGGAAGGTACCCACATTTTCTGTGGAGAGAAGAGAGGATAAGGAGATGGGGAGACATAGGCTGGAGCCTGGTGAAGGACCCAGCTGCCACCTGCTGAGATTCAGAAGGCTGCTTTGGGGGTAGAAGCCAGATCTCAGGGAAAAGGGACAGCTCAGCTTGGGCTGAGTTATTGGAGCTGCTTACTTGGCCAGCCAGGTACAGAGACGATTGAAAGTGGGCTTGGTAGCGCAGGTCTCTAATCCCAGCACGTGGAGGGCAGAGGCGGGAGGGCAGAAAATTCAAGCCTGGATGTCTGCTGATAGCTTCTTCCTGCTTCATAGCTGGCCAGCCCAGGCAGGAGAGTCCATGAGACGTTCATCTCCAATGAACCAGCAAAAAGCAGAACCCGGAGCTGTGGCTCAAGTGGTAGAGTGCAAGCACAGATGGACAGCACTCAGCTGCTGAGTTCAAGCCCCAGCACTGAAACAAACAAACAAATATGAAGCAGAAACACTCTTAAGTGAACGTACTTGCATTAGAGAGGCAGGAGGTTTCCAGGGTGTCTGCCAGGATCGGGGTGGGGGGTGGGGACAGGGGCTGTTGGGCCACTGTATGACTGGATGGCAGATGGCCACCTCCCTCTGAGAGAAGCAGTCTGGGCAGGAAGGCATCAAAACAGCCTTGGTTCCAACCCCAGCTGTGTGGTGACCCCTCGGTGGCCTCTCTCTGATCCTTGCTACTCTTTCTTCATTCACTCCATAAATATTGATTGAGCGCCTGCTGTGTCCCCAGAATGGATGAGTTCTGGGCACAGTGGGAGAGGTGTGTGTGTGTGTGTGTGTGTGTGTGTGTGTGTGTGTGTGTGTGTCTCCTGGGGGAGGAGGGAGTCCTTTTGAGAAGAGAGGGGTACAGAACAGATAGGGCATAGGACCTGAGCTTCTAAGGATGTCTGTAAAATCTTTCCATAATCGAGGGAGTTGAAAACAATGACAATGTAGACAGGCACTGGTGGCTCACACCTGTCATTCTGTCTTACTAAGGAGACTGAGATCTGAGAATCGCAGTTCAAAGCCAACGTGGGCAGGAGACTTTTGTTTGTTTGCTATTAAATTTTTGGCCAGACCTGGGGCTTGAACTCTGGGCTTGGTCACTGCCTCTGAGCCTCTTTTGCTCAAGGCTAATGCTCTACCACTTGAGCCACAGCACCACCTGCGGCTTTTTCTGAGTAGTTTATTGGAGATAAGAATCTCAGGGGCTTTCCTGCCTGGGCTGGCTTCAAACTGCTCTCCTCAGATCTCAACTTCCTGAGTAGCTAGGATGACAGCTACTCCAATTAACCACAGAAAAACTGGAAGTTGTTCTGAGGCTGTAAATGCTTGAGCACTGGGCTTGAGCAAAAAAGCTCAGGGACTGTGCCAGGCCCTGAGTTCAAGATACACTACTGCCAATAAATAAACAAAAAAATCTCAGCTCCGGAGGCTTAGGAGGACAATGGTGACTGCCATGATAATTGTTCTTGGTTAATTTATAGGCAGGCGCTCTACTGCCTGAGTCACATGCTGTTAGGGCTTTTTTTTTTTGGCCAGTCCTGGGCTTGAGCTCAGAGCCTTAGCACTGTCCTTGGGCTTTCTCAAGGCTAGACCTCTACCACTTGAGCCACAGCTTTTTTCTATGTATGTGGTACCAAGGAATCGAACCCGGGTCTTTGTGCATGCTAGGCAAGCACTCTACCACTAGGCCAAACTCCTGGCCCGCTGTTAGGGCTTTTTACTTTTATTTAGTTTGTTTTTGTTGTTTTTTTTTTTTTTTTGGACGGTTGTGGCACTTGAACTCTGGGCCCGAGCACTGGCCCTAAGCCTTTAGCTCAAAGCTAGTGCTCTACCACTTGAGCCACAGTGCCACTTCCAGTGTTTGAATCGTTAACTGGAGGTAAAACTCTCATGGGGACTTTTCTGCCCAGGCTGGTTTTGAACCATGATGCTTAGATCTCAACCTTCTGAGTAGCAAGGATGACGGTGTGAGCCACTGTGCCTGACCCATGATCCTCTGGTCTTCCCCACCTCCAGGCAGCTGTGATTACAGGCCTGAGCCAGTGGGGCTAAGCTTGTATTCAGTTTTTGGACAGGGTCTTAATATGCAGCTCAGGCAGATCTCACACTCCCAGTTCTCCTGCCTTAGCCTCCTGAGTCCTGGGGTTTCGGGCGTCACCACTCCACCTGGCACGGGAGGAGTTAGGAGGGACCTGAAGAAGGAGCTGAGGGAAGATCTGAAGGAGATGAAAAGCCACGTGCAAAGGCCCTGAGGTGAAGATGTGGAGAGAGTCTAGGAGGAAGAGCCAGGAGGCCTGTCGGGGAGAGGAGGCCATGGGAGTCCCAGTGCTGTGGATGCAGTGCAAGCTTTGCTTTGATTCAGAGCCCAGAGGAGGCTGAGCAGAGGGAGGGGAGAGTTGCCCTCTGGCGGCCATGTCAGGGACAGACAGTGAGAATGGTGGGTTCCAAGCAGGGCCATTCTGCAGGGTCAGGGTGAGTGTGCCAACGCCAAGGGTGTGGCTCCATGCAGATGGCCAGTGAGGCTCTCTCCAGTCCTGTGTGCTCACCAACCGTGACGTGGCACGGCCCTCCCTGGAAAGTCCTGGGGCTTGAACTGGGGGCCTGGGCGCCTGTCCCTGAGCTTTTATCACTCAAGGTTGGCGCTCTATGGCTTGAGCCATGTGTGTGTGTGTGTGTGTGTGTGTGTGTGTGTGTGTGTGTGTGTGTGTGTGTGTGTGTGTGTGTGTGTGATTTGTTGGAAATAAGAGTCTCATAGAATCAGGTCCAGGTGACTCAGGTCTGTAATCCTAGTTACTCAGGAGGCTGAGATCTGAGGATCCTGGTTCAAAGTCAGTCTGGGCACCAAAGTCTGAGACTTTTTTTTTTTTTTTGGTCATGGGACTTGAACTCAGCCTGGGCACTGTCCCTAAGCTCTTCAGCTCAAGGCTAGTGCCCTATCCCTGGGCCTGGGCCTGGGCATTGTCCCTGAACTCTTTAGCTCAAGGCTACTCTTGAGCCAAGCCCCACTTCCCAGTTTTCTAGGGGTTAATTGGAGATAAGAGTCTCAAGTCCTTTTGTGCTCAGGCTGGCTTTGAACCTTGATCCTCAGAACTCAGCCTCCTGAGTAGTTAGGATTACAGGCATGAGCCACCATGCCCAGCCAAAGTCTGAGACTTTTTTTTTTTTCTTTTTTTTTTTTGCCAGTCCTGGGCTTGAGCTCAGGGCCTGAGCACTGTCCTTGGACTTTCTCAAGGCTAGAGCTCTACCACTTGAGCCTCAGCACCACTTCTGGCTTTTTTCTATGTATGTGGTACCGAGGAATCGAACCCGGGTCTTCATGCATGCTAGGCAAGCACTTTAACCACTAGGCCAAACTCCCGGCCCCAGTCTGAGACTCTTATCTCCAGTGAACAACTAGAAAACTGGAAGTGGTGCTATGGCTCAAGGGGTAGGGTGGTATCCTTGAGCTGAAGAGCTCAGGAGCAGCACCCAGGCCCAGAGTTCAAGTCCCATGACTGATTAAAAAAAATCTCAGATGTTCTTGCCTGGCTGACTTCCAACTGTGACCTTGGGGTCTCAGCCTCCACTTGAGCCATGCCCCAGCCCTTGGCTTATATTTCTGGCAGGGTCTCATTCCCCATCTGGAGCCCTTTATTTTTTGGGGGGAGGGGGTAGTAGGAGGATTATTCCTGGCTCCTAAAGACACTAAGAGCCTTGGAAGAACTTTAGTGGGAGATGGATGCAGCCCCGGGGTGTGAATTGGGTTTGCTTCCTGGTTGTGTGACCTGGGGAACTTGCTTAACTCTCTCTCAGTGCTTTGGTTTCCAGAGCAGTAACTAGGGATGACTGTAGTAATCTTTTCATACTGTGTGTCTGTGGTGGGCAGACTGTACCTGACACATAGTTAGTGTGGCATAAAAATGTGCATGAGAGCTGGGCATGTTAGTTCATCCCAGCTCCTTAGGAGGCAGAAATAGGAGGATCAAAGTTTGAGGCTAGCCTTGGGGAGGGGTGGGGAGTGAGTCCTTCATCTCAACCAACAAACAGTGCTATGGTGCCTGTTACCCTGTCTACTGTGAAGGGTGTAGAGGTAGGAGGATCCAGCTCAGAGGCTGGCCTGGGGTATAAAAGTGAAGACTCCTCGCTGCAAATATAACTAGAGCAAAAAAGGTTCAAGGGCTAGAGCACCGGCCTGGCGAATATGAAACCCAGAGCTCACACCCCAGCAATAATAATAAAACTCAGAAGGAACAATTCTCATTCTATGTGTGTTGGAAGGGGAGAGAAGGGGCTGGGACGAGAGGAGAGCCCTTGGGTTCCCAGCTGGAGCAGGTGGGGGAGGGTAGGACAGGGAGGGAGGACACTGGTGTGCATGGGAATGGTGGGTGGGGGGAGGGAGTGGGCGGGGAGGGTGGAAGCAGCCATTGTATTCCAGGTCCAGGTTTCTGCTGGGACCCCTGCGTGTTCCAGGCCTAGATTTCTGCTGGGACCCCTGCATGTATGTGAGGGTCCCTGAGGAGAACCAGCCTCAAGGACATTCATCCTCTCAAGGTCACTCTGTGGGTCTGAGAATTTGGCCTTCAAGCCCCTGGCTGGCAGTGAGCACTGAAGGATTGGAGCCCAGACCTAGGCTCTGAGTTCAGGTCTTGGGCTCCCCCAACATCCCCAGCCCTGCAGGTCAGCTCAGGTAGGACTTGCTGGGCTCTGCTCTGCCACTTCACCACCCCTGCCCTCTGCCTTCTGAGGTCCTGGGCTTCTCATCAGCAAACCTTTGCCCAGGCTGCTCCCTGCACTTAGAGTACCTGCGAGTCAGCTGGGTGTGGTGCCTCTCCCTTGTAATGCCAACTTCTCAGAAGGCAGAATGGGGGTGGGGGGAGGATCGAGGTCTCTGTCTGCAAAAACAAAAGTGCAAGACCCTGACTAAAAAATAAACTAAAGCAGACAAATGAAAAAAAAAAAACCCAAAACGAACACCCCCAAACACAAGAGATGGGCTAAGCAATAGGAGGCCCCAGGTTTAATAATCCATAGCACTGGGAAAAATAAAAATCAGACCTGGCTTTAGAGGCTGGGCACATGGAGGCTGCTGGCCTTGTAGAGGCCTCACCTTCTGGAACCATCCCCAGATTGTCTGTCCATAGCCAGGTAAGCAGCTGGACGTTCACCCTTCTGCCTCTTTTCAGCAGCTTGTTTTGGGAGATAGTGGGGTGAGGGTGGGGCGCACAGCCCCGAGGTGTGGAGAAGGGATTCCATATTTTATTCCAAACACAGTGGGAAGCTGATGGGGACAGGTGTGGTGTTGGGTGCATTCCTGATCCCCAGCTAAACAGTATGGAAGTGTTGAGGCAAAGCAAGGTAAGCAGAAGCCTGTGGCTGCCGTTTAGGAGAAGAGCCAGCTTTGGAGAAGACGTTGGATTCCAAAGCAGCTCAGGGCTGGGTGTTGGTGGCTCATCCTGGAATCTCAGCTACTCTGGAGGCCGAGATTTGAGGATCACGGTATGGAGTCAGCCTAGGGAAAGAAAAGTCTTAGAGATCCTATCTCCAATTAGTCAGCAAAATGCTGGATTAGGGGCATGGCTTGTGTGGTAGTGAGGACCTGAGTTCAAGTCCTAGTACCAGCAGGGAAAAAAAGAAAGAAAGGAGGACATTTGATGTCCCCTCAGCCCCTCATCCTGTGATCACGTTCATGTTTTTCTCCCCTGCTGTCTCCTTAGGCCTTGTATGACCCCATCAATCCCGACAGAGAGACCCTGGACCAGCCATCGCTCACAGACCCTCAGCGGCTGGCCAACGAGCAGGAGGTGCTGCGGGCTATGGAGCCCCTGCTGGCCCAGGCCAACTTCTCCCCACTGTCCGAGGATGCCTTGGCCTATGCTCTTGTGGTCCATCACCCTCAGGATGAGGTCCAGGTACCACTGATCCGGGAACACTGTGGGGCGGGGTGGCTGGTCACTGCCATGCTGGCACACTTACATCTCTCAGTCACTTGAGCGTATCCTCAGGCCAGGTGTGGTGCTGCCTGCCTGTAATCCCAGATACTCAGGAGGTAGACACAGGGGGATCCAGACCCAAGCTCCACACTGGGGTGATTTTTTTTTTTTTTTTTGTTAGTCATGGGGCTTGAACACTCTCTCTCTCTCTCTCTCTCTCTCTCTCTCTCTCTCTCTCTCTCTCTCTCTCTCTCTCTCTCACACACACACACACACACCAGTAGTCCTGCTTGGGGATTGAACTCAGGGCCTGGGCACTGTCTGTGAGCTTCTTTTGCTCAAGGCTAGCACTCTACCACTTGAGCTACTGCACGATTTCTGGAGTTTTCTGAATAGTTTATTGGAAATAAGTGTCTCACAAACTTTCTTGCCTGGGCTGGCTTCAAACTGCAATCCTCAGATCTCAATCTTGAGTAGCTAGGATGACAGGTGTGAGCCACTGATGCCTGGTGGTATTTTCTTTTCTTTCTTTCTTTTTTTTTTTTTTTTTTTTTGTAGGTCATGGGGCTTGAACTTGGCCTGGCCACTGTTCCTGAGATCTTTAGCTCAAGGATACCTCCCTACCCTTGAAGCCCCACTTCCCATTTTCTAGAGGTTAATTGGAAATAAGAGTCTCAGGTCCTTTTGTGCCCAGGCTGGCTTTGGACCTTGATCCTCAGCCTCCCGAGTAGATAGGATGACAGGCATAAGCTAGTGCAATATTTTCTTTTGTAGTTGCTTCTTAAAAAAATAACTGAAGGGCTGGAAGTGTGGCTTAGCACTAGAGTGCTTGCCTAGTATGCATGAAGCCCTGGGTTCAATTCCTTAGTACCACATACACAGAAAAAGCTGAAAGTGGTGCTGTGGCTCAAGTGGTAGGGTGATAGCCTTGAGAAAGCCCAAAGACAGTGCCCAGGCCCTGAGCTCAAGCCCAGGACTGGAAGAGAAAGAAAGAGAGAGAGGAGAAAGAGATCTTCCAACCAGTTGCAGATTAGATTCTAGGAAGTACAGTAATGAAGTTACTATGTGAGTGACGTCATGTTATGTGGTGGACCTTGTGCAGTGTATAGCCTGAGCAATGATGGGGGGGGGGGTTGCCATGTCTGGGAAGAGGCTTCTGCCCCTGACAGCCTGGCCCATGTCCCTTTGCCTCTGTTTTTTTTCTTCCTTCCCCCACCCCACCTTGGCAGGTGACAATCAATTTGGATCAGTACATCTACATGCAGTTCTGGGCCCTGGGCCAGCGAGTTGGGCTGTTGCCCCTTATGTCCAGCGTGGGCTCCAAGCGTGGGTTCTTCACCAAGCTGCCTCCAGCGGAGAGGTGAGGTGGGCCTTGTTTCCCTGGCTGCAGCAGCAGCAAGAGAGAGCCAGGTTAGAGTTAAGAGGGGACTTGCAGGTTGCTGTCCAACATATGGGTGTCTGGGCCTTCTGGCCCCCCTGAGTGGCATCTCCCTATTTTCCAAGGAAGGCAAATGAAAATCAAGGTTCAGGGAAGTGAGGCCGACCCCCCCCCCTCGCCCACACCTGCTGAGTCCCGTCCCAACCGCCAGGCGGTACTTCAAGCGCGTGGTGCTGGCGGCCCGCACGCGGCGGGGGCACCTGGTCCTCAAGAGCTTCAAGGACACCCCCCTGGAGGGCCTGGAGCAGCTGCTGCCCGAGCTCAAGGTGCGCACGCCCACCGTGCAGCGCGCGCTGCTCAACCTCACGCTGCTGGTGTCGGGCCTGGTCTTCTTTGTCAACGTGGGCATGGTGGTGCTGACCGACCTCAAGATGGCCACCTCCTTGCTGCTGCTCTTCTTTGCCATCTTCATGGGCCTGAGGGCCTCCAAGGTGAGCCGGGCCTCAGTGGGGATTTGAACCCGGGTCTTGAACTTCTGGATATAGTAAGGAACTCAGACAATCCCCTCCGTCCCCGCCTCCCCAACCTCCCTGCCCGACTGCTTTAGAGGCCTTTCCATTGGCTGGCACAAACCACGTGATCCATAATTGGCCGCACAGACTTGTGGGAAACGTAGTCCAGTTGCTAGTCATACCTAGGTGCTGGTTTTGGTTTAAAAAAACAAAACAGCCGGGCGTTGTGGCTCATGCCTGTCATCCTAGCTACTCAGGAGCCCGAGATCTGAGGATCGTGGTTCAAAGATAAGAGTCTCACAGCCTTTCCTGCCCTGGCTGGCTGCAAAATGCCATCCTCAGATCTCAGCCTCTTGGGTAGCTAGGATTATAGGTGGGAGCCATCAGAGCTTGGCTTGGTTTTTGCTGTTCAGTGCTAAAATGGATTCCAAGGCTTGCTTTATGCATGCTAGGGAAGTGTTGGTCTATTACTTGAACCACATCCCCAGTCCTTTTATTTGTGGTTTCTACCACTGAAGTAACTCGGATTATAGGCCAGGGCTACGATGCCCCACTAGCTGTGTAATCTTAAATAAGTTCCTTAACCACTCTGGGCCTCAAGGAAGTCAAGCTCATGACAGGCTCTCACTGTGGGAGTGTTGTGGGGATTCAGTGAATCAGTATGCATTAAGAGCTGAGGCCAGAGGCTGGCACACAGCACAGGAAGTACTGTATGGGAGTTAGCTATTAAGATGACGCTAATGATGACTATTTGTTCCTGAGTCTCCATCTAGCCCGGGTCATTATCACTGGGGGAGCTGAAAGCAGCCTCCTGGGCTGGGGCCCAAACGAACGGAACTGTGGAGACTGGGACTGAGGCCCGGGAAATTCTTTTTTAACAGGCATCCATCCTGATTTTGCTCTGCATGAGAGGAGGGCTGCCTCTCATACACAGTTGCTCTGCATGCTTAATGGATACAGGTCCGGGGCAGGTCAGTGCTGGCGTCCTCGGCTCTGCTGGCTGGGTCATGAGGCTGAGCTGTCCAGGAAGGACTGCAGGTCCCTGGCTCTCCCAGGCCTGGCACTGGCCCCTGCGAGTGTAGCCTGGTGAGAGGTATTCTTTGTACCAAGTGTTCCTTCCCTTGCTAGCTCATTGGTTTTCAAGCTGTTTTCAGCCTCTCTGACAGACTTGCAGCAAGACAGGTCATAAATCTCTACAGATAAGAGCCAGGCTGTGCTGGTAGTTTCTAGGGTGCTGGTGGGAGGGGGTGGTGACAGGAGGGCTGGAGTCCAGGGAATGGGGCTTTATGCGTGGAGAGCTGGGGCAGGCAAGGCATGAGGGGCAAGGCTGAGGCTGGAGGCAGGGAGGCCAGAGGGGAGGCCAGTGCCCTGGGGACTACATGCTGAGTCCAGTTCGGGACTGGCTTTTGCTCCTGTTCCTCAGGCCTGTGCCAGGGGCCCTCATGTCCCTCCCAGCTGTCCTTTCTCACTGGCTGGTGCCCTTCCTCACCTCAGTCACTCCCA
This sequence comes from Megascapheus bottae, assembly GCF_031878675.1. NCBI lineage: Eukaryota > Metazoa > Chordata > Mammalia > Rodentia > Geomyidae > Megascapheus > Megascapheus bottae. The sequence goes on from NC_143539.1 coordinate 3,196,730, forward strand.
GCTCTCCTTCTCCCACTGCCCTCGCTCCCTGTCCCTTCTTGTCCCTGCCTGTACCCTTCCCTGCACAGTCCCATCCCTCCCCAGCCTCCTCCATCCCTCCCCAAGCTATCCCAACTTCTGTCCTCTTGGCTGAGACTCAGTTCAAAGCCCCAGAGGGATGCAGGCCCCTTTCTTCCCCTCAAGGCCCTTCCTCATCTGTTTTCTCTGCCAGCTATGAGCTGACCATGAGCCACCTGATTCTTCTGTCTAGCCAGACTGTTCCCCCATCTGTCCCCCAGCTGTGTTCTGTGCCTGGTCAAGTACTCTACACTTTGAACTGCACCCCAGTCTGCCTGCCTGCCTGCCTGCCTACCCTTCCTTCCTTCCTTCCTTCCTTCCTTCCTTCCTTCCTTCCTTCCATCCATCTTCCTTCCCCCTGCCCCTCACCAGTCCTAGGGCTTGAACTCAGGGCCTGGGCACTGTCCCTAAACTTCTTTTGTTCAAGGCTAGCACTCTACCACTTGAGCCATAGCACCACTTCCAGCTTTTTCTGTTTATGTGGTACTGAGGAATCAAACCCAGCACTTCACACATGCTAGGCAAACACTCTACTACCACATTTCCTCCTCCCCCTTCTTCCCTCTCTCCCTTCTTTCCTATTTTTCTTTCTTTTGTCAGCCATGGGGCTTGAACTCAGGACTTGGGTGCTGTCCTTGAGCTCCTTTGCTCAAAGCTAGCACTCTACCACTTTGAACTGCACAGCTCCACTTCTGGACTTGTCAATCCCCAGTGGCTCTCCTTCAGCCCACCCTGTCCATGACGCAAAAAAGGGGTGCCCACCTTCATTAGCATACCCTGGTGTGGGGGGGCACTTTTCCTCCCCTGCCTGCTTCCTCTCTCTCTCTGCCATTACATTGAAATGGCTCCTCCTACTCTCTGAGCCACCCTGCCCAGCAGCCACTCTCAGCCCAGCAGCCTGGAAGCCCAGAGGGGCAGGGGCAGGGCAGGGGACAGGAAGTCTCCCACGAACACTGTTTTATTTTTCTGCTAGTACTGGGGCTTGAACTCTGGACGTAGGTGTTGCCCTTTGCTCAAGGTTAGCACTCTTACCACTTGAGCCATAGCCCTGTGGTGGTCTTGGTGGTTAATTGGTGACAAGAGTCTTGTGGAGTCAAATGCTGGTGATGCACGCCTGTAGGTCCTACTACTCAGGAGGCTGAGATTTGGGGGTTATGGTTTGAAGCCAGGTTTGGCAGGAAAGTCTGTGAGTCTCTTATATCCAGTTAACCAGTCAGAAAAAGCTGGAAGTGGTGCTGTGGTTCAAGTGGTAGAGTACTAGCCTTGAGCAAAAGAAGCTCAGAGTGCCCAGGCCCAGAGCTCAAACTTCAAGACAGGCAAATAAGTGAATAAATAAAAATCTCCTGGATTTTCCTGCCCAGGGCTGGCTTGGAGCTGGGATCCTCAGATCTCAGCTTCCCAAGTAGCTGAGATGATAGGTGTGACCCACTGGCACCCTGGTTTGTTCCAAGACCTGGGGTCTTGAGAGGGCAGGGCCCTCAGCCCCTGTGGTGGACATGGACTTTATTGAGAAGGGGAGCGTCTGAGTGGGGGCCCTGGGGAGCCAAGGAAACCTGAGAGAGGCAGGCTCAGTTGTGCTAGTAGGAGCCAGGGAGACTGAGGCAGGAGGGGAGGGACTTATGAAACCTAAGGCATTTTCCATAGCAGCCACATGGTCCCTGGCCTGCTTGTCCTTGCTTGGTGCTTGGCTGTGGAAATGGTGATTGGTTCCAGGGTAGGGAATGAAGCGAAGGCCACACACACACACACACACACACACACACACACACACCCAAGGCACAGCACCCTTGTGGCTCCTGTCAGCAATTTTCTGGCTGCCTTGGCATCAGAGCCAACTCACACCTGAGGCCAGTGGATGGGGTGGGGTGGGTGGGGAGGCCAGGCTGTCACTGTTCCCAGCAGCTGACTTTCAGCTGCCTCTGCTGGGCCAGGCTGGGCCTGTGCTGGCTCCTGGAGCTTTCCTGGAGCCAACCTGGCCTTGGGGACCAAGCTACCAAGAGCTTGAAGCTGCTGGGGCCCTGCTGTTCTGCGGCTTGGCACCCAGGTCTGGAGACCAGACCCAGTGGCCTAAAGCTCCTTGTGTTGGTGCGTAGAGGGCCCCAGGCACCAGTTTCCAATATGAATGTGAAGGGACACCAAGGAGAATAAACAAGGAAGGTGAAGAGCAGGATGGGGACAGCGGGGTTGCCCCTTCTCCAACATCTCCCCTGCCCTCTGTGCTGGGATGAACCTAGCACCTCTCTCTCTCTCTCTCTCTCTCTCTCTCTCTCTCTCTCTCTCTCTCTCTCTCTCTCTCTCTCTCTCTCTCTCTCTTTTTGCCAGTCCTGGGCTTGAGCTCAGGGCCTGAACACTGTCCTTGGGCTTTCTCAAGCTAGCACCTCACTTTATTATTATTATTATTATTAATTTTATTTTGCTGGTCCTGGTGCTTAAACTCAGGGCCTAGACACTGTCAGAGCTTCTTTTGTTCAAGGCTAGCACTCTACCCCTTGAGCCACAGCACCACTTCCGGCTTTTCCTGAGTAGTTTATTGGAGAGAAGTGTCTCACAAAGCCAGGTACTGGTGGTTCACACCTGTCAACCTAGCTTCTCAAGTGGCTGAGGTGTGAGGATTGCAGTTTGAAGTCAGCCTAGGTAAGAAAATCTGTGAGACTCTTAACTCCAATTAACCAACCAAAAATCTGAAATGGTGGTGTGGATCAAAGTGGTAAAGCACTAGCCTTGAGCAAAAATGCTCAGGGACAGTGCTAAGGCCCTGAGTTCAAGCCCTACAACTGACAGAAAAGAAAAAAGAAAGTCTCTCCGGGCGCTATGGCTCATGCCTGTCCAATTAACCTCAAGAAAAGGGGAAGTGGGGCTTGGCTCAAGGGTAGGGTGGTAGCTTTGAGCTGAAGAGCTCAGGGACAAGGCCCAGACCGAGTTCAAGTTCCACAACTGCGCACCCCTCCCCCCCAAAGAAGAAAGTCTCACAGACTCACAGTCTTGCACAGGCTGACTTCAAATAGTGATTCTCAGTTTTCAGCCTCCTGAGTAGCTGGAATTATAGGGAGGAGCCACCTGCAGTGCCTGGCCTTATTTTTATTTTTGGTGGTACTAGGGTTTGAACTAAGGGCCCTGAGCTTGCTTGGCTTGCTTGCCCAAGACTGGTGTTCTACCAGTCCAGCGACACCTCCAGCCTGGCTTTGGAGATGGAGTCTCCTGTTGCTGTCCAGGCTGCTTCTGAACACTCTGTCAGATTTCAGCCTCCCTCGTAGCTAAATTATAGGCAGGAGACAGGCCTGGCAATGATTGTAAATCCTCTTTCATTATGGAACAGTTCAAATGCTTGCAGAAATAGAACTGTAGAATGAATTCCCATTCCAGCATGCCTAGTTAGCAGTCATCCTTTTTCATCTGAAGATTCCGCCCCACCCACCCCCACTGACTCCTCTGGAAGCCACGCCTAGACAGATCACCTGGAACTTCTGATGTCCATAAAAAGTAACCACTTGTTATTTGCAACAAACTTCCAAGGCAAAAGAAAACTATTTCTTTTGGAAATCTTTGAGCAACCCCATTAATCCGTGATGCCATCAACAGGACGAGACTGTGCTTAAAAATGTGTCCTCGGAGCTGGCCAACTGGCTTTGTGCCTGTAATCCCAGCTACTTCCTAAGCAGAGATGAAAGGACAGGTTGGGGCTGACTCCCTGTCAACCAGCGTCTGGGCAGTGTCGGGCGATCCCGCGCACTGTAATCCGCGATCGGCAGGGAGAGGCCTGGACGGCGAGCTCGAGGCCCTGGAGATCCGAGCTGGGGGCGGGGAGGTGTCAGGGGAGCACAGTGGGGGCCGAGGGGGAGGAGCCTCTCTGAGTCCCCCCTGTCTCTCCCTCCCTGGCCCCGCCCCCAGATGTTCGGGCAGCGGCGCAGCGCGCAGGCGCTGGAACTGGCGCACATGCTGTACTTCCGGAGCACGTCCAACAACTCGGAGCTGCTCAGCGCGCTGGCGCTGCGTGCGCAGGACGAGCACACCAAGGAGGCGCTGCTGGCGCGCAGCTTCCTGGCCCGGCGGCCCGGGGGCGCGCACGGCCCGCCCGAAGGTAAGCCACGCCCACCCCCGGTGCAGGCCGCACCCACCACCCTCGGGCCCCGCCCTCCTTCCCGCCCTGGGCGAGCCCAGCCCTTTGCAAGGAAGACGCCCCAGCTTCTGATCCTAGCTTTGATGTGACGACCCCTCCCACCTTCTTTCTCCCCTCTCGTCGACGGTGCTGGGTCGGTGCCCTCGTCTGCACTCCCTGCTCTACGCGACTGCCTTCTGGCCGGTCTCCGGTCTGAGGCCTCTCGGCCTCATTCTTCGGCTCTCAAAGCTTGCTTGCCCTCCTCCCCCTCTACCCCATACCAGGCTTGCTTCTCCCCTCGGCCGTGCCCTCCAGCCGGGCTACCACCTCTCTCCGCAGAGACCTCCCGGTGGCTGCAGTTGGAGGTGGAGAGCTGGCTTCTGGCCCAGTCGGGCTGTGACGTGGCCTTCAACGGAACGCGGGCCCTGGCCCACCTGCAGGCCCTGACCCCCAGCCTCGGGCGGTACCCTCCCCCGGATTTCCCCAAGCTAGACCCCTCGGCTCCGGCCCCTGCCGAGTTCCCCCCAGGCCATGCCCAGCAGTAGCGACCCCTGACCTGCCCCTGTCGGCCGGGGCTCTGGGCTGCGAACCAAGCCCCGCCTTCACCGCGACAAGCTGTCAATCACACTTTCCGACTCCCATTGCTGACAGGCCGTTGTGTTTGTTGCACTGTGTACTCAAAGCAGCCAATCGGGGCGGCCGGCGGTTGCTAGGCAACCCCTCCTCCTAGGAGCAGCCAATCAGAACTCTAGCTCGGCTTTCGCGCGATTCCTCGGTCCCACCCCCACCGTAAGCATCCCCACTCGGGGCAGGCTGAGGAAGGGAGGGGAGGCTGCGCACAGCTGTTTGGACTTCTCCAAAACCCTGGGCCGAGCGGTGGAAGCTGTTCCCTCACAAGGCCGGCTATCAATCGCCATCTTTTTAGCCGGCTCCGGGCGAGATGTGCATCCACTGCCCCTGGGCGGGGCTCAGCCCATAACCAATGAGAAACTCCGGGCAAGCTGTCCATCGAGGGCTCCTGGGCGGGGCCTAGCCGGAGCCGATGAGAACCATCCGGACCCTGGCCTGCAGCCAGCGACAGCTGCAGGGCACCCGAAACCTTGGGCAGCCAGTTGTCTCTGTAGATAAGCAACCAGTCAGACTTTCCAAAGGAAGCTGATCTTGGTTGTACCCAGCTGCGGGTTGACGGATGGGCCAGCTGGTTAACTGCTGTTGAGTGTGGGGGGCTGCGTCCCTGCTGGAGTTGCTGGGAACCCTGAGCCTGGCAGAGCTCTGGCCTAGAGAGACCAGAGACCACCCTCCCTCCAGGACTGAGGCAGCCCAGCGTGCCTCAAGGTGCCCAGTAACCTCAAGGTGCCTTTCCAGCCTGGATATCACATCCTTGCTACCGAATCTACCTCGGTCTGGATCTCCCCACCAATCAGTGCCCTTGTGCAATATTTCTTGGTCTGTCAATTCCTTCCTAGCTTCCCTCTTCCAAGGGAATAAATCATGTAAATCATGTTTCATAAATCTTCATGAGTAGAGTGGCTGCAGGAGTTGGAAGTGGTGGAGGGACAGATGGAGAAATTTAATGTCTTTTTTTTTTTTTTTGCCAGTCCTGGGCCTTGAACTCAGGGCCTGAGCACTGTCCTCGGGCTTTCTCAAGGCTAGAGCTCTTATCACTTGAACCACAACACCACTCCTGGCTTTTTTTTTCTATGTATGTGGTACCGGGGAATCAAACCCGGGTCTTTATGCATGCTAGGCAAGCACTCTACCACTAGGCCAAACTCCCACCCCATCCTGGCCCCGAAAGTTACAATGTTAGAGAGCCTGAGTTTGTGGCTGTTGAAATACAATATGGGTCAGGGGCTGGGGATCTTGGAGGGACTCAACTGGTTCAGGCAAGGCTCTGGTTTTCAGAATTCAGGTCTCATGAAAAGGGAAGATTGGGTAGCCACGTGCCGTATCACAGATGGTTCACCACACAAGGGTACACAGCCAGCTAGTGAGTGCTTGTGAAACCCAGCCTGTCTTCTCATTCTTTCTAAGGTGTCCCATGAGATGGAAGCAGCCTTTGTGGGGGAGGGGGAGAGGAAGCATAGAGTTCTAGAGAGAAGGGGAAGCTGGTTTACAAGAGAAAAACTTTTTTCTTTTTCCAGAAGGAATAATCCAAAAAGATGGCAGAAACACAATTTAGAACAGGAAACATGCTGGAGCTAAGATGGAGCTACAAAGTTTGGGACCTGAGAAAACAGGAATTCTGACTCCCAACAGGTTTGAGAACCCAGCCTAGCAGTGTCCCATGTTCTAGACTAAGCAATGCAGGAAGAGGAGGCTGGAGTCAAGGTTCTGGTGTCTCTGAAAGGAAGGGCTGGGGGCTGGGTCCTCTTCTTCAGAAGTGTGTGCAGTCCAGATCTTAAGATGGAAGGAAGGAAGGAAGGAAGGAAGATGGTTGTCAGCACCCTGTGGTTAAAACGCTTTTATTTTCTGGGGGAGGCTTGGGGAGGGTGATGGTGACAGGCATAGCATGTCCAGGCCAGTGGGACTGCTAGACCAGGTGGCTCATTCCCGCTTCCGCAGGTGGATGTACACTATGCCACTGACCAGGGCCAGTGGGAAGGCCACCCAGGCCAGGGCGAAGCAGTACCCGAAGCTGCCCCCACGCGGGTGCTTCGCCAGGATCTCCTCAACATGAAGAGCATAGATCAAGGCCCCGGAAAACACAGCTACACCTGCAAGAAAAACAGGGACCAGGCATCATGCAATGCCCACAAAGCAATTACCTTGCTCACCTGGAGAATTCGCTTCCTAATTAACACTACTGAAGAGCCATCCTGGGCAACTTACCATAAAATGAGACCAAAACAGTCATCCATCTGTGAAATGAGATCTCTCCCTACTCCCACCCCCATCTATCTCCAATTAAACACCGGAAAACTGAAGTGGAGCTGTGTGGCTTGAGCAAAAAAGTAGAGTCAATGCCCAGACTTTGGGTTCAAGCCCTACAATGGAAAAGAGGAAGAGGAGGAGGAGGAGGAGGAGGAGGAGGAGGAGGAGAAGAAGAAGAAGAAGAAGAAGAAGAAGAAGAAGAAGAAGAAGAAGAAGAAAAAGAAAAAACTTCTGTTCAGAAGGCTATCATTCGAGGATTAGGGTTTGAACCCAACCAGAAGAGGAAAGTTTATGAGACTGTAATCTCCAATTAACCACCAAAAAGCTCAAAGTGGAGCTGTGGTTCAAGTGGTAGAGTACCAACCTTGATCACAAAAAGCTAAGGGACAGTGCTCAGACCCTGAGTTCAAGCTCCTGTATTGGCCCAAAAGAAAAAAGGAATAGCAGCTGACCAACTTCAATGACTTCAACTACCTTTGGTGAATACATTAGCTTTTCCCTCATCCCTGGGACTCAGATTATTTATGTTTTCCCATTTCTGCAGCTCTGCTCTTAGATGCTATAAATTCTTCCATGATTCAAAGACGTTGGGTCAGGTCACCTAAAACTACAACTCCCATCAGCCCCAGGGGCCAGAGAGGTAATCCAAGGACAAGGGGGTAGGGGTTGGGGCTGCTAAGCATGTGGGCACTCGGGTCCCACAACGAGGGGGAGGGATGCTGACTTACTTGTACAAAGCTGGCAGAGGCCAGTGGCATAGAAGAGCCCTCCTCGTCGCATGGTGTAGAGTTGGAACATGAAGAGGATGAAAGACAGACAGCAGAGGATGAGAGAAAGCACCATGAGAACCTGCACAGCCTTCAGCCAGCCTGAGGAGGGGGAAATGGGAGCAGAAGTTCATGGTGTGTCCCAGTCAGGGAGGTTCACTTGCTTTTCCCTCCCTCCCTCCCTCCCCCTCCTCCTCCTCCTCCTCCACCATCCTCACCACCCCCTCACCATGGTACCTCATCACTCAGAGCCTCTGTGGCCTTGCTCAATGGTAGTGATTGATGCTTTGCATACATACTGTCCCTTCATTTGTTTTCAATCAGCGTCTTACTATTTAGCCCATCCCAGCTGGCCTCCAACTTGCAATCCTCCTATCTCAGCCTCCTGATTACTAGGGTTGCAAGCACGTGCCACCATGCCTTGTGTGCTTTGATTTTGAGGATTTTCTTTTTTTTCCCTTTTCTTCCTGGGGCTTGCACTCAGGGCCTGAGCACTGTCCTTGGGCGTTTTCCTCAAGACTAGCGCTCTACCACGTGAGCCACAGCCCCACTTCTGGTTTTTCTGGGCATGTGGTATCAAACCCGGGTCTTTGTGCATGCTAGACAAGCACTGTACCACTAGGCCAAACTCCGGGCCGATTTTGAGGATTTTCTACATAAACACACATGAAACATAGCTACCAGGAATAGACTTTTTCATATTATTATCTTGCCTATGGCTACCTCCAGTTCAATGCTAGAAATGGGACCAGGCCACTGCAAGGACTCGGAGGCTGAGGCCCCCTTCCCCCATTTCTTCCACGTAGAACTTTGGAAGGAAGCAGGCCCTGAAGGCGTCTGGCCCTTTCCAGTCAGAACCTTAATATGGTCCTGGCCCCGCCCACTTAGAGCAGGAACGAATCAGTGCCACACCTCACTCGGAACACTGGCTCCCATCACAGCCTAGGTAGGGAAAGTCTGTGAGACTCTCACCTCCAATTAATGACCAGAAATTCTAAGTGGAGGGGTGGGGAGTGTGGCCTAGTGGTAGCGTGCCTGTCTAGCATGCACGAAGACCTGGGTTCGATTCCTCGGTACCACATACATAGAAAAGCTGGAAGTGGTGCTGTGGCTCAAGTGGTAGAGTGCTACCCTTGAGGAAAGCTCAAGGACAGTGCTCAGGCCCTGAGTTCAAGCCCTAGGACTGGAAAAAAAATTCCTAAGTGGAGCTATGTGGCTGAAGTGGTAGAGCAACAACTAGTCTGGAGCACAAAAGTTCAGGGACAGCCCCTAGCCATGAGTTCAAGTCCCAGGACTGGCATCAAAAAATTAAAATAAATAGCTAGTAAGGGAGTGAGTGAGCGGGTGTCTAAGCTGTTCCCCTGAGAGCAGAAGGCAATTACCCATCATGATGACCGGATTCACGGCTCCCATCAGCCCCACACACTCACCCCTTGCAGACCACCCTCCCCCCTCAGCCCTCCCCCCCACCAGCCTCACCATTTTCGCTGACGTTACTGCAGGCCCATGTTCTGGTGTCATTATTCCAAGTACAGTCGTACCACAGATTCAGGGATTCCTTCCCGGGCAGTGTCCACCAGGACTGGAGGGGCAGACAGGCAATATTAGGAAGAGGGGGTGACGGATCAGGGGGACTGTGGGAGGAGTAGTGAGGTGGGGGGCAGAGCTGGAAACTGGGAAGCCCTCCCCCCCACAACAGTTCCTGCATCTCAGGTAGAGGTGAGAAAGAGCTCAGCTAGGGGCCAGCATCTACAAGAGAGCGGGGGGTGGGGTGGGTCTCTGACCCCCCCCCAAAAGTTTACCTTGTCCAAAGTGGCCACGAAAAGCAGGATGAGAATGAGGATGTGGAGTGCTGAGACCACCAGCAGGAGCAGTGACATGGTAGCGCTGCAAGCCTGGGAGGAGTTCAGGAGACGGGTGATCAAGACACAGCCTACTGGGTACTACACCTGCGTCTGAGGAAGGAGGCTGGGGCCAGGACCCCTGGGTCTGAGGGAGGGTAGAAGGGTCTAGACCGCTGTGTCTGGGGTGGGCTGGCTAGGATCTAGACTCCTCAGTTGGAGGACGCCAGGGTGTACTGTCCTCAGGGCTGGCTGGGGAATGAGCCCAGCCCCTGGGAGCTGGATGAGTAGGTCTAGCAATGAGGCCTGGGGCTCCTTGGTGCCGTTTCTGGAGAAACCAGGGCCAGCTTATTGGAAGTGAGAGAGCTGCCCCTGCTGAGGGCATCCTTGACTCACCCCGTTCCCCCCCACACCCCGGGGGAGGGGGGCGAGGTGAGTCATAGATGAGTCATCTGACCCCCTCCTCCCCCTTGGAGGACAGGGAAACCCCAGCCCTGGGCCACATCCACCAGGGCCTCACCCCACCCTGCCGCTCCTGACCCATGCCTCCAGGCAGTTTGGAGAATGGATGGATGAATCTGTGTGGGTAAACGGGGCCTCAGCAGAAACCCAGGAGAGAGTTCTCCCAGCCCGGTGGGGCCCTCCTGTCCCCTTCCCGATCTCAGAGAGAACCCCAAGGAAAGCCTGGACGGGAAGCTTTCCCCGTGGGTGTGTGGCAGCTGGGCTGGGACCCTCCAACTTCTTGCTGGACCCACCCCTTCCTGTATCCCCACACGCTCAGGGCTAAGAGATCACTACTTCAACTTCTAGAAGTTTTACAGGGCTGAGGGGTGGGGGAGAGAGGGGCATCTCTCCCAGTCTAGGGGTGTTTAAGGAAGGAAAGAAATCCCAGCCCGAATAACGGACTGAAAACTTACCAAGAGCTGTGGAAAAGAAGTCAAGAGTTGGAGCCGCCTTCCCTCAGTCTGGGCCTCCTTGCCTTTCTCCTCCTCCCTCCGGCCCCTGCCTCCGGGCTGCCTGTCTCCCCCCTCCTCCCTCCTGCGCTCTCTCGCTCTCTCTCTCTCCTCTCTCTCTCTCTCTCTCTCTCTCTCTCTCTCTCTCTCTCTCTCTCTCTCTCTCTCTCTCTCTCTCTCTCTCTCCTACTCCTCAGGCGTCTTTCTCGGCTCCTCTGAATATATACTGAAGCTTTTATACACACCCTCACCGCGCCCAGCCGAGGTCTGCAGCCAGTAGGAGGGCCCGCTGGTTCCTCATTCTCTCCGTCCCCACCCAGTGCCCCCAGACAGGCATCTTCTGGGGCTGCCTTCTGGGTGGAGAAGTGAAGTTTTGGCAGACAGCAAAGGCAGGAGGGTTCCCCAGCCTCAACCTCTGGGTCTCCTCCTGGGGACTAGGTATCTGTTTTTCATGATGGAGTTTGGGATGGCCAGGGGAAGAGGTGGGCAGGAGGGTGGGCGGGGGGGGGGGGGGGGGTGGGGGGGTGGGGGGGATGGGGGGTGGTTGTCAGAGAATGAGAGGACAAATGTGAAACCCTGAATGAGGGCAGGAGGTGGACCGTTTCCTGGCTAAGTGTGATTTTGGACCAATTTCCTTGACTCCTCTGGGTCTCAGTTTTCCTAATTGTACAGTGGGTGTCACAGTACTGGGCATATATTGTCAGTGAGCGATGATTGAAGGCAGTCTGGAATGGTGTAATCAAGGAGGGCCTCTTGGAGGAGGTGGGGCCCCCAAGGAACCAGAGCCATTTGGGTGCTGGGGAGAGGAGGATGTGCAAAGACAGTTAAGAACAAGCCCTTGTTGTTTGGGAAGCAGACAGAGGGCCAGTGGGAGTGGAGTCAGGGAGCCTGAGAGAGTTGGGGGGGGACAAGGGGTGCCCTTGAAGAATATGAGAGGAATTTGGATTTTATTCTAAGTGTCAAGGGAAGCCATGGGAGAATTTATTTATGTCAGTCACAGGGCTTGAACTCAGGACTTGGGTGCTGTCCCAGGGCTCTTTTTTTTTTTTTGTAGGTTGTAGGGCTTGAACTCTGGGCTTGGGCGCTGTCTCTGAGCTCATTAGTTCAAGGCCTCAGCCCCACTTCCCCCTTTCTAGTGCCTGGACTGGCTTTGAACTGAGATCCTCAGATCTCAGCCTCCTAGGATTACAGGCATGAGCCACTGTGCCCAGCTGGTCTCTATCATTTTGAGCCACAGCACCACATCTGGTTTTCTGGTGGTTAATTGGAGATCAAAGTCTCACAGACTTTCCTCCTGGGCTGGCTTTGAATCATGATCTTGAGATCTCAGCCTCCTGAGTAGCTAGGAACCGTCATGAGCCACTGGCACTGGCCGCCATGGGACGACTTAGGAGTATAGTACCTGGGGTTTAATGTCAACTCTCATGATTAATTTTGGGATATCGAATTAGGCTGTGTGGAAGTCAGGAGTACTCTCCACTGGAGTTTTCTGGAAGGGGACGAGGGTCCCTGGGGATTGAGTGCTGAGGAACTGGGCGGGGATGATGAATGGAGTCTGAGCTTGGTTGGTGTGGGTTAGTCAGCTGGGCTTGGCGGTGTGGGGTCTCTAGGAAGTGAGGGCTGGACAGTTCAGTGACGGGGGTCTCTTGGGGTACTTACATAGCAGCCTTTAGGGCTGCGTTGCAAAGATTCAAATCCAAGTTGTTTGGATTCAAATCCATTAGCTGTGTGGTTTGAAGCATGTTCCTAATAACCCCGCCACACCTATGTCTCCTCATCAGTAAAGCTAGGATACTGTAATTGGAGTGCGTCATAGTGTATTTACTTATTTATTTAATTGTGCTGGTACTGAGGCTTCGGCTCTGTGTCAGGGCGCTGTCCTTTATCTTTTCCACTCAAGGCTGGTGCTTTACCACTTGAACCACCGCTCCACGTTTATTTTTGTGATAAATTGGAGATACAAGTCTCATGGACTTTCCCATCCTGGCTGGCTTGGAACCAAGATACTCAGATCTCACCCTCCTGAGTAGTTCAAGATTACAGGCGTGAGCCACTGGGCACCTGGCATATAGTTCATTCTTCAGGTCGCCCCCTGGGATACAGGACCCCAACTTTGTATGTGCCTATGGGACATCCGGGCCCTTAGTGGATCCAGGGGAACCCTGGTCCACTAGCTCTAAAAACTGGGAAGGGTAAATTCCTGGGTCTGTTGGGTCTCAAAGTCTTCCAAGTTTGGAATCCAAACTGAGGGGCTCCGGGCAGAGGGGTGAGGACCAAGATCTTCAATTCCTGGGAAGTCCAGAAGGCTGGGAATCTGGAGCGCCATTCTTGGGTCTGGGGCATGGTGTCACGTGATCCCCAGGGATGCTGGGGGTGGGGGGCTGCACCCCGTCCCTGGCAAGTTGGAAACGAGGCTGGGAACAACAGTGTCGCCCCACCGGCACAGCGCCCCCCGCCCCAGTTGAACCAGCATGGGGTAGGGAGGGGAGGAGGGGGCCGCCGACTCTAGGGCCCCTTGGAAGGGCGGTGGGGGGGAATCAGAAACCCGAGGGCGGTAGTGGGGTCTCCCCTTCTCGGGCCTCAGAGGAACGGACCTGAGCCCAGCGTCCGCGGCTGCTTCCTCCCACAGGAAACCGCAGGCGTCGGGCACACCCAGCCTGCGGGGAGCGGCGCCCACCGCCCGCCCCGGGGAGGCCCACGTGGGCAGCCGCCGGCCGCGGAGGGGCGTGGCCCGAGGGAGGGGCGTGGCCTCGCACGCAGCGCGCGGATAGGCCACGCCCCTCTCGCGCTCCGGGCTCGGGCGCGGCCGGCAGCCTCTGGCAAGCCGTTGGCCACGCATGCGTGGTAGGCCTCTGCGAGGCCCTTAGGCTGTGGTGAGCGCTCCTCTTCCTCTCAATTCCTGACTCCTAAGGAAATCTGCCCTAATAATGACAGAACGTTTTTTCTAGGCGTTTTCCTCCAGGCACTTTCATTTCCTGACTTTTCTTCCCACAAACCCGCAGACCGTCGCTCACAGGGGTGTGCTCCCCATACGGAGCCACTTGGCCTCCCACAGGCCCAGTGGAGCACCCCAAAGTAGTCCGCCCCGCACTCTGTCATTGCAGCCAGGTGCGCTCGGATCGGCCCAGCGCCCCTTCTCCGGACCCTTGGTATTGTCTCGTAACCACGCCCCCAGGAGAAAGCCACACCCTCTAAGGTCCGCCCCAACTCCCCAAAGCCCCACCCCCTGCGGTGCCCGAGCCCCTCTCCTCGCCTCTACGGGCACCCTGGCTCCGCTCACTTCCCGGCTCTCCGCAGGTCCCTGACTCCTCCTCTTGTCAGCCCCACAGACCCAACCTTCACCGTGCCAGACCCCCACCCTCGCTTCCCAACGATCCTTGGTCCCTCCCCTCGCCACTCTCATGGCCACTCCCCTAATAGTAACAGAGCCATGTCCACCATGATCCCCGGGTCCTCCGCGGGAGTCACTCATGGCCCCGCCCATTTAATTACCATAGCCCCTCCCACAGAACACACTGGCTCCTTCCCTCACCAGTTTTACGGCCTCGCCTACACGGATTCCTGGCTCCTCCCCCTGCCACTCTCATCACCACTCCCCTAACAGTACCAGAGCCCCTTCCTCGGCTCCTCGGCGCGTCACCCGTGGCCCCGCCCCTTTCATGGTCAGCCACGCCCCTGCAGCGCCCTGGTCCCTCCCCCTCGCCGCTCCCACGGTCCCGCCCCACAGTGCCAGAGCCCCGCCCATACGGCTCCCGGGCGCCTCCCCTCCCCACTCCCACAGCCCTGCCCCTTCCAGGTTTCCGGCCGGGTCTTCACACCCTCGGCCACTCAGTACTCGAGGTTCTCCCTCGCCCAGCCCTGTGCCGGCCCCTGTCCCCTCCCCTGTGACCGCTTAATCTCGCCCCTCGCTGGTCAGTCCCCGGAGTCGTCCCGTCGCAGTCTCCCCGCGCCTCGGCCCCTCCCTGGCCCCTGTCCTCGGCCTCATTGGTCCCTCATTCCCTAGAAACCAGACCACAACAGTGGGCCTGGAGCACCGAGGACAGGTCGGCAGGTAGGGCAGGGGCCTTGCAGCCGCACCCCTACAGCTGGCCGCACCTTCCCCGACTGTCCCCCACCCCCAGGGCCCTGTGCCTCGCCTGTCAGGATCCGGGATGGCCCCTCCAGCCCCGGCAGGAATCCCGTCTGAGGGAGGGCCCCTCTGTTTAAGTGCCCGCCTTCCCCGCCCCCTCTGGGCCTCTCTGACGGCTCCCGCGTCCCCGCACAGGAGCCCCCTCCTCCTTGGTCAAGATGCCTTTGGGCCACTCCACGCGCAGCGTGCGCTCCGAGGAGGGCAGCGACGTCTTCCTGGAAGGAATGGGTAAGGAATCCATCCACGCTCCCTTCCACGCGCGCATTCCTTCCCGGTCCTCAGTTTCCCCGAGTTGCGGGGCCTGTGCAGGGCGGGGCAGGGGTCCCCCGTGGGGACAGGTGTGCGGCCCCGGTGGCGGCGGCGGCTGCGCTCGCGGGGCCGCGGGGGGCCCCTCCGGGCAGGCGGGGGAGGAGGGCGCCGCTGCGCTCCCCAGCCGGCCGGGCGCGCCCTCTAGTGGGTGAAGTAGACCTGTGCCCTGCCTGTGTCCGAGCTCCCGACGGGTGAAGGCGGTTAGGGGGACAATGGAGGGAGGAGGAAGCTCCAGGGTGGAGGGGTGCTGGGGGCTGGCTCGGCAGCGCCTGGTGGCCCCGATCGTTCCTGAGTGTCTCGCCCGGCTTGCCCCTCAGTGGAATGGGAGCTGAGCAGACTTCAGCGACAGTGCAAGATGATGGAGGTGGAAAGGCGGGCCTACAGCAAGGAAGTCCACCAGCGCATCAACAAGCAGCTGTGAGGGGGGGGCTGGGTGGGAGGGGGCCGGGCAGGGCGAGAGGCCTTCAGCCAGGTTGAGCTCTGCGACCTCCCTTCCTCGGCCTGGGCAGCGAGGAGATCCAGCGCCTGGAAGAGGTGCGGGCCCAACTTCAGGTGCAGATCAGCGTGGCCCAGACTCAGGTCAAGCGGCTAGGCGACACCCAGCGGCTGGAGGACATGGACCGCCTGCTAAAATGCAGGGCTCAGGTGCTGGCCGAGTTGGAGGACCTGCAGGAGCGGACCAAGGCCCTTAACAAGCAGGTGGGTTCTGAAAGGGGCCAGGGCAACACACTTCCTGGGGCTGAGTGTCTCCATTTTGTTTAGGTTGCTGGGGATCTAGCTCAGGGTCTTTTTTTTTTTTTTTATTTTTATCTTTTCGTGTCAGTCTTGGGGCTTGAACTCTGGATCTTATCCCTTAGTTTTTTTTTTTCCCCTCAAGGCTCAACCACAGCTCCACTTCTTTGAATTTTGTTTAGTGAGCTGGAGATGAGAAGCTCATAGATTGAATTTCCTAGGTTGGCTTTGAAGTGTGATGTGCAGATAGATCTCAGTCTCCTGAGTGGCCAAGATCACAAAGCATGCCTCTCTGAGTCCAGTGCGTGCTGGACAGGCCTCTGTTCCGCTCTTTATCTGTAAAAAGGGGGCTGATGGCCCAGAGCTGAGCTAAGATGGATTTCCATTTCTTTCCAGATCCGAGAGTGGGAGGTCCGCCTCCTCACCCAGAGTAAAGAGACCCCGTCCCCGGGATTCATCCTGGACTATAAGGTTAAGATGCGACGCAGGATCAAGATTCTGGAAGACCAGCTGGACAGGGTGAGCTGGAGGGAGGCCTCTGAGCATGCGCACATCTCAGCACCGGACGTGACGGTGAACTGCGGGGAGAATGGGTCGGGGGGACAGCTGGATCTCCAGGGCCGTCTCCATCTTCCCCTGCGTCGTCCCCGCAGGTCACCTGTCACTTTGACATCCAGCTGATGCGGAACGCAAACCTGCGGGAGGAGCTGGACCTGCTGCGCATCGAGAGGAGCCGCTATCTGAGCATGGACCGGAAGTTGAAGAAGGCGAGTGGGAGGGCGGGGCCCCTTCGTCCTCCCCGGGGTGCTCCCCCTGCAGCCTGCTCCACCCCGCCCTCTCGCACAACTAGAGAATTGCCCAGCGCCTTAAGGGCTCCCTTAGCATGGGAGGCGTCCGTTAGTCTCTAATAGGAAAGTGCTGGGGTCATGTTGAGTCTTGTCAGCCACTGATCAAGTGAGGCTGCTTAGATTCGGCCGTTGGGACCCTTCATTACTTTTGAAGGTCCCTGAAGAGGAAGTCTCCACCTTTCCTCTCTGTTAGGATCCTCCTGCCTCCGCCTCCTAAGTGCTGGTATCATAGGAGGGACACCACCATGCTTGGCTTTTTGCATCTGTAATTACTTCCTCCCTCCCTCTCTCGGCCCCCCAGCCCTGGGAATTGAACTGAGGTGTCAAGCTTACTAGGTAAGCTTACTGGGTAAGCTTGTGACACTGTCACAATTCAGAACAGTTCTGATTTCTATTCCACTCACGGTCTCAATGATGTCCTTTGTGGCTAATTAGATTTTCCTGCTCCAGGCTCCAGTCCAGGACTTTAGATTGCAATGTCCTGGCTGCGTTTGTCTGGAATAGGGCCTAATGCTTTTTGTCTTTGTGACCTTGGCATTTTGAAATCACACAGGAGGGGTCATTTGCTGGAAGTCCCTCCATGGGCCTGACTGCTCTCCCTCCTCTGTGTCTTTGTCTCAGAGCAGCAGGCTTCTTATGTCACTCTGTCACTACCCCATGACATCATTTTCCATCACTAAGTTGATCACTTGGGAGCCAGGCATGGTGATACAGCCTCGTCATCCCTGCTCCTCAGGAAGTAGAGGTGGGAAGATCTCCAGTTTGAGGCCAGCCTGGGCAAAGTTGAGGAGGACCCTGTCCCAAAAAAGAGAAAAGCCAAAGGACTGGAGGTGTGGCTCAACTGTATGAATATGGCCATCTCTTTTCCATCCTTTGGTGATTTTGGCCATAATTCTTTGTACTGTGACTGTGGTGGCAGAGAGCAGACTTGTCTACCCTGTCATTTCCTTCTCCCATTCGGGTTTGACTGCCATCTGTGAGACTTGTGATTCTTAAGTCCACATAAACCACTTACTGCTGTGTTCAGATCATTCTTGGGCTTCTATCTGCACACAGGCCTGTTTTGATTTGTTTTTCTTTCCTTTTGAGGGAGTTAGCCATTTTGGGATTGTTCAGTTCCAGCCCTACAATTTGCCACTTCCCTAGGGACCTTTGTTTACCTGTAGTGAGGAAATTAAGATCCAACCCCCTAGAGCCCTTACTGCTACTGCAGTGTCATAGCTTTGAGACTTTTTCCTGAGAGACCTTGGAAACCTGTGCATAGATTTAAATAAAAACCACCATTTCCTGTTGGTATTGAATTCCCATATAGCATCTTTGTATCTTCCTTGATCTTTTCATCCTCTCCTCCCTTCTCTCCCTCCTCCTCTTGCAGTACTTGGGTTTGAACTCCATCGTGAGCTTGCTAGGCAGGTGCTTTACTACCTTATCCATGCCCCTGTGTTGCTGTAGTTTGTTTTTCACACAGGGTCTTGTGTTTTGGCTCTGGCCTGCCTCGGACCTCCATGAGTAGCTGGGATTACAGGCGTATACTGCCATACCTGTCAGGACTTCCATTTCCTCGTAGAGGGGCCGGACCAAGAGAGGAGACTGGGAGGGAGCCACGAGGCCGTGGGGAGCAGCGCTTACTCCGTCTTCCTCCCCTACAGGAGATCCAGCTCCTCCGGCAGATGGTCAGCGCCCTCATCGTCTCCTCCACCTCGGCCTACACGGTCAGGTAGGCCCCAGCCCCAGGCTGAGGACCCCAGGACCGACTTTGTCCCCTGACAGGAGGAGGAAGCCAGGACTCACCTCCTGGTCTCGGTTTCTGCCATGTGGCCTCTCTTCCCAGCTCCCTAAGCAACGTCTTCCGTTGCACCGGTCAACCCTGGGCCTTGAATTCAGAGTCCCCCACTCTCACTGGGCTTTCCTGCTCCAGGCTGGCGCTCTCCTGCTCGAGCCACACCGCCACTCCCGGCATCGGGCTGGTCAGTGGGAGAAAAGGGTCTCCGGGACCCAGCTGAGCCCCCATCCCCGCGTAGGGAGGAGGCTAAGACCAAGATGGGCATGCTGCGGGAGCGCGCCGAGAAGGAGGTGGCTCAGAACGAGACGGAGGCGCAGATCTTGCGGAGACAGATCTCGCACCTGGAGCAGCTGCACCGCTTCCTCAAGCTCAAGAACAACGAGCGGCAGCCGGACCCCGACGTAGTGCAGAAGCAGGAGCAGCGAGGTGAGCCAGGACCCCGGCGGCCCCGGCGGCCCCAGGCGGGCGGGGCCTCACCGCTGGGAGGGGAGGACCGGGCCTGGCGGGTGGGGGTGGAGCCTGGAAAGCAGGGCGGGACTCTTGGCTTGGGGGCGGGGCTTCGCAGCTGGGAGGAGAGGGCGGGGCCTGGCGGGTGGGGGTGGAGCCTGGAAAGCGGGTACAAGACTCTTGGCTTGGGGGTGGGGCCTCACCCCTGGCAGGGAAGGGGTGGAGCTAGGAAGGCGAGGGTGGGGCATGTCTGGAGAGGGCGGAGCCTGTCGTGGAGGGCGGAGCAAGTTGGGAGGGGCCTAACAGGGGAGAGTGGAGGCCAGAAGAGGGCGGGGCCTGGCGAGTGGGGGTGGAGCTTGGAAGGCAGGGGCGGGATTCTTGGGCTGGGGGCGGGGCCTAGAGGACAGGGCATGTCAGGAGAGGGCAGAGCCTGGTGTGGAGGGTGGAGTCAGGTGGGCGGGTCTAACCAATGGCAGGGCTGGTGGAGGACAGAAGAGGGCGGGGCTTGGCGACCCACGGGAGCGGGGGAGGAGCTGGGCCGGGCAGGGCGGACGGGACTGGGCAGCAGGTGCTCCAGGGGAGCTGCGGGAGCCCCCCCACCCTGCTCCTCCGGCACCTGCTGCACCTCCCCGTCCTCCCCAGCCCGGGAAGTGGCGGAAGGGCTGCGGAAAACTTCCCAGGAGAAGCTAGTGCTGCGCTACGAGGACGCCCTGAATAAACTGTCGCAGCTGACGGGCGAGAGCGACCCTGATCTGCTGGTGGAGAAGTACCTGGAGAGTGAGTGGGGGCTGGAGGGCGCGGCCAGGGCCGGCAGGGGCAGAGGGGCCCGGGGATCCCTCCACCTCCCGGGAAAAACAAGTCCTTCTTGAGGCCTGACCCTGTGTCGCTGTGGTCCCCATCCCAGGGGCCCTGGCAGCTGTCCTTGCTCCTCAGACCTGTATCTTATTTCCCTCCTCTGCCTTCCTCCCCCTTGCCATTCTATCCCCACTTTCCTCCCTCCCTCCTCCCGCTCTTTTTCTCCGGTTGTAGGACTTGAATTCTGGAACTGGGCGCTGTCCCTGAGCTCTTCAGCTCAAGGCTACCACCCTACCCCTTGAGCCACAGCCCCACTTCCATTTTTGTGGTGATTAATTGGAGATAAGAGTCTCATGGACTTTTTAGTGCCCAGGCTGGCTTTGAACCGTGATCCTCAGATCTCAGCCTCTTGAGAAGCCAGGATTAGAGATGTGAGCCACTACGCCCGGCTCATCTTTTTCTTTCTTTCCCCAGTCTTGGGGCTTGAACTCAGGGCCTTGGCACTGTCCCTGAGCTGCTTTTATTTGGCTAGCACCCTACCACCTGAGCCATGGCGCCACTTCTGGCTTTTTCTGTGTATGTGGTTCTGAGGAATTGAACCCAGGGCTTCATGCATGCTAGGCAAGTATGCTACCACTAACCCACATTCCCAGCCCCTTCCTTTCTGTTACTTGGAATCCTTGGTTCCCTTTTCCCCCTCCATGTCTTCATGGCTGTATTTCTTATCCCCATTTCTCTCTCTCTTCACTTGTTTGTCTGGGGACACTGGTTCTTTCCTCTGCCCTTCTGGGCTCTCACTGTCTTCTTTCTCCATCTTTGGACCCTGCCTATCCTGACTCTTCTAGCGGAAGAACGTAACTTCGCTGAGTTTAACTTCATCAACGAGCAGAACTCGGAGCTGCAGCATCTTCAAGAAGAGATCAAGGAGGTGGGTGAGGCCTTCCATGCCCTCCCCCCGTCTGCCTGCCCCCTCCTGCCCTGTCCCCTCCTGAACTCCCCAACCCCAGCCCCCAGGCCCAGATCAGGGCCTAGTGTTTAACTTCCTCTATGACCAACCGCCCTTAGTTGAAGGAGGCCCTGGTCTCTGAGCGTGCCAACGTAGAGAGCCGGCAGCAGCTGCAGGAGGAGCAGCACACAGCCTTGCAGCAGCGTGTGGACAAGGTGCGAGCAGAATCCCTACAGCTGGAGACGCACTTTAGGGACCTTCGGGGAATGCTGGAGAAGCTCAAGAGTGGTGAGTGACCCCTGATGACCACTTGAGGGCGCTGGAGGGCTGTGTGTGCACTTGCTTCTCAGTCCACATGGCTAACTGGAGGCCACCTGGGCATTCTCCCATCATCCATCTATCACTCATCCATCCATCACACATCCTTCCATTATCCATCCTCCATCCCCCTCTCCACCCGTGCTTTATCTCTCAGGAGACTGAGGCCTGGAGGAACACTATCAAAAGCCAGCGCAGACGAACATTAGATGAGATTCCCTCTCTAATGAAGTGGCTAAATGTTGGATAAGAGATGAAGTTTAAGTGGTAGATCATCAGCAATGACCAAGAAAGCTTGAGCCAAGAGTATGAGGCCTTGAATACAAGCCCTGGGATTCACACACACACACACAGACACACACACACACACACACACACACACACATGCACACACACCTGTACACGTATGCACACACACATGCAAGCATACAGATTGTTATTATTTTTTGTTCTTGTAGCAGGGATTGCTAAATTGGGCAGAAATCTGGTTTGGTTGTAACTGAAGTCTTTCTTTTTTGGTTAGTCCTGGGGCTTGAACTCCAGGTCTGGGCACTGTCCCTGACCTTCTTTTGCTCAAGATAGCACTCTACCACTTGAGCCATAGCACCACTTCTGGCTTTTTCTGTGTATGTGGCACTGTGGAATCCAACCCAGGGTTTCCTGCCTGCTAGGCAAGCACTCTACCACTAAGCCACACTCCCGGCCCATAACTGAAGTCTTTCATGATAGTGAGGTGGGAGCAGGGCTGGCATCTTGGCACAGGGTTGGGTCCCTGATAGCAAGTCCCTGTCTGGCTCCAGACATCCAGCTCCTCCTCATCAAAGCGCACTGCGACAGCAGCTCCATTGACGACCGCCTGGGGGTGAAGAACATGCGCGATCGGGAGCTGATTGTCTACCTGGGCATTGTGGAAAAGCGCCTGGTGGACCTGCTAACTGTGCAAGCCTTCCTGGAGACCCAGGTGCATGGGGTGGAGGCTTAAGACCCCGGGCCCATGCTTGAACCTGAGCCCCAGCTCACCCATTCCCACCATCCTCAGAGCCACACCTCCTTGGCTGACGCTGCCCTCCTGGCACTGGGCCAGAGCCAAGAGGATGCTCCAAAGAAGGCGGTGCCTCTGCAGCCTCCTGATAATGTGTGAGGATCCTGGCAGGGGCTGGGGCTGGGGGGTGGGGTGGGGGAAAGTGGGGCAGGGGTAGGGGTGGGGACGGCTGTCCCATGGGGCAGAGGAAGCAGGTGGAGAGGATTTGAGGGAGAAGATGGTGGGTGTGGCCTTGGATTTGGGGGTGCTCCCCATCGGGGGCCCACAGGGAGAAGGCCACCCAGAGCAGTTTCAGGCTATGGCAGGTGGGGGTGGCTGGCTTTGGGTGGGGTCAGGATGCTAAGGTTGCTGTCTCACTCTGTACTCTAAGGGAGGACCTTCCAGGCTTTGTGGCCAAAGATGACTATCCGATGAGCAGAGAGGAGTTGCTGAGCCATGTGGTGAAGGCGGTGAGAGCAGGGGCTGGAGAAGGTGGGGGTGGGGGAGACAAGGGCCTCGGCGCCTTTGAGGACTCTGGCCATCCCCTGTCCCCAGGTGGAGCTGCAGGAGCTGGCTCAGGAGCAGAGCCAGCTGTCCGAGGCCGAGAGGATGGCGTCCAGCATTCCCAGTCTGTCTTTCGCCAGCACTCGGGGCTCCAACCAAGTCCCGGGTCTGGGGGGTGGCAGGAAGTCCGATGTGATCCCGGGATCCATCCTGAGCCACAGGGCCAGCAAAGCCCGGGGCACCAGCTCTGGCGGCCATGTCACGTTTGGCATTCCAGGGTCCCCCAACACCAGCGGGACCCCCGGCTCCAGTGGGGGCCACGGCACCTTCAGAGCTGGCAGCTCCAGCAGCTACCTGGGCTCTACTGGATACATGGACTCCAGCAGGGGCCAGGGAGGCACCACCACCAACACGGGCTCGGACCTGAGTGGAGGCAAAGGCCAGGCCTGGAGCCCCGGGCTATCTTCCAGCATCCCGCCCAGCTCCTCCACCACCAGCAAAGACTCACGGGAGGACGAATAGGGTGCCTGGCTCTTTGCGGTCTTCTCTGAGTCTTGTCTGGTGCCCATGCCCTGGGACTGGCACCACCCCCCTCCCACACGCTCCCTGCCTAGGCCTCTGGGCCTTCGCTCCTGCGTGGCTCTCCATCTTCACCCTGTCTCCGGCTCCCCAGACCTGAGCTGGTGTCCCACCTCTGCTTCTGCCCATAGTCTCCAGGCCCCTCTCCAAGGCTGTGCCCCAGGCCTGTGTCTCTGTGACCTCATTCCTCAATGCAGCCCTAAGATCCCCAGCACTGACTAGGTGAGCTGTGACTGGGAAATAAAGGTCAGAGCCCTAACTTTACCTCAGCCTGGTTATGGTGTGAGAGAGTGAGCTTGAAACTTCCTTTACCTCAAGGAACAATTGTGACCTTCTGTATCCATCTACCCACCCATCCATCCATCCATCCATCCATCCATCCATCCGTCCATCCATCCATCTTTTCCTTCCATCCATCTCTACATATCCTGTCATTCCATCCATCCATCCATCCATCCATCCATCCATCCATCCATCCTTCCACCCACCCATCCATCCATCCACCAATCGTCTACCCTTCCACCCATCCATCCATTCACTCATCTACATTTCCAACAATCCATCTTTCCTTCATCCTTCCATCTATACATCCTTCTACCCATCCATCCATCCTATTGTCATTCCAATCGTCCATCCTCCTTCCATCATCTATTCATCATCCACCTATACATCTTTCCTTCCTCCCGTCATTCCATCATCCCTTTTCATTCATCCATCTACCTATCCTTCCATCTACCTATCCTTCCATCTACCCTTCTTTCCATCTATCTATCTATCTATCTATCTATCTGTCTGTCTGTCTGTCTGTCTGTCTGTCTGTCTGTCTATCTATCTATCTATCTATCTATCTATCTATCTATTTATTTTTGCCAGTTCTGGGCTTGAGCTCAGGGTCTGAGCACTGTCCTTGGGATCTCTCAGGGCTAGAGCTCTACCACTTGAGCTTCAGCTCCTCCTCCGGCTTTTTTCTATGTATGTGGTACTGAGGAATTGAACCTGGGTCTTCGTGCATGCTAGGCAAGCACTCTACCACTAGGCCAAACTCCTGCCTCCTCCTTCCATTTGTTATTCCATCCATCCATCCATCCATCCATCCATCCATCCATCCATCCATCCATCCTTTCATCTCACCATCCATCCTATTTATCCATCCATCTCTCTATCCACCCACCATTCTGTTATTCCATCGATTCATTGACCATACATCCTTCCATCCTTCCACTGATTTATTCATCCTTCCATCAGTTCTTCTATCCATTAGCCATCCTTCTATTCACCCATACATCTAAATATCCTTCCATTCTATCCATCTATCCATTCACCCTTCCATCCACCCTGCCTTATATTTTTTTTTGCCAATCCTGTGGCTTGAACTTAGGGTCAGAGCATTGTCTTTGGGCTTTCCTTGAAGGAAGCACTCTATCACTTGAGCCACAGCACCACTTTCTGTGTATGTGGTACCAAGGAATCAAATCCAGGGCATGCTGGACAAGCATTCTACCACTAGACTATGCTTCTGGTCCTCTTCTATGTTTCCTTCTGTTTATCTACCCATATATCCATCTTTCCATCCTTTTGTGCATCTATCTTACATCTACCATCCATCCATCCATCCATCTTTCCATCCTTTTGTGCATCGATCTTACATCTACCATCCATCCATCCATCCATCCATCTATCCATCTTTTCATCCTCCCATCCGTTCTTCCTTTCTTCAATTCATCCATCCATCCACCACCCATCCATCCAGCTCCCCTTCCTTCCACATTTCCGTCTAGTCATCCATCAACCCATCTAATCACCCTTTCATTTATCCTTGCATCCTGTCCATCCATCCATCCATCCAGCCATTCATTCATCTGTTCACCCTTCTATCCATCCTTGGGCTTTCTCAGGGCTAGAACTCTACCACTTGAGCCATAGCACCATTTCTGGCTTTCTCTATATGTGTTGCCGAGGAATCCAACCCGGATCTTCGTGCATGCTAGGCAAGCACGCCACCACTAGGCAAAACTCCAGCCCCAAATCTTCCAACTCTTTTATACTGTTTCTGAAGACTTAAAAAGGCATTGAGGGCCAGATTCTGGTAGCTCATGCTCATCATCCTAGCTACTCAGGAGGCTGAGATCTGAGGATCGTGGTTCAAAGCCAGCCTGGGCAGGAAAGTCTGGGAGACTCTTTTATTTCCAATGAACCCCAGAAAACTGGAAGTGGCGCTGTGGCTCAAGGGGTAGGATGGTAGCCTTGAGCTGAAGAGCTCAGGGACAGCGCCCAGGCCAGAATTCAAGCTGCAGAACTGGAAGAGAGAGAGAGAGAGAGAGAGAGAGAGAGAGAGAGAGAGAGAGAGAGAGAGAGAGAGAGAGAGAGAGAGAGAGAGAGAGAGAGAGAGAGAGAACATCTGGGCTGCTTGGCAAAATCGGACCACCCCTGGAAGCAGGAGTGTGGCACTGTGGGAGGAGACGCTGTCTTCAGCTTGGAGCTGTGGGTACCAACTCTTTCCAGGATAAGTATGACAAAGAGCAGCACATCACGTTGTAAGGACTGGCTGACCTAAGAGATCTTTTTTATTTATTTTTTGCCAGTCCTGGGCTTGAGCTCAGGGCCTGAGCACTGGCCTTGGACTTTCCTCAAAGCTAGAGCTCTACCACTTGAGCCTCAGCACCACTTCTGGCTTTTTTCTATGTATGTGATACCGAGGAATCGAACCTGGGTCTTTGTGCATGCTAGGCAAGCACTCTACCACTAGGCTAAACTCCAGTCCCGAGGTCTTTTTATTTTTATTAAAAAAAAATTTGTGCTCAATTTTTTTTTTTTATGCTCAAGGTTATGTTCCAGCACTTTGATCCACAGCTCCATTTCTGGTTTTTTTTTTTTTTTTTAATAATTAGAGTCTCAATGACTTTCCTGCCTGGGTGATTTTAATTAGGATTGTAATTAGGATTATAGGCATGAGCCCACTGGTGCCTGGTGATTTTAGGAATTGTTTTTCCCTTGTCGTCACTGACTTAAACTTCCAGAAAATGGATGAGTGATTTAAAAAGAACTGCCATTGATTGAAGACCCTACAAATCATGTGACCACAAGTGAATCACATGACCATGACGTGGCTTACACATGAACCACATTAACGCCTCCTGGTGGAAGTTCTTTCCAATCTCTTTTTTTTTTGGCGGGTCCTGGGTCTTGACCTCTGGGCTGGGTGCTGTCCCTGAGCTCCTTTTGTACAAGGCTGGCTCTCTACCAGATTTTCCTCCCATCCCCACCCACACGTTGTAAAGTTTATTTTCAGTATTGTCTAGTGAGTTCCAGTGCTGTGTTGTTCACAGTTGTCCTCCATTTCTGTGCCTCCCTTCCCCTCCCAAACACAGACAAGCAAGCCAACAGGAGGCAAAGAAACCAAAACAGCAACAAAGGAAACACCTCTTTGTTTTCATTTCCTGGAGTTCCATTTTGTATAGCACTTTCTTAATAATTAAAAAAAGTCTTAGAAAGGATTTTAGTAAGTTCTGAGCTTTTGTTTAAACACAGCTAACACACGACTTAATATTGATAGGTCCTGGGAATGTGGCCTAGGGGTAGAGTGCCTGCTTGCCTAGCATGTATGTAGCCCTGGGCACCACATATACTGAAAAAGCCAGAAGTGGTGATCTGACTCAAGTGGTAGAGTGCTGGCCTTGAGAATAACACCCAGACCCTACAAGCTGCAGGACTGGCAAAACAAAAAAACAAAAAACAAAACAAAAAGAAAAAAAAGGGCCGGGAGTTTGGCTTAGTAGTAGAGTGCTTGTCTGGCATACATGAAGACCTGGGTTCTATTCCTCAGTACCACACATATAGAAAAAAGCCAGAAGTGGTGCTGTGGCTCAAGTGATAGAGCTCTAGCTTTGAGAAAACCCAGGGACAGTACCCAGGCCCTGTGCTTGTAGGACTGGCTAAAAAAAAAAAAAAAGATTGGTATCAATGAAGATCAAAACTTGTTTGAAGCTGAGTGCCAGTGACTGATTCCTGCAGTCCTAGCTATTAAGGAGGCTTAAATCTGAGAATCACAGCTCGAGGTCAGCCTGTACAGGAAAGTCCATGAGATTCGTATCTCCTGTTAACTGCCAAAAAGCCAGAAGTGGAGCTGTTGCTCAAGGGGTAGAATGCTAGAGTTGTAGCAAAAAAAAAAAAAATCAGGGGGAATGCTTAGGTCCTGAGTTCAAGGCCCAGGACTGGCCAAAACAAAAAAATAACTTGTTTGAAAATTAAAAAAAAAAGCCACTGTATATAACTGCTGCAGACTTCCCAGGCTCCCGGAACTGAGAGAAACAGTCTGTTTTAAACCATTCATCTAGCTGTGTGCAGGTGGCTCTCATCTATAATTCTAGCTACTCAGGAAGCTGAGATCTGAGGATCATGGTTCAAAGCCAACTTGGGAAAGAAAGTCCATGAAACTTTTTTTTTGTCAGTGGTGGGGCTTGAACTCTTGGCCTGGGTGCTGTCCTCGAGCTGAAGAGTCTCACGGACTTTAGGGCCTGGGCTGGCTATGAACTGCCATCTTCAGATCTCAGCCTCCTGAGTAGTTAGGATTATAGGCGTGAGCCATTACACCTGGCCCATGAGACTCTAATGAACCACCAGAAAACCAGAAGTGGCGCTGTGGCTCAAGTGGCAGAGCACTAGCCTTGAGCTGAAGAGCTCAGGGACAGTGGCTAGGCCCTGAGTTCGAGCCCCACGACCTGACCAAAACGAAACAACTAAATAAAAAACCCAAACCATTTCATCTGTCTTTTTCTGTTACAACAGTCGGATGAGACTCCAGCCAGTGTTTCGCATCACATTACTGATAAGGAGGATGATCTAACTGCACTGCATATTTGCCTCAGCCGGACAGATTTTTTTCTGTGAATGATATGGGCACCGCATTCCGATTCTTATCTGGGGAAAGTGAACTTTTAATGACTTGGTGCATGCTAAAGTTTACTTTCTGATGCAATTCCCGCAGGACAACGCCGGTCCTCCAGGAAACTTGGCGCTGTCACTTAGTCATGTTAATATGTTTACGAGCACATTCATGCTGGAGAGGGTTGTAGTCCCCATACAGTAGTGACTGTCAGATCAGCTCTCTGGAGGAGGCGGACTCCTTAGAGGGAGAACTCAGTACCCCCTGACCCCCAGCTTCTGTAGTAGGAGATAGGAAGGCCCACCCTTGATCCCCCTTCTTTCAGCCTGTGCTTCTGAAAAGAAAACTTATTTTTCAGATCACCTTCCATATCTATATTTATGTGGCTACACTGGCATCTTTTTTTTTCCTTTTTTAAACTCTTTAATACAGTAGTTTGCCACGCAGCTCACAGTGGTCTCCCAAATCCTGGTCTTCTTGTCTTAGCTTCCAGATGCTGGGATTACAAGTGTGTGTTATCATGCTCAGTTTCCTTGATGTCTTGTCACTACTTGTCTTTCCTTCTGTGCTATGCATTTGGTTTCTGTGCTTTTCCATCTCTTTTTGCAACATGATCTCTCTCAGCCTCAGGTTTGTCCTCACCTGTCAGTCATCTTGATTTTATTTGTGGAAAGTCATACTTCTTTTTTTTTTTTTGCCAGTCCTGGGCTTGAGCTCAGGGCCTGAGCACTGTCCTTGGACTTTCTCAAGGCTAGAGCTCTACCACTTGAGCCTCAGCACCACTTCTGGCTTTTTTCTATGTATGTGGTACCGAGGAATCGAACCTGGGTCTTCATGCATGCTAGGCAAGCACTTTAACCACTAGGCCAAACTCCCGGCCCCTAGTCATACTTCTTTTGTTTTGATGCTTTATTTTGATTACTTCATTCTGCTGTTTTTTTTTTTCCCACTAAAATTCAAGGCTGATACTCTGCCATTTATGCCACAGCGCCACGTCCAGCTTTTTGGGTTTAGTTAAGCATCTCGCGGACTTTCCTGCCCCAGCCAGCATGGAACGTGGATCCACAGAACCTCAGATTCTCTTTGAGTGGCTGGGATTTCAGACGTGAGCCACTGGTACCTGGCTGTATGGTGGACTATTTAGAAGTTATATTTATTTTTCTCTGCTGCCTTTTAGTAACTTCACACCAAATGGTTTCCCTTCAATGAATAGTGGGGTTTGGAAAGGCAAAGTGGCTTGAGTTGAATCTTTGTGTGACAGGAGTGACAGGAGGATTTCTTTCTTCTTTCTTCCTTCCTTCTTCCTTTCTTTCTCTCTCTCTCTCTCTCTCTCTCTCTCTCTCTCTCTCTCTCTCTCTCTCTCTCTCTCTCTTGTCAAAATGAAGTACAAGCCTGTTCACTGCATGCCTGTGCCTTTTTTTTCTTTTTTTAATACTATGTAGAAAAGGTCAATAGTAGGAAGAGTTTGGCGTAGAAATAAAATTCAACAGAGCACTCCAGTGGAAGATTCAAATCAGAGAACACACAAAGGTGCAATCAATGCCTGTGTGCCTCTGGTCACATAAAGTAATATTTATAGAAATGAACTCCAAGAAATGGAAACAAGAGTTCTCTTCTTTGTTGTTGTTGGTTTTCTTTTGCCAGTCCCAGAGCCTGAACTCAGGGCCTGAGCACTGTCCTTGGACTTTCTCAAAGCTAGAGCTCCACCACTTGAGCCTTTTTCTATGTATGTGGTACTGAGGAATCGAACCTGGGTCTTTGTACAAGCACTCAACCACTAGGCCAAATTTCTGGCCTTTCTTTGCTGTTTTTGTTTTCTTTTCTTCTTGACTTGTTTGTTCATTTATCTGTTGTTGGGAGGATAAATATCTGAGGGCAAGGAAATAGAAGGGCTGATACACAACTAGACACGACGTGGAAAATGAACAGTACCACTTGTGGGGGGGACCAGTGGAAAAAATGGGAGAGAGCATGGAAAGGGTGACATGATCTGAAAAGAAATGTACTCTTTACCTGACCTGTAACTGTAACCCCTCTGTACAACACCTTTCTAATAACAGTAAATTGTATTTATCGATTTATGTTTCTTATTAAATGATTTATTCATTCATTTTGTTGGTGGTAGGGCTTGAACTCAGGGCCTGAGCACTGTCAATGAGCTCTTATGCTGGGTTTCCTAGTGGTTAATTGGAGATACGAGTTTCATGGACTTTCTTAGCCTAGACTGGCTTTGAACCACGATCCTTGCGTCTTAGCCTCTTGAGTAGCTAGGATTATAAGTGTGAGCCATTGGTGGCCCCCCACTTTTTTTTTTTTTTAAGAAAACAGATAGCGCTCGCTCATCTGGGCCAAATGCACTCTGGATAATGTATTGTCTTGTAGGACATTGTCACTTCTGTGTCTAAACTTGAGGTTTCTGTGGAGTCCGAGTGTGACTCAATAAAACATCCTGGAGGTTTCCCTTCTGCTCCGATCCATTGCATGGACTTGAACTTGAGAATTTCACAGTATCTGGAAGTTTCCCGTGGCTTATGGCCCGTCAGCTACTCAGAAGGCTGTAGTGTGAGGATCATGGTTCAGAGCCAGCCTGGGCAGGTAAGCTGGGGAGACTCATAGGTCCACTGAACCACCAGAAAACCAGAAGGGGAGCTGTGGCTCAAAAGTGATAGCCCTGAACGAAAGAACTCAGGGACAGGACCCCAGGAACTGAGTTCAAGCCCCAGTAAGAGCCACACACACACACAAAAAGAAAAGACTGTCACAGTCAAATATACATGTTTTTCTATTTTATCAGAGGCGGGGTCACCCAAAGAAAACACCCGAATTTCATGACCAACATGTTTCCATGTAACCCCCTCTTGGTCTTCTTCCTCCTCCTGGAATTTTTCCTCGGGTTCCTGGGGAACTCGTTTCTCTTCTGGCTATGGGTGCACAGCTGTGGGCGCCGGCCTCACCTGTGGAAGCCCATCAACCTCCTCTTGGCTCACCTGGCCCCAGCCAAAGCCTTGAGCTCCAGCTCTGCACGCAGGCTGACCCCGGACGCCATGTCCTTCTTCCCAGGGACCCGGCATTTTCTCTTTGTTTCCTTGTCTGAGCTGGGCTGCAGTGTCACCCGGGCCCTGAACATCTGCACGCTGTCGCTGCTGATTACCTTTCAAGCTCTCACCCTCCAGCCTGGTCCTCCCACACGGCCTGGCAGAGATGCAAAGCTCCATCCTTAATCTTTCCCACTTGCCTCTCCTTCTGCATTTTCAACCTGTGTCTCTCCCTCCCTGTCCTCGACACACTCCACACGAGAGGCACTGGTTCGAGGCCTGTGCCCTGTGAAAGCGGCCAGCTGCGTTACCACACCCCCACAGGGCTTTTGTGTCTCATGATCCTGCGGGATGTCGTCTGTGTGGCCCTCATGTGGCTGCCAGCCTCTACATGGTGACATTACACACACCGTCAGGCAGCCGGGCGCCTCTGCAGCCCCCACCTCGCCTCCCGGCTGCCACCCGAGATCAAAGCCACCCACAGCATCCTCAGGCTGGTAGTTTTCTTCGGGTGTGGGTTTGGCCTGAACAGCTTTGTCACCTTTTATTTGGTTAATAGATCGCAGAGACACGCAGCCTTGGATCAGGTGAGCATGGTCCTGTCGCCTGCTATCCGTCCATCTGTCCTTTTGTCTTGATGAACTACAGGAAAGTGGTTTCCAGATCCATTTCTTCCTTTTGGAGGCTGTGCTTTTTCTTGACTCAGATGAGATTCCACTGCAGACTGGTCGCCCCTGGGAACTGATGCTGGCCACGCAAAAGGGGGTGTGCTTGAACACTCGGCTCTTCACCGGGGATGGAGTGATTCATGCTGTAGTTTTTCTGTGGTTGCTTGTTCGCAGGACCTGGGTGCTGTCCCTGAGCTATTGTGCCACTTGAGCCACAGCTCCACTTCCAGCTTTTTTTCTTTTAGTAGTTTGTTGGAGGTAACAATCTCACTGGCTTTTCTGCCCTGGCTGACTTTGAATGGTGATGCTCAGATTTCAGCTTCTGGAGCAGCTAGGATTGATTACAGGTTGAGTCACTGGAGCCGGGCTGTTGGTCAGACTTTTAGTCTTTGCCTTTGACAAATTGGTCTGGTTAAAATTTCTAATGTTAACTAGGCGTGGTGGCTCACACCTGTAGTCCTAGCTACTCAGGAGGCTGAGATCTGAGGATCAAAGTTCAAAGCCAGCCTGGGCACAAAAGGACCCGAGACTCTTATCTCCAATTAACCTCCAGAAAATGGGAAGTGGGGCTTGGCTCAAGGGT
This sequence comes from Megascapheus bottae, assembly GCF_031878675.1. NCBI lineage: Eukaryota > Metazoa > Chordata > Mammalia > Rodentia > Geomyidae > Megascapheus > Megascapheus bottae. The sequence goes on from NC_143539.1 coordinate 3,228,897, forward strand.
AGGGCTGTAGCCTTGAGCTGAAGAGCTCAGGGACAGAACTCAGGCCAAGTTCAAGCACCATGACCCATCAAATTTTTTTTTTCTAAAATAATATTGAAGGAGTGAGCATAAAAGGGAGTGAATTTCCTGCTTCTAATCCTGGATGAAAACTTTCAGTTTTATCCTCCATAGTGATTATCATAAATAGCATTTATGTTTGTGTGTTCTCATTATATGAATGATATATGCATACCTATTTCTTTGGCTTTTATTTTATATTTCAAGAAGAGTTGTTGGATTCAATAGAAGTGCATTTTGGCACTGGTTGAGTGGCTCAGGTGAATCCAGGTGTGTGATTTTATTACCGGCTGTGATACACACACATATACACACACATTTTTTGTTCCCCTGTGAAACAACACTCTAACTCTCTGGAACGAAATCAGCTTGGTCACTGATGATCAAGCTTCAGTCAGGAAGCTGACTGGAATGAGAAATCTCAAAATGCGTTCATGGAGGAGTGGTTTGCCAACCACAACCAGAGGCAGTGTGACGGGATCAGGCCAAGGAAAATGAGACAACACCGAGACAGGGGTAGCGGAAAGGAAGAGATTCAGTGGGGACCAGGGGGTCCCCAGCTTTTCCAGCACTTGGGCTTCGAGTTCCCCACAAGTGAGCAGATTTAGTTGAGTTCACACAGGGAAGTTTTCCCTGGATGCATGTTCAAGTAAAGCATTCACATTACCGTTCCAACCAGAGCCCAGAGTTTGCGAGATTCACTGGGCTCCTTCTTTTTCTGAGAAAGGAGACTGCAACTCAGGAAAAATCCAGACATATGGCCCCTCTTCTCTAGCCTCCAAGGTGAAGCTGTCAGCTCATTCCTCTGGCCTTCAGAGTCCAGCTGCCAGCCCTTCCAGCACTAAGGAAGTGGGGTGGGGGGTGTCTTCCGGTCTCTTAATCCTCTCCAGACCTGTCTGTTTTATCCCTTCCCCATGGTCGGTATTCGACTTTCTGAGGACAGTAGAGTAACCTTTCCAACCTTCTCCTGGAGAAGCTGTGGGAGGTGGGTGGTGGGGGGAGAGGGAAGAAGGGAGGGCCCCAGAGGGTGTCGAACTTATGCCGATGAAGTTGCTCTAGCCTTGAGGAAAGCTCAAGGACAGTGCTCTGCCACTTGAGCCACAGCACCACTTCTGACTTTTTCTATGTATTTGGTACTGGGAATCCAACCGAGGGTTTCATGCATGCGAGGTCAGCACTCTACCATTAGGCTAAACTCCCAGCCCCCCAATTACATTCTTTACCAAGATAGAAAAGACAATCCAAAAATTCATATGGAAAAATAATTAAAAAAAAACAACAAAAAAAACAAAAACAAAAAGGAAAAGCAGGTATCACAATCTTAGACTTCAAGCTCTAGTAGAGAGCTATACTAAGAGAGCTTGGTATCGACACACAAAAATAGACCTGAAGATCAATGGAACAGATCAGAAGACCCAGAAAGAAAACCAAACACTTAAAGTTATTTTGTATTTGGTAAGAGAACCCAAGACACCCAGTGGAAAAAATAGCCTCTTCTACAGTTGCAGTTTAGAAAATGGGGAATCCGTATGCAGAAAACCAAAAGTTCACCCTTGTTTGTCACTGTGCCCTAATATCAATTCAAAGTGGATCAAAAGTCTCAATGTCAGATACAAGCAGTTGAAATAAATTCAAGAAAGAGCAGGAGAAACATTGGACATTATACATATGGGTAGACATCTCTTGAAAAGAGTCCCAGGGCACAACCAATAGGAGACAGAATTAACAAGTGAGATTATAGCAACATAAAAGGTTTCTGCAGAGCTAAGGACATGGTAAACTGGAAACACAGCCAACAAACTGGGAGATGATCTTTACCTTCAAAATATCAAAGTTATAATATCCAAAATATCTGAGGAGCTCAAGAAACTAACCCCTCCCAAACCTAATAAACCAATCACAAAATGGACAAGGGAGCTAAGGAGAGACTTCTCAGAAGAAGAGATAAGAATGGCAAAGAAACACATGAGGAAATGCTCATGATCCCCGGCCATAAAGGAAATGCAAATCAAAACACCTGAGATTCCAGCTCACCCCAAGAAGATTGGCCAACACGGTGAATCCGAACCACAAATGTGGGTGGCAATGGGAGGGAAAGGAACTCTACTGCACTGTTAGTGGAATGCAAACACAGCCACTCTGGAAAGCAATCTGGAGGCTCCTTGAAAAAGCCAAACATAGACCTTCCCTACCACCCTGCCAGATGTCCCCAACAGATGAGTAGATAAAAAAATGTGTCAACTATACACAATGTAATGTTAGCTGCGTATGCATAAAAGAATTAGAAATCATGTAAACATCTGAAAGAATGGGGTAGCAGGAAGAGAAACTAATCAGAAGGAAGTATACTCAACCATAAAACAAATGAGAGAAAAAGTCAGGAACCAGTGACCCAAGCCTGCAATCCTTGCTACTCAGGAATCTGAGGTCTGAGAATTGTGGTTCAAATGTAGCCAGAGAAGGAAAGTTGGTGAGAGCCTTATCTCAAAAAAAAAAAAAAGAAAAAAAAAGAAAACAAGGGGCCAGGAGTGTGACGTAATGGTAGAGTGCTTGCCTAGCATGCATGAAGCTCTGGGTACCACACACATAGGATAAAGCCGGAAGTGGTGCTGTGCTGTGGCTCAAGTGGTAGAGTGGTATTCTTGAGAAAGCCCAAGGATAGTGCTCAGGGCCTGAGTTCAAGCCCCAGGACTGGTTAAAAAAAAAAAAAAAGGAAAGAAAGAAAGCTGCTGTCATCCTGCCCTGGTTTACTTCCTGTCATAGTGAAGACTATGTTTGGGTGTGATCTCACTCAGCATTTGTCTCTTTGGATGCTGTATTATTGATTTGTGATTGTTGTATTAATCTATCTGAATTTTATGTTTTATCTTTAAGTTGGTGAACAGAGGCGTGGTCCTTTAACAAAACTGTCGGTGGATACAATGAGTCTCGGTCAGTGCCACTGCTGTCATCATTCTACCCACAGCGGTCGCAAAGTATTTGTGATTTCCTCCCCTTTGGATTTAATGAAGTAGTTTGAGGAGCAGTGGCGTTTGTTCCTTTGCAAAGCTCTGACAATCTTCAGCACTGAACGTGTCTGGTCTTGAGTCTTAGTTGTGGGGACACTATTTTTTATGAGAATATTTTAGAGATGGTGATGATAAGGTGATGTACCGAGGGTACATAGGACAGGTCACGAGTACATTTCTTTTTGCACAGTGTCACCCTTTCTCATATTTTCTTCCAGTTTTTTCCTCGGGTCCCACTGTCAAGTTCTATGGTTCGTCTCACTCTGTGTCTGGTGATTACCACTGCTGCTTTTGTTTGTCCTCTGTCCTCCATTTTGGGGAGATTATTACTACTTCAGTCTCATTGCACATTAGGACTCTGTCTAAGTGGATTCTATAACGTATCCCAAATTTATTGAATCTGGGCAGCAGTTGCTCATGGCTCTAATCCCATCTACTCAGAAGAGCACATGAAGATCACACTTCAAAACCAGCCTGGTAGAAGTCTATCTTCAATTTACCAGCAAAAAAGCCAGAAGTGGATCTGTGGCTCCAGTAGCCAAGTGCTAACCTTGAGCAAAAAAAGTTCAGGGACAGTCCCTATGCCCTGAGTTCAAGCCACAGAACTAGCCCCAAAACAAAGAAACAACACAACAACAACAATCAAAGGAAAAACCAAAGCCTTCATGCATAGACTCCTCCAACCATTTCCGGAAAGAGCAGGAACTCTTAAGATCTCAGCCAATGAAAGCTGCATTCCTCGGCTACCAAAGTATGGTAAGGACACTGTCAGTATCAAGCAACCTAGAGAATGGTAAATCAATGCAGTGGATATAGCTCACACACAAAGGTCTTGAGAAATAGATCTGAGAACGTATGAGAATGACCACACAGGATGATCAGTTCAACTTCACTCCAGGGAGGCAAACAGGTTCCACACCACCAAGAGTTAATAGGAAAAGCCTAAATATTATGAGGATTTAAAGTCAATAACGAGACACCCAATGAGGTACAGAGACTGATACACAGGAAAGATTACAGTGGATTTACACTTCAAACCAGGTCCAATGTCCACTGGTGGGACTCAAGGATTGCATTGCATCAGCCAATGAGAGAAAGCATCGGATACCAAGTTGAAGTCCTGATCTCTGACATGTAACAGAAAAAAGGGAAAAGAAGCAGTGAAGTGAGTCCTCACATTACACAGAAGGTGTTGGATGAGGATGAAGAGATCAGACAGCCCGTCAGCTCCTTGTGTGGAGTCACCTCACACTGACTGTCTAATAAGATGGGAAAGTATTCAACACTGGAGAAGTTGATGGAGTGCCACACACACACACACACACACACACATATGTGGGTGTAAATATATATACATATATATGTATATATATATATTTTTTTTGTTGGTTGTGGGGCTTGAACTCTGGGCCTGGACCCTGTCTCTGAGCTCTTCAGCTCAAGGCTACCATTCCATCCCTTGAACCACAGAGCCAATTCCAGTTTTCTGGTGGTTAATTGGAGATAAGAGTCTCACAGACTTTCATGCCTGGCTTTGAACCATGATCCTCAGCCTCCTGAGGAGCTAGGATTGCAGGCATGAGCCACCATGCCTGGCGATGGAGTGCTATATTAAGGTGAAAATTTTAGAGCTAGCAGAGATAGAGAAAATGCAAGCACTGGTGACAAGATGGTTTGGGGGCTCATAGCTACAACCCATGCTATTCAGGTGGCCAAGATCTGAGGATCCCAATTCAAAGCCTGAGATGTTATCTGCAAGAAATCATCAAAAAGCTGGAAGCAGAGCTATAGTTCAAGTGGTACAGCACTAGCTTTGAGCAAAAACATTCAGTGACAGTGCCCCAGCTCTGAGTGAAAGTACCAGGACTGGCACACACTCACGTACATACATATATAGACACGCACACACACCCACAGTAAAGGTGCTTTTCTGATTCCTCTTGTAAAACATTTGAAAGTAATCCTCATGGCTCAATATCTCCAAACAGTCAATATGAAAGTTCAAAAATATAATCAAGAATTAAAAATTATGAACAGGGGGAGCCAGTGGAACATGGGGACTTATAAACAGGAAAATCACAGGGGAAACAGACTTCAAAGTCGGTCCAATGTCCAGTGGTAGGATGAAAGGCTTGCAGAGCGTCAGCCAGTGAGCAAAAGGTACAGTACCAAGTCTGAGTTGTCGCCTAAGGCCAAAATAAAAGAGCTAGGCACTGGTGACTGTACCTAGCTGCCAAGAGGGTGAGATCTGAGGATCAAGGTTCAAAGCCAGCCAGGCCAGGAAAGTCCAAGACTCTTATTTCCAATTAACCACCAGAAAATTAGAAGTAGACTGTGGTTCAAGGGGTAGGGCGGTAGCCTTGATCTAAGAGCACGGGGACAGCACCCCGGCCCAGAGTTCAAGTCCCATGACAGCCAAAAAGAAAAAAATATTTTATATACAATCAAACAAATATGTATATATGTATGTCCACACACACACACACACACACACACACACACACACACACGAAAGAAAATAAAATAACCAATGTGCAGTGGTCTCCAGACTACACAGAGCCCCTGTTCCTAAGGATACTTCTCCAGAAAGTCCAGTGGAGACAGCTGGACATGCAGGGGCTTCCTCTCTCCAAAGCACAACCCTGGAAATTCCATTAGTTCTCTGTATCAGGAACACAGGGCCACAGTGCTGGTCACAGAGCAGCGTCATGGAAGGGGGGGGGAACCCTAGAATATAGGTCATTTCAGACATCCTGCTTTGTCATTGGCTATCACCCACTTTGCCATTGGCTGACTCCTTTTCCACAGACTACATCATGCTTTGTCATTGGCCACATCCTTTTTCTTTCCTTTTTTTTTTTTCTTTTTTGCCAGTCCTGGGCTTGAGCTCAGGGCCTGAGCACTGTCCTTGGGCTTTCTCAAGGCTAGAGCTCTACCACTTGAGCCTCAGCACCACTTCTGGCTTTTTTGTATGTATGTGGTACCAAGGAATCGAACCCGGGTCTTCGTGCATGCTAGGCAAGCACTCTACCACTAGGCCAAACTCCCGGCCCATGGCTACATCCTTTTTCATTCACTGTTTCCTGCGTTTCATTGGCTGCATCCTTCTTCATCCACTGTATCCTTTGATTTTTTTTTAAAATTTCAATTTGTGCAGGTCCCAGGGATTGAACTCAGGGCCTGGGTGATGCCCTGAGCGCCTTCTGCTCAAGACTCACGCTCTGCACTGGACCCACAGAGCCACTCCCAGCATTTTCTGTGATTAATTGGAGATAAGACAGTCTGGAACTTTCCTGCTCAGGCTGGTTTCCTACTGCCATGCTCAGATCTCACCCTTCCCAGTAGCTAGGATTACAGATATAAGCCACCAGTACCTGGCTCTTGCCTTATCCTGTGTCACTGGGCTCCTCCTGCTTTGTCACTGGTGGGATCCTGCTTCCTCACTGGCCGGATCCTGGTTTGTCACTGGGTGACCATCATTCCCTCGACGACCTAATAAAATTCCTTATAACAGACAGCACTGTGAGTAGAAATAGAATGCGTGAAGAAAGGGATTATCTAGCAGCTGTGTGTGTGTTGATCAGGGGGCTTGAACTCTGGGCCTGGGCGCTGTTTCTGAGCTCTTCAGCTCAAGGCTGACTGTGATGGAGCTGAGCAAAGGTCCAGTGTACTTTTACCACGGTGGAGGTTGTGAGGATGCTGCAGGCAGGAGTGAGGACGGTATGTCTTCCGGGTTGAAGAGATGGACAGGATCTGGGCTGTTTCTTGCATGGACTCTGGCACCTCCTGCTGGGTTTCCTGAAATGGCTAAACAGACTGGTTATAGGCATTTGAAATCTCCCAGTATTTTCCCGTTTGCTTTCTCTGATACAAAGAAGAATTTAAGACATACGCATGACAATTTGGCACTTTTTTTAGTAAGTCCTCTGTTGCAAAATCGTATTGGAATTTAATATTGCATTTTAGGCCATTGTACATATACTAACCTACACTGAGACCAAATTAAATTACACAGAAAGACTAACTTCAAGAAGCATTTGCATCTAAAGTTTAGCAAGTAATTTTGAATTCATGTTGACAGTTTTTACATATTTTACACAGGCAGACATGGGACACTTGGGCACAAGCTTTAGATCACACTTAGATTTTCAAAACAAGGAAAACGGCCAGAGGCATAATGATATTATTTTGCCCACTCAGGATGGGATCATGTGGCCAGTTAGAAAAACAAACATCTAAAAGCAAACACTTTTGCCCTGAAACAAACAATGTCTCACAAATAACCAAGCACAGAATATTTTTAGACAGACAACTTTGCTAGCAGGACACTTTCCTTAATTTGAATCCTTTTCAAAATATACTTAGTACTGTTAAGAGCCCCTATTGGGGCAGGGAATGTGGCCTCGTGATAGAGTGCTTGTGTAGCGTCGCTGAAGTCCTGGGTTCAATTCCTCATAGCACATAAACAGAAGTAACACTGTAACTAAGTAGTGGAAGGCTAGTCCTGAGAAAAAGAAGCTCAGAGATAGTATAGAGGCCCTGAGGTCAAGTCATAAGACTGGCAATAAAGAAAATAATAGAATACAGGGAGTCTTGTTCAATGTCATTGCTGTCATGTTTCTTCTTATCTGGAATAACATATATATGTAGAGTTCATCCCCTTTGTAGATCGATCTGGAGTAACACATATGTAGAGTCCATCCCCTTTGTAGATTGAGGAACATTGGTGTTTGTTTCTTTTCAAATCCCTGACCCTGCTCAGTAATTAATGTGTGTGGTATGGGTTATTATTTGGAGGCAGGCAATTTTTTTTGCTCGTCCTCTGGCTTGAACCTTCAGGGCCTAGGCTCTGCCCCTGAGCGTCTTCTTTTTTTAATTAACATTGATTTTTATATCATATTTCCAATATCATGTTTAACAAATAAGTATTCAAGCAGGGAGTCGCTATATACAATCACTCGTGTTTAGATTTTCGAACATAATTAAAATTAAGCTGAGGGTTTGTATGTCATAGATACATATTAGTATATGTAATAAAACATCATGTCTATAGAGTATATAGCCCATCATAGATTTTTATGTCCATGTAGTTATGTTTATATCTCCAAGACCCTGTCCATAATCTTGGGGACTCACATTTGAGTCCTCGCTCTGGTTCTGTTTGGACCTAACATCCATATATTAAGGATAGCATGCACCTTTTGTTCCTTTGGTCTTGCCTTATCCCTGAGCTTCTTTTTACTCAAGTCTAACAGTCTACCACTTGAGTCACAGCACCATTTCCAGCTTTTCCTGTTTGTGGCTCTGAAGAATCAAACCCAGGCTTCATGCATGCAAGGCAACCACTCTACTGATAAGCCACACTACTAGTGATCAGGCAATTTTTTATTTTATGTTTAAGAAAATATGTTTGAAGCTGACCACCAGGGGCTCATGCCTGTAACCTTAGCTATGCTGGAAGGCTGATATTGAGGATCATGGTTCAAAGCTACCCTGGACAGGAAAGTCTGTGAGGCTCTTATCTCTAATTAACCACCAGAAAACTGGTTTAGCTGAAGAGTTCAGGGACAGTGTCCAGTCCTGGAGTTCAATCCCCAAACCAATAAAAAAAGAAAGAAAGGGAAATGGATTTGAATTTTTTTATTATAAAGGTGATTTCACAGGAGTTAGTGTTTTGTGTAACAAGTTATGAGTAGAGTTTTGTTTAATTACTTTTTTTAACGAATCCTGGGACTTGAACTCAGGGCCTGGGCACTGTTCTTGGACACATTTTGCTCAAGGCTAGTTTTCTGCCACTTGAGCCACAGCACCACATCTGGCTTTATCTGTGTATGTGGTACTGAGGAAATGAACCCAGGGCTTCATGCATGCTAAGCAAGCACTCTACCACTAGGCTATGCTCCCAGCTCCTTCCTCGGGGTTACTCAAGGCTAGCACTCTACCACTTGAGCCACAGCACCTCTTCTGGCTTTTTCTATGTATGTAGTACTGAAGAATCAAACCCAGGCCTTCTTGCATGCTAGGCAAGCATTCTATCACCAGGCCATGCTCCTGGCCCATGAGTACAGTTCTTTTGGACAATGTCACCCCTTTTCACACTCTTTCCCAGGCTATCTCTCCCATCTCCACCCACAAGTTGTATGCAGTGTTTTCCACAGAGTCTATTGAGCCCCACTGCTGCCTTTGCTCACCCTTGCTCTCCATTTTGGGGAGAATGTTACTACTTCAGTCCCCTTGCATACGATAGCCCCTAACAAATAGCTCCTATCATCTTTGTTCATATATGGACCATTGGATTATGTGTCCAATGAATATTGAAGCTGGGTAGCAGTGGTTCATTCTGTGATCCTAGCTACTCAAAAACGTGTGCTATGAGGATCACGGTTCAAAGCCATCCTGGGTTGAAAACTCTGTGAGACTTACCACCATTCAATCAGCAGATTACCCAGAAGTGGACCTGTAGCTCAAGTGGGCAAGTACCAACCTTAGTCTAAAATTGATCAAGGAGAGCCCCTGGGTCCTGACCTCAGACTGAGGACAAGCACAAAAACAGAGAAAGAAGACAACAAAGCAAACCTTAACAAAAGAAAAAAAAACCCAAGCCCTACATGTGAAGGCGCCTCCAATAATTTAACAGAGGAGAGGAAACTCTTGATAGCTCCAGGACCAGCCCTGAAATAAAGAAAACAACAATAGAAAATGACCCCAAACACAAAGCTTTAATGTAAAATCTCCTCCTACCATAATCATCAAAGAGGGAAACTAATGAGAGTTCAACCTATGAAAGCAGAATTTCCTAACTACCAAAAAATGATGATGATACTGTCAGTGTCAAGCAAAATACAGAAGGATAAAGAAATGTGTTGCAGAGAACATACATCCAAGTCTCAGAGATACATATGATAATACATTAGAAAGATCTTCAATGGTAATGGAGTTGGTTTCACTCCAAAGATGCAAATTGGCTCAACACAGACAAATAGTAAACATTAAGGCCATAAATAGAATGGAGGATTAAAACAAACACTCCGGGAGCCAACGGTATAAAGGCTAAAACACAGGAAAGACATCAAAGAAAATAGACTTCTTACCATATGCTGAAGCTAGCTTGGAGGCTTGTAGAGAGTAAGGCAAGGAACAAAAGCATCAGGTACTGAGATTGAGTACTTGTCTGTCTCTGATCAAAAAAGTTAACCAGGATGAAATAAGCAATGGCCATTGACCTCAGGGCTGGGCTGGAACATTGTGTTCGAGACATTGTACAGAAATTCCAGTGGAGACAGCTGGACCCCAGCAGGCCTGCACTATGCTGGAAGGGGCAGTTTGCTGTCTGAATCAGGAACACTGATCTGCATTACGTCTTTGCTATACTACCTGTTATAGAGTAGAAGATCTCAGCCAGGAATTTGGCCTAGGGTGAGAGTGCTTGTCTAGAATAGATCTCCAAACAAGGTGATTGGAGATGTAAGAATATGTACCATTGCTCTGCCTTGCTCTGTTATTGACTGCATTCTGTGGTGTCCTTGGTTATATATTCCTGTGTCAATGGCAGAATCCTTTGCCACTGGCTGCATATTCCTTGCTTAATCAAATGGTTGTCAATGGCAGTATCACTACTTTTTTTTTTTAATTGAACTCTGGGTCTGAGTGCTGCTGCCCCTGAGGTCTTCATCTCAAGGCTAGCACTCTTAAAAAGTGAGCCACAGTACCAATTCTGGTTTTCTGGTGGTTCATAGGAGATAAGAGTCTCAGGGACTTTCATGCTCAGGATGCCTTTGAATCTCAATCCTCAATTCTCAGACTTCTGAATAGCTAGGATTACACCATGAGTCATTGATGCCTGGCTTGTATCCTTACCTTTTATGGGTTGCTCATTTGGGATTTTGTTTTTAATTGGTCATTTCTGGGTCATGCAGTGTGGACCTGGTGGCTGTTCCTTAACTCCTTTTCCTCAAGGCTAGTGTTCTACCACTTGAGCCACAGCACTACTTGTGGCTTTTTGTGTGATGAACATAAGAGTCTCACTGACCCTTACAGCCAGGGGGCCTGAGAACTGTAAACTCCCATTTTAGATTCCTGGGTAGCTAGGATTATAGGCACGGGCCACCCCTGCCAGACTGTGGCTGTATGATTGCTTATAGACCAGAGCCTGGTTTGTCATTGGCTACATCCTCCATCGCAGGGTGGATTCTGCTCTGTCAGTGGATGGCCAGCATTCACAGGATGATCTCATCAAATTCTGTAGCGCAAACAGCAGTGATGGTAGGACAAGAAGGCAAGGAAGAAGTGCACTCTGTAGCAGCTGTTTTGATACAAGCAGGAAAATGCTTTAAATTTTAATTGGGTACAGAAAGTAGATTTTTTATCCCACCAGTAATATTTTAAAGGATTAAACAATATAAAAATACAAAAATTTGTCCAACACAAACAATGGAACAGACACAGATAAAGGTACCTCTATATTGAGAAACTACAGCATATCTGAATTTGAACATCAATTCAAGTGCTCAATACACGCACAGTCTGTCCTTGTATATTACTGGAATATTATATGCTTTGACAGCCACTGAATGCCTTCTGACAATTGGTAATCCTCATGAATGGAAGGGAGAATGGACATTTGGAAAGAATTTTATTATTCTTCAGGAGCAAGAAAGGAAACATAGTTGGGTAGCATGATGATAAAATACAAATGATCACTTCCATGGTTTGGATCTTCACTGGTGTGTAAAAGTAATAAAAGTTCACGATGTTGTTGGAACAATAGAAGAAGACAAAGCAGCTGACCAGCAGCAGGATGGTGTGTGTGGCCTTGTTCTCAGGCGCTGGCTGGGAGGCCAGGCTGGGACTGTGGAGGTGCTGAGTTCTCTGGTGGTGTTGGTAGAGGAGTTTCACCATGTGGAGGCTGGTGGAGATCATGAGGATTACAAACATGAGATCTCGAGCCAATAAGACACAGATGTAATGCCATGATGTAGTCGGTTTAATCACCTGAGTGTTACAATATGCATTGGAAAACCCAGAGCCAACAAGAGTGAAATTGCGTTTGGCTTTCATATCAGTAATGACTGGGACATACATAGCCATATTGAGAATCCAGAAGAAGAGGAAAGAAGGGAAAATCCACAGTGAGGACTTGGATTTCAGCCACACACACTGGGCCTGGACAGAGCTGATGGTGATGGCCTGAAACACACTGAGGAGTGAGGTGGTGCAGATGGAAAGCCCCCGGGTGACTCTGAAGAGGAACATGACAGCCTTGCAGCCCACATCATCCAGAAAACGCTGAACTCCAAAGGATGCCATGATATTTGGCAGAAGTGTGAGGGGGAGGTTCAGGATGTTGACCAGAGTCAGGTGCATGAAGATGGCATCGATGGGCTTCTTCAGATGAGGCTGGACTAAAAACGTGTAGAGATAGAGCAGGGAGAGCAGGGAGTTGCCCATGACGCCAACACACAGCTGGGCTATGAGGAAAATCCCCCATACAGATGCACCCTCAAACATCGTGAATGGCGTTTCTGATGTTTGATGGCTGGAGCAGCCAGAAACCCAGTACAGGCAAGAGGAAGGAGTGCAATGGATTATTGACCCATTGTACTGAGAGCTTCAGGAAGAATAGGAGGAAGATGACATTCAGTGTCATGCCCAGGGGTGGCACTTCTGGAATGGGTTCACAATGTTCATGAGAATCTTAGAGGACAGCAGTAGCTGAGATTATATGAGGGAATCCCTGGATCATACCAGGGTATCTATCCCCTCAGTATACCTGTGTGACATACAAATTTTCATATTATCAGAAGGTTTATATTATCTTCACATTGTAGCATTTGTATTTGTGTGTGTGTGTGTCTGTGTCTGTGTCTGTGTATTTGTGTCATCTTGTTCCTTGATCTCAGGTCCTGAACGCTATCCCTGAATATTTGTGGGGTAACTGTTATGAAAATGTCATAGCTATACATCTATCTTTATGCTGGTTAATTAGCAAGAAGTCCCATCAACTTTCCTTCCTGGGCTAGCTTTTAATTCTGATCCTCAGATCTTAACTTCTCAGGTTACAGGCATGAGCCAATAGTTCCCAGCTACAACCTCTCCTTTCAAAATAGAGCTTCTAGTAATACATCAGAAAATTACAGGCCAGGCCTTAGTTCAAACTCTAGTACTAGGAACGATTTCCTTAACACCACAGGAAAATTTCAAGGTGCAATGACTCCTGGGTAGAAAGTCCAAGGTGAGGGAAATTATTGGGTAAAGACTCAAAACAAGCTTGATGGGAGGAATGGAGAAATAGTGGTGATGTGTAAAATATCTTCACACACTTCCTACAAACTTGATGAAGTAGTGTATTTATCCTGCTATTATATTAGCATGGCCTGGTTGTGCAATGCAATCAGTATAGGGTGACCAAAATCAGGGACTGTAATTGTATGTTCATGGTAAATATCAAGAACAAAAATCTAGGCAAAGGAATTGCACAAATGAGTCTTGTACTATGGTAAAGCACTGGGGAAATGAACAGGAGTTTAAGATTCAGTGCAGGCTTAACATCATCCATTTCTCCTATACTTTAGTCACAGGAGTCAAAGTGATAAAAATACAGGAATGCTTCCAGCAACTGAGCAAAGCTACCATGCAGTAGATTCAGTATCTGTAAGTGATGAACACTTTTTATCATGCAGAAATATAAGGTTATGATTTCCGTGTTCATGATGCACAGAGCATCATATTTGTGAGCATTGAAACTTCTCTCCACTGAGGTGGGATGAGTGAAGGCATCTGATGTGTGGACGGATTGATAGTTATAACTACTATAGGGTAAAAAATGGGACAGGGACATTCAGTTGACACCATATGGAAAGGAAATATACTACTCATGGTTGTCAGCAGACTGGGAAAAATTAGGAAGACTGGTGTTGTTGGGGGCTGAGTGTGGGGTCAGAGTGACCTTGATCTGCAGAACTGAGTACACAAGGAAATAAGCTGTTATCATGATGACTTTGGGCTATGTCAATCACTTCTTGTTTAACTGATCTGAGACTTGATTGCTGTTTTGTACGAATGGAACCCCTGGTAGTTTCCTGGTTTTAAGAAAATATTTAAGATTGGAAGTAAAAAATAAATGGGGCTACAGTCTTATGCTCACAGCCTTATGCTATAGTCTTAATCTTGCCTTAGTCTGCAGTCTTGCGCTGCTGACTTGAGCTGTAGACCTCCTGACTCCATCTGTTTGTTTCTTGTCTTCTTTTCCAAGTCCTCACCCCGTAAATCAAGAATCCCCATTTGCTGCCAGATGGCTCCGGCAAGGTGTGACATTGTACAAAGAGAAATGTACTCAAGGAAGTGGTGCTGTGGCTCACGCTAGGAGAGTGCTAGACCCTGAGTTCAAGCTCACAACTAGCAAAGAAAATCTATGGCAACTTGTGACATGGTAACTCTTCTGTACATCACCGTTCTCATAACCACAAAAATAATAATCACAACTGAAATGAGAGAACTGGGAAGGGTGCGCCATGAACATTTGTCTTTCAAATGATTGGTATGGTTTATGGATTCATCTGGAGATTGGCATCAGTGACTCTCTCCAGCCAATATTGTAGCTACTCAGAAGATTGAGAGCATATGATAGTGGTTCAAACCCAACCTGAGTAGGAAAGTCTGTGAAACTCCTATGTCTCATAAAGTACCTAAAAAGGTGAAAGTGGAGATGTGCCTCAAGAGATATAGAGTCCCAGACTTGAGCACACCTGCTAAGGAACAATTCCAAGGCCCTGGTTCAAGACACAGGACAGACACAAATACATAAATAAATAAAAACCATTCGTATAGCACACTTTAAATTAACAATAAAAAACTTATGTGTTTCCAGCGTTACTGCAGATACAGTTATTTGAGCACACATTTTCATTTCTAGGCTCCCTGATGAAAACATTGCTGCAAGTCCATTTCCTACCACAGCAGGGAGGAAAGTAAAGCCAGGTAAAGAGGATCATGAAGTCTTCTGACCTCTTCCTACCTCATGGGCTTCTCACCGCTGAGATCTCCACAATCCTGCACACGAGAGCAGCTTCCCTGCAGCCTCCTGGCGTCCTGCTTAGTCTGCTCTGCCCAGCCCCTAATGTGTCCCAGGCCCGGGGTGTTGAGTCCTTTCCCAGTGGACATCAGTCACTGTCTCCTGCTGTCTGGATGGCCTTGTTTCCTGGGCTTCAGTCTGATGGCCCCAGAGAGACACAAACCACTTTCACAGGTCCATAGGAACCTCTTAGACAACATGCTAAGTTGATTAATTAAAAGTTTACAGCATTACCACTGCAAGATGTGTTTTCTCCAAGTCAAACTCATGAGAAAGTAAACTTCAGGACACAGCTAGTTGTGAAAAGTTTTAATTGAAGCCCTGGATCTGTTGAGAGCTGTGGGCAGGTCCCAGAGCGCTCTCGCCCTTCCCTACTACAGCCTGGCAATGAGGTGATTATGTGCCCAGGGCCTGCACAGCAAGGAATGTTGTGTGCAGAGGTTAGAGGACGCTAGGACCTCACCGCCCAAGGGTCATCCTAACATACAGCTGTGCTTAGAGTTCAAACCCCGTAACATAAAAAAAAAAAAAAAAAAAAAAAGGAGAGTAAGAAAAGACATAAAGAGAGGAAATAATCCATAAAGAGAAAATACAGAAACACATGAAACGAATGCTCGTTCCGTTATACAACATGATTGACTCCAACACAATCATAGTCACAGATTTTACCATCCAATCTCACCAAACAAGAGGTCAGCAGAGGAAAAGGTTAGCAAAGAAGCTTCTGAGTTAAATGACCCCACTGCGAAAACGGACTTAAGAGACGTCTGCGGAGGATTCCACCCAGCACGCCTGCAGCTCCCATCTGATCAGGACGGCATTGAACGACGCAGGGTGACCGAAGAACACGCGGGGCACTGGGGAAACGCCGGCGCCGCCCAGGCCGGGCGCGTCCTCCGCGGGGCCATCTTCCCTCCCCATCCCGCCGCCGGGAGCGGGCGCCGCCCCCACAGAGCAGCTTCCCCGCGCCTCCGGCCCCGCCCCGCGCCCCCGGCCCCGCCCCGCGCCCCCGGCCCCGCCCCGCGGCCCAGGATGCCGTCGGGAGCTGACAGAGGGGACGGAGGGGGGACGGCGCCGCCCCGCGCCAACCACACCCTTCAGGAACCGGAGCGGCCTCCCCTCAGCCTGGGCGCCGCCCTCCTCACGAGCCGAGCCAGGACGGGGACCGCGCACGGGAGCGCCGCGGGCGGCCCCGGGGTCCCGGGAGGCCGTAGGCCGGGCCGGAAGTCGCCGGGCCCGGGTCGGAGCCCCGCCGGCTCCGGAGGGGAAGCGGAGCGGCGCACGCGGCGGGGCCTGCGCAGGTCGGCGCCATCTTGTCCGCACGCGGCGGCCCTGGTCTCCCTTCACCCCCGAGCCCGAGCCCCGGCTCCCGGCTCGCCTCGGCCCTGCAGCCCCGCGCGGCCCGGGCCCCGCCAGCCCACCCTGCGCTGAGCGCCTCCGCTCCGGCCCAGGAGGAGGCGCCGCCGGGACCCCAGCACAGGCCCCGGGCGGAGCCCAGCCAGGCCCGCGGGGCGGACAGCTGCAGGCCCCACCTCCAGCACGGTCCACGCAGGGAGGCGGGAACCCAGCGGGGAACCTCGGGGGTGAGCGGAGGGAGAGCGCATTGGTTCACAGCACCGCACACGCGGAGGACGCCGTGTATTTCAGGTGAAAACGAGGACGCTCAGAAGTCCAGCAGGAATGTGCCTGCCCTCCCCCCCTCCATGCCTGCCCTCCCCTTCCTTGTCTCCTTCCTTCCTTTTTTGCTCTGTCTGTCTGTCTGTCTGTCTGTGCAGTCCTGGGGCTTGACCTCAGGGCCTAGACATTGTCCCTTCTGCTTTTTCACATCAGACATAGCTCAATCTCCAGCTTTTGCATTGTACAGTGGAGATAAGATTGGCAGGGGCTTTCCAGCCAGAGATCACTATGAACTGTGATCCTTACATCTCAGCTCCCAGAGTTCTAGTGTTACAGGCATATGTCCCTGCCTCTGTGGCTTTTCTACCATCCTACACACACCAAGGAAGACAGAACGGAGTGGATTCCCACTATGGTCATCACACTCGTTTGCCTTGTGTAATTCTTAGTGAAAGAAAAGTGATCCCTCGTGCAACCATTCTATTATTTTTCAAGAGCAAGATCGGGCAGAGGGTGGGGTAACCAGAAGACAGCATCACAGTCACAGCCTTGGATTTGCTCAGTTTCTCGAGTGTGTACAAGGAATACACGGTCACGATGTTGTTGGTGCAATAGAAGAACACAAAGCAGCTGACCAGCAGCAGGATGGTGTGTGTGGCTCTGCTCTTAGGCGCCAGCTGGGAGGCGAGGCTGGGACTGTGGAGGTGCCTGGCTCTCCTGCGGTGGCGGTAGAGCAGAGTCACCATGTAGAGGCTGGTGGAGAGCATGAGCACCAAGAACAGACCATCTCGAGTCACAATGGAAGGAACAAATGACTGTGAGTATTGTTTTCCAAAGTTTGTTTGACAGTAAGGATGAGAAAATCCCTGGCTTGGGACAGTGGAATTGCAATTGGATTCCACAGTGTTGATGATGTGGAAATAGATGATGGAATTCAAGGTCCAGAAGCAGAGCAGTGAGACGAGGATGCAGGCTGTGGACCGACTT
Organism: Megascapheus bottae; assembly: GCF_031878675.1. Classification (NCBI taxonomy): domain Eukaryota; kingdom Metazoa; phylum Chordata; class Mammalia; order Rodentia; family Geomyidae; genus Megascapheus; species Megascapheus bottae. The sequence goes on from NC_143539.1 coordinate 3,246,636, forward strand.
TGCAGCCAGGCCCACCGGGAGTGGGCAGGGCTGATGGTGAGGGCCTGGAAGGCACTCAGGAAGGTGGTGGTGCAGATGGACAGTCCCCGTGTGACCCTGAACAGGTACAACACCGCCTTACACGTGGTGTCGTCCCAGAAACATGGGACTCCATACGAGGAGATCATGTAGGGCATGGACTGAAACATGAGGGTCAAGGCGTTGACCAGAGTCAGGTGCATGAAGACTATGTGGATGGGCTTCTGGAGCTGGGGCCTGCACAGGGAGCTGTATGTGTACAGGAGGAAGAGGACAGAGTTCCCCAGGACCCCCAGACACACCTTAGACACAAGGAAGAACCTGAACACAGAGTCCCCAGGGGTGGCTGTCATTGTGTGTGTGTTCTGTGTCTAAGTCTAAGAGTGTAGAATTATGTGTAGATGTGAGTGCATGCTACATGTGATTGTGCATGAGTCTGTAAGTGTGCATGGTTGTTGGTGGGTGTGAGTTGCTGGGAGTCAGAGCAGTGATGCCGTCATCCTAGGAAGATGAGAAGGTACTAAACAACCCGAGGAGCCCTGCAGGTAGGCAGTGCTACCATGCTGCATTTCTTCATAAGATAAGCCAGGCTTGCAAGCAAAGCCGGGAGACATGATATTAGAACAATACTATTAGTCGCATATGCCTGTCCTGGGACTTGGACTCAGTGCCTGTGCCCTGTCATTGAGCTTTTTCACTTAAAGCTGGAATTCTTATCAGTTGAACCACAGCTTCTCTTCTGGCTTTTTGCTTGTTCACTGCAGATCTGAGTCTCAAGGACTTCCCTGCCTTTTAGGGCTGGCTTTGAACTCTGATCTTCATATCTCCCTCCCTGAGTAGTTGGGATTACAGTCGTGAGGCACTGGCTCCTGGCCTACACAATTCTTCCGCAGATCAGTCAGCTTGGAAATGGTGAAATGTCTCAATCCTCAGTCTTTTGGACACGAGTTTGTTATGACCTTTGCAGCTATGTTCTGGGACCTGGAGAGGACCTGGGGAGACATGTGTTAGCAGTGGGAGAGGATTCCTGGACAACACTGAGCTGGCGTGTTAGGAAGGATGGTCACTGCCTGCCACTTGCTGTGGTCCTCGGGCCCTGCTCAGGGTAGGCAGTGGGAGACACGTCAAGGCTGATCGGCCCTTTCACCCACGTGGTTGCTCTCTGTGAAATCTACAGTTTGTACACCGCTTACACTAAAGTAGCATATCCATGTACAACCCCTACAAATGCTCTAGGGCATTTGTAAAGGCAAACTGGGACACTAGAAAGGGGAATAGCTCAGGAATATTTGTAGTGATTTTGAGGGATTTTCTCCCCTGTATATTCCCTTCTATACTTATTACTGTTCATGGGTTTCTCTCTTGTCACATAGAATGCTTTCTTCCTAAGTAAACTCACACTGAATTAAAGAAAGGTCCTTGTTTTTCCTGAGGAATTCTGAAGGAACATTCTCAACCCTTTCACCTGAATAATCTCCTTTTCAGGAAGTGTTGTTTTGTCCCTCATTGTGTCTACAGAGTCGAGTTCTTCATGTTTCCTGGTCAAGAGAAACAGCCCAGTAGTTCTGAGCACTCAGGGCTGCATTCACTGTTGTCCTCAACATCTGTTAAGCCTCACAGAGATGATTTAATTAGATAAATCTTAATTCTTGGAATTTCTGATATTGGTTACTGCTGACAAATATTCAAAATATTCTCATATTTGATGTAGTCCTGGGCTTCAGCTCAGGGCCTGAGCACTGTCCTTGGGCTTTCTCAAGGCTAGAACTCTATCACTTGAGCGTCAGCACCACTTCCGACTTTTTTTCTATGTATGTGGTACCAAGGAGTCAAACCAGGTCTTTGTGCATGCTAGGCAAGCACTCTACCACTAGACCAAACTCCCAGTCCCCATCCTCTAGATTTTTTTTGCCAGTCCTAGGCTTAAGCTCAGGGATTGAGCCACTGTCCTTGGACTTTCTCAAGACTAGAGCTCTACCACTTGAGCCTCAGTGCCACTTCCAGCTTTTTTCTATGTATGTGGTGCCAAGGAATTGAACCCGGGTCCTCGTGCATGCTAGGCAAGCACTCTACCACTAGGCCAAACTCCCGGCCCCCATCTTCTAGATTTTAGGGGTGTGTGTGTGTGTGTGTGTGTGTGTGTGTGGTTTTGAGGCTTGAACTCAGGGTCTGGGAACTGTACCTGAGAATTTTTGCTCAAGGGTGGCACTCTGTGGCTTGAGCCACAACTCCTCTGACTTTTTGGTGCTTAGAGCAAAGTGTCTGATGGACTTTCTTTCTCAGGGTAGCTTTGAACTATGATCCTCTGATCTCAGACTTCTGAGAAGATAAGTTGGTAGGCATGTGCCCTCTTTGAATGAGTGCTTGCATTTGCTTCATTGGTGTCTGTTAACTTTCCATTTTAATTAGCATTACTTATAGCCTCTTTTTTTTTTTTTGCCAGTCCTGGGCTTGAGCTCAAGGCCTGAGCATTGTCTTTGGACTTTCTCAAGGCTAGAGCTCTACCACTTGAGCCTCAGCACCACTTCTGGCTTTTTTCTATATGTGGTACCGAGGAATCGAACCCGGGTCTTCATGCATGCTAGGCAAGCACTTTAACCACTAGGCCAAACTCCTGGCCCCACCTATAGCCTCTTTTAGTAAAACTTGCCATTTTGCATTTTCCCTTCTTATTGCACAGAAGAGAAGTGTGAGGGGGAATGCCAAGTCTGGCTTGCTCACCAGGAGCTAACATGGGCTGTGTGTTTTCCTTAGGGCTGCGCTCTGGTTCTCCTCGTTTCATGACCCACTTAGTAATTTTAGTATTCACTTTCCTAGAATCAACCATTGCAGTGCACTACTTGAAACAAAGACTTTAGTAATTATCAGAAAAGAAGCACAGAAAAGTGAATGGAAATCATATAAATAAATCTGATCAAGGCAGTTCACAGTCTTCACCAATGTGCTATAAAACTTCACATGAGGCTTTCCAAATCCCATCTTTCACCAAGTTAGCATCCAGTTCGATTATTCCCCTCCCGGTCAATGGAAAAGGAAATCCCACTTGTGTCCATATTATTATCCCTGTTGCCAGAGCCACAGAGGTGCGGAGCTGGGCTGGTAGAACCATGTTTCTCAGCACCATGGCTGTGACTTAGAAATAGAAAAATTACTACCTCAGAGAAATGATATCTCAACAAATTCAAAAGATCTACATCTGCTAGGAAAATTCCTGCTATGAAGAGGCACTGTGAATACCTGCCACAGAAAGGAAAATAAACAATACATTCAGACATGAACTTTGAGAGAACAGTGTCAGAAAGGAACAAAAATCTGGATTCTGATCTTACAGAGTGAGTCCAGGGACAGTGAGTGCTGACAGCCTTGATGGGACACAATACAGTCAGGTCAGTTCCTTGGGATCAAACTCAAGTTTAGCATAACCACTATACACTGACTTGTGTCCAATAAGAGGGGAAAGTGTTTAATAGTATTCAGAATTAAAGTAGAAGGGAGCATGCTAACCTAAGATGAAAATTTTAGAGGTAGCAACAGAGGAAATGCAAGCACTTTTCACAGTATGATTTTGTGTCTCACACCTGGAATCCCTGCTACTGAGGAGGCTGAGTTCTGAGGAAACTGGTTGAAAGGCAGCTCAGGCAGGAATGTTTGTGAGACTCCAATCTCCAATGAGATAAAAGGCAATGAGAGATGTAGTTCACGTGGGAGAACACCAGCCTCGAGCAAAAATGTTCATTCAGTGATAGTGTACAGGCTGTGAGTTCAGTCTTTTGGAATTGGCACACACAGAGTCACCTCCTCCCCCTTTTCCCCCGACCGACAGAGATACTGAAAGAGGGTGAGAAAGAGAGAGCGAGAAGATGACTTTGCCACTCCCCTTTTAAAAACATTTGTAAATATTCCGAGTACTCATAGAAGACTGAACTTACCCTAGATGTGTGTGCAGGTGTGGAAAGTGACAGGGGTGCCGGATCCTCTGGAGGCGGCTGAGCTTTGTGCTGCCACAGAGGCAGAGCTGGGCATGTGTAAAGAATGAAAAGCAGTAAATATCCTAATTCAAAGGATAACATTGGACCCAGAGTGTGGCTTAGTGCTAGAGTACTTGCCTAGCATGCATGGAGCCCTGGGTATAATTCTTCAGTATCACATACACAGAAAAGGCTGGAAATGGTGCTGTGGCTCAAGTGATAAGTGATAACATTGAGAAAGGTCAAGGACAGTTCCTAGACCCTGAGTTCAAGCCCCAGGAATAGCAAAATAGGTAACATTGAGAAAAACAAGGAAGAATTATATTCAACCTTTGAAACAAATGCGAGAAAGGAAGTCCGGGGTCTGAGGGTCACACTTGTATCCTAGTAATTTAGGAACCTGCGATTCCTGGAGTTAGGATTCCTGGAGTTAGCTGGAGCAGGAAATCTATGAGACTCTTTTCTTAAAAATAATCCTTAAATAAATGAAAAATCCTAGAATTAGAGTTGTGGCTCAAGTGCTGTAGCACCTATTTTGAGCAAAATAGCACCAGAAAAAAAAAGCTGAGTATAAGTACTTCCCTTAAGCATCCTGACATCCTGGTTTGGCTGCCTCTCCCCAGCCCAGAATATATCCCGGGCCTGGGTGATGAGGCCTCTCCCAGTGGACATCAGTCACTGTCACCTGCTGTTTGGATGACCTTGTTTCTTGGGCTTCAGTCTGATGGTCCCCGAGAGATACAAACTACTTCCTCAGGTCCGTAGGTCTTCCCAGAGAACATAAGTTTATGAATTAAAAGTTAACATCATTACCACTGCAAGAGGTGTTTTCTCCAAGTCAAACTCATCAGAAAGTAAACTTCTGGACACAGCTGGTTATGAATAGTTTTACTCAGAGCCCTGGATACATCCTGATCTGTGATGGCACCAGCATGCTCTCTGCCTTCCCCACTGGGGCCTGCAATGCGGTGACCATGAGCTCTGGGCCTGTAGCCTTTAGGATGTGGAGGGCTGGTGGTTGAGGATGCCAGAATGTCATGGCCAAGGATCATCCTTCTAACACACAGGTATGCTAACATGCTGTCATCTTTCAAAACCTCTGGATACACATTGGTAACATATTTAAATAGATAAAAGCAGACAACTTCCCCTGTATCAACATTGAGAGCTTCATCCATCTGACAGAGACATATAGAATTCATAACACACAGGATCTCAGAAGAAATATCTCTAGATAATTTGAAGTGAAAACTTGGGACTTCACAATCAAGGAATTATTTGTGAATGTATCAAAACCCAAGAAAGAATTCAATGACAACAGAAAGGAGTTGAGAATCACTGTAGATTTCTCTACACAAACTCTGAATGGGAGGAGATCCTGAAGTGTTACACTTGTAGCTCTTAAGTTCAATGCAGTGTAGTGTATCATGCACAACTAATGATCACTGAATGATGAAACCACGTCCTTGCACAAGAAATGACAACTAAAGAGTCTATGAACATTAAACCAGTGCTGCACTGCACAAGGAAGGAAAGCTTGTCGTCTGTAAGGACTATTGAAGTTTTGGAAAATCGACATTGAATCAAAATAAATGTAAGACAAGTAAATACAAGCAGCAGAAACATGCAGTCTTTAGGAAAGCATTAGAATGTCAGGAAACATGATCTGTTTTTCATTATTAATGTTAAACACCATTGGGTTCATGTCCACAACCAAAATTTTAGAGCAGTAGATTGATTCAATAAACAAACCCAGAAACTCACCTGGGCTATGTTATCTCCCATACTCATCTCATAGTCAAAGAAAAACTCAAATTCTGAGTGAATGGGTTAAAAAAGAACTTCATATTAAATTCATGTTGCAAGAAGGCCAGGGTAGCCATATCGTCTGTTGATAAAGGTGACTTGTCATTAAGATCATAAGATACAATGAAGGTAGTTATATATATATATACAGTATATAAATATTTTTTAAGAAAGAAAATTGAGCCATAGCTCAAATGGTACAGTGCAAGCCTTGAGCTGCAGAACTCAGGGAAATCGCCCAGGCCCAGAGTTCAAGCTTGATGACTGATTAAGAAAAAAAAAACACTAAGAAAATAATCCATAAAGAGGAAATCACATAGAAAACACAAATTCATTAAACACTCTTACCAGTATAGAATATGAGAACATGATTGACCCCAACCCAACAGTAGTGACAGATTTCAACAACCACCGATACCAAAGAAGAGGTCAACAAAGGAAAAGAACAGTAAAGAGTCCTCTGAGTCAAATGACCCCATGACCCAAATGGACTTAAATGACATCTATAGAGGATTCCACCAAACATCCAGGCAACTCACATTCTTGTCAGCAGCACTTGGAATATTCAACAAAAGTGACCACATCCTAGGATACTCACCCAGCTGGAGAAGATGCAGAAGGATCATGATGACTCTTCATATCGTATCTGATCATGATGGAATTGAACAACAAAGCATGTTGCAACACACATGTGGAGACTGACGAACACAGTAGTGAAGAATAGATGGGTCACTGGGGGACTAAGGGAGGAAATGAGGAAGTTCTTACAGTGCAAAGAAAATGAGGAAGATGTAGAGAATGAAGCTAAAGGAAAAGAACATATATCTAATAGCATCATAGCAGAGAACTTCCCAAACATCAAAAACGCTAGGCCCATTCGATACCAGAAGCCTTTAGGATCCAAACAGATCAGGTCAGAATGGGACATCCTAACACCACATTCTGTTCTGCACAGGATCGACAGAGGCCCAGGAAAGGATCTTTAAAACTGTCAGTGAAAAAAGTAACTCATCTATGAAGAAAAACAAGAGATTTCTCAGCAGAGACTATGAAAGCTAGAAGGACCTTGAATGAAGTATGCCAGCCTCTAAAGACCAACAGCTATCAGCAAAGAACAGAGAACAGCTAAACTGTCTTTTACAACCAAGAGACAAATACAAACCTTTAAGAGCAAACAGAAATTGAAATAATATATCACCACCAAAGGAACATTACAAAAGATACCTGAAGATGTCATATATTGAAAGCCCTCAAGAAGGCCTTGTGTTTGGTCTAGTGATAGAGTGCTTGCCTAGCATGCACGTTGACCCTGATTCTATTCCTCCGTATACACATACATTAAAAAAGGTGAGAAGTGGTGCTGTGGCTCATGTGGTGGAGCTCTAGCCTTGAGAAAGCCTAGGGACAGTGCTGAGGCCCTGAGTTCAAGTGCCAGGACTGGCAGAAAACCAAAACAACAAAAGTAAAAACAAAAACAAAAAAAAACAAAAAAAATCTGCCGGGGCCTCCCGGCAGCAAATTGGGGTTCCTGAAATAAGGGGCAGGGACTGGAAAAATTAGAAGAGAGACAAACACATCGGGTCCAGGAGGTCTGCAGCCCAAGCAAAAACTGCCGCCTCGTTTATTCTTAACTCAAAGTTTTTATCCCTCCTTGAGACCAGGGCACTCCCAGGTGTTACATCCAGATGGTTAATCAGGGAACTGTTGGGGGTTACATTCATATGGTAAATCTCAGATCAATTGAACAGGAGAAGGCCAAAAAGCAATAAGACAATCAAGCAATTATCTGATGCAAATCAAAGTACAGTTTGATTCCACTCTTGCTCCCGACATATCCCGCATCTTTATTTTAAAAGAAGCACAAGTGCAATTTCTATTCTTTTCACTATCTCTAATTATCTCATTATCCTGTCTCGCTTTCCAAAAATGACTGGTCCCTTCATCTAAAGGGGATAGATGGGCGGAGATTCGGCTTCTGTGACTTCTTCAAGCTGACTCAGGGGCGTTGTCTCTGTGCTTGACCAGGGACCTTAAGAAGCCTAGCCTGTTTTATTAGGGATTGCAAGGATTAGATATCAGGAATAATAATTTGCTCCAAACTGGAGATCATATTTAACATTTAACAACTGCACGAACCATCTTTGGCTACAATAGTGTAGTTACATAGCACCCATTTGCAAAGGCCTTTTCTTGATTGTCTGGGGAACTAAATTTCTGCAACCTTAACAATGCTTCAGTTGTCAGATCTAAACAGATTAATAGAGACACAAGTCTCAGATCCACAAACTTTTCCTGAATTTGTGGCTGGTGTCAAAAATAAATAAATAAATAAATAAATAAATAAAAATTTCGCTCAATTAGGGCTTTAAACTACCCACTATCACAGAAGATTGACAAGTTCCTGCCCAGTTATGAAAGGCACGGGCATTAGTAAGGCATGCTTACAAACTATTCTATGACCTCCCGGCTCTGATTAATTTGATCGGCCAAGCACAAGTGACTAAGATCTGACACCATCTCTGCCGTCCAAGCAGAGGCTTTCTGCATCGTGTCCCAGTAGAGTTTCTCCACACAGGGATAAATGTCCCATTGGCAATTCACTTGCTTAGTTGCTGGACTTGAACTCAGGGCCTGGGCACTGTCCCTCAGCTCTCCAGCTCAAGGCTAGCACCCTGCCACTGTGAGTCCTGAGGTTGGTGCTTGAGTGCTGTCCCCCAGCTGTTCAGCTCAGAGCTAGCACTCTGCGGCTTCGAGCTCCCAAGCAACTCTGCCTTAATAGCACTCTGCTGCCAGATTAGACACCACAATCACACAGGGACTTTGCTTTGCCCGGGGTTGGCTCAAAACTGCAGTTTTCAGATCAGTGAGTCCTACAAAAGGCCACGTTTCTCCAATTAGAGCAACAAGGTGGTCGACACAGAAATAGTCTCTAAGCATGAGCTTACCTAGAACCTGGAAAAGGCCAAAGTTACATCTGAATAAGGATTGCTGTTCTTCTCCAATGGGCTAGCTGGAAGTTACAAGAGCAAGCTGAAATAGCAATTAAGCAATTACTTTGGTAGTCCTGATTTTCCTTTTCTCTCTTTCTTTAAACATTTAAGACAACTTCACTTTCAAATATTGTTTAGAAACCCATTTCCAATGTTCTTAATAACTTTTACTGATACTGGCTTAAACAATTAACACCTTAGCCTTTATTTGCAATTGAAAAACCTTTAAGGGCACAAAGAACTCCTGCCCTCAGGCCCCCTAGGGCCCAAGGCACTCCTCTTGCCTTTTAGAAAAAAGGGGCTCTTATGCAGTTTAGATTACTGTCTAAAACTCCAACAACAGTTTAAACTCAAATAACAGTTTTTCCCTAATGCAAGAACTATAGACATCAGTGCACCAAAAGTCTAAGTCTGGACTTAGTTTCCTTCCCCTTTTTTTTTTTTAAACATTCCTTTAAAATACTAATCACATTATCCACATTTTACCATCAGATTTCTAGTGTCAGTTTGCAAGAAAGGACAGGCAAAGTTTCTGACGTTAATGAACAATTTTACATTTAAATCTCTAATACATGTTTCCAAACTTTAACTTAAAGTAATAAATCCCAAATTCCCTAACACCTCTGTGCTGAACAGGATACAATGTTTACAATGTAAACAGTTGTATGCCCTGCAATAAAATGCAGATTTCAGGATCTAGAAAAATATTTACCAGTTTTTCTTTAAGACAACACAATAATTCTTTGAGACATTGTAAAACATCCAAACCTAATATTTTTCTTGAAGTTTAGACTCAGATTTACCCAATTGCTTTTGTGTTTCAAATGAGCTCAACCATTGTTTTATACAGCATGCTGACAATTTAACCTTGAACATGTTCACTCACACCCATTCGCACACACATTCATACTCAAAGATCTTAAAGCGCGCAAAATTAATATCGGCCATTCATATTCCAGAAATTTTAGTATCATGAGGGTTTTTTGCTAATTTTATTCTTGTGGGTGACAACCAAGTTTTAAAACAAAGCTTTTTAACAAAGCGACTAGCTAAAATTTAAGACTGAAGTTTGTGTCCTGCCACCAACTGTCTCCAGACTGTCACTTCGGCAGGTAGTAGGAAAAAGGAAACTAGAAGGAAGACTGCAGCTGCTTTGTCTGGCCTCTGCTCACCTCAGCTGCAGCCGATTGGGAGGGGCCATACTAGGCCGCAGTGGAGTCAAAACTTTTTACTTCCCAGAAATATTCAAATAGATAACAAGGATGTGCTTGAGTACGCACAGAAAAACCATAAGGATCCATATTTAGAACTGGTACCAATTTTAAAGACAAAACTGGACAAAACAACAACAACAGAAAATACCCAAGGAAAACTATAACACAAACAAGACAGAGAAGCGGAGACTTTTAAACAGAATCAGACATTGACATATAACAAGAAAATTGGACTCAATCAGATACACTTAACACAAAAACATGAGCTCAGCTGTTTTTAGATTTAGACATGTCTTGCTGGTGGGACTCTCAGGTATGCCTTGATATTGACAAGAAACTCAGAAGGGGAAGGGGGGTCAAGGCGTCCCTTGACCACCCAGGCCTCTATTTTAGGCCCACAGTGCACCCCCCTTTTTTTTTAATAAATAAAATAAAATAAAATAAAAAAATAAAACAAAACACAGACATACAGGGGGTCGGCCGACTTCTACTTACCTCTGGAGGCCTTTGCTTTTCACCTGGGCATCTTTTACAAAAAAGGTTATTAAGAAGAGGGATGGTAAAGACAAAATAATGTCACATATTAAATTGTGTAGAGTCAATGAATATGTTAAAAGGTCCCTACATAATAGTAAAAGGAGGAGAAACACAGCTCATATGAATGTGTGGAACAAGTGGATCAGTAGCAGTCCCAATTGACATGCACAAATAACTCAGGTCCTTTCCACGTCGCAGGATGCACCACTGGAGGGTTGGGGGTGTAGGTCCAGTGAGTCGCTGCTTGGATGGCCACTGTCACTCTCCACGATCCGAACGCAGCGTTCAGGCAGCCAGCGGGCGTCATTTTCTCCTTGTGAAAAAACACATACATGCCCTCGACCCCAGGTTAGAACAGGATCGGGTCCATGCCAAGCACCAGTTAGGGGATCCTTCCACTTTACTAAGGCAAAAGCACGCTGCTCTCTTTTTTCCCAGAATCGCTGAGCAGCAGATAAATTATTTGAATCCAGATTCAAAAAATTTAAAACAAATAAAGCATGATTAAGTATATTCACAGGGGTAGCGGGATACGACTCTCCTTTCTGTATTTTAGCAATTTGATGTTTTAATAATCCATTAGCTCTCTCCACGATGCCTTGACCTTGAGGATTGTAAGGAATGCCTGTAATATGAGTGATATTATAGGAACGGCAGAAGGATTGAAATGCTCGGCTTGCATAGCCAGGGCCATTATCTGTTTTTATTTGCGAAGGAATCCCCATCACAGCAAAGCATCGAATGCAGTGAGAAATACAATGTTTAGTGGCTTCCCCAGCAAGGGGGGTGGCCAAGATAAAATTAGAATAAGTATCTACAGTAACATGAACATATTTTAATCGGCCAAATGATGGAACATGCGTGACATCCATCTGCCAAATGTGATTAGAAAGCAGTCCTCGTGGATTTATACCTAAATGGGGGGCTGGTGAAAAAGGGACACAATTGGAGCAAGTTTTAACTATTTGACGTGCCGCTTCTCTAGATAATTTGAACTGTTGGCGCAAGGCTCGACTGTTTTGATGGTGGATGGCATGTGACTGCTTAGCAAGTTCAACCTGAGTTAAGTAAACTCTGGTGGCAGAGTCAGTGACCGCATTGCCCTCACTTAAAGGGCCAGGAAGATTAGTGTGAGCTCGAACAAAGCCAAAAAAACAGGGGTGGTTGCGAGAACAAAGCAAAGTTTGTATTTGGCGAAATTGGGTCTGAATATTGGAGTTAGTAGTTCCAATAAAGGGAACAGTTTCTATGACTTGAAGAGCACGAATTACATACTGACTGTCTGAGTATAAGTTAAAGGGCTCGTCTTGTAACAGGACGAGTGCTTGTAAAACAGCCTCTAATTCCACCTCTTGGGCGGAGGAAAAACCTGTAACCCAGGATTGAGTTTTCCCATTAATGGTCAAAGCAGCCGTTCCATTTGAGGATCCATCTGTAAATACCAAAGCGGCAGAAGATAAAGGCGAGGCCTGTACTATGGAAGGAAATAGAAACGTATGACACGCAGCAAATTGGAGAAGTTTGTTAGACGGGTAGTGATGCAAAATTTTTCCCGTATAATTGGCCCAAGCAATGGCCCAAGGATCGCAATGGGCGAATAGCCAATCTTGTTGTTGTAAATTATATGGGACACAGATAAAATGAGGTTCCTGACCTAAATATTTACGGGAATCCACTCGGCACATGTGTATCAGATTAGCTACCAATTCGTAGTAGGGGGTCAGCACTTTGCCGGGTGTTGATGGTAGATAAAGCCATAAAAGTGGGCCATCCTGCCACAATACAGCAGTCGGGGAGTGAGAAGTAGCTAAAATGTAAACTCCCCAGGGTTTAGAATAGTCACAATAGGTCATTTGTTGCTGGGAAATTGCCTTTTCTACAATTTGGATGGCCCTCCTGGCGTCAGGATTTAATTCGCGCAAGGATGTAGGGTTGGTATCTCCTTTTAAGAGATCAAAGAGGGGTTTTAACTCTCCTGTGGAGAGCTTTAGATAAGGCTGAAGCCAATTTATATCTCCTAAGAATTGCTGAAAATCATGAAGAGTTCTTAAGTGTGAAGTTTTTAATTGTATTTTTTGGCTTTTAAAATAGTGTGGGCCTAATATATGGCCTAGATATGTAAAAGGGGGGTGTTCCTGAACCTTTTCAGCTGCTATTATAAGGCCAAAGAGGCTCAGATCTTGCTTTAGTTGTCCAAAGGCTTGTCGTACGATGATAGGGTCAGAACAAGCCAACAAGATGTCATCCATATAATGAACAATATAAACAGAAGAAAATTTTTCACGAGTGGAAGAAATGGCTCTAGCTACAAAACTTTGACATAAAGTTGGGCTATTTGCCATGCCCTGTGGAAGCACAAGCCAGTGATATCGCTTCATGGGTTCTTTAAAATTAACAGAGGGGACGCTGAAGGCAAAGCGCTTACAGTCTTGAGGCGCCAGGGGTATAGTATAGAAACAATCTTTCAAATCTATAATAATCTTATAAGTATCCTTTGGGATTGCCATGGGTGAAGGCATGCCAGGCTGTAGGGCCCCCATCAGTTCCATTGTGGCATTTATTTTTCTCAAATCCTGTAACAGCCTCCATTTACCTGACTTTTTCTTTATAACAAAAATTGGAGAATTCCATGGAGAGTTAGAAGGGGCCACATGCCCCAAGTCCAGCTGTTCCTGTACCAGCTGCTGTACTGCAGTGATCTTTTCTAGTGAAAGAGGCCACTGTTCGACCCATACCGGTTCTTCAGAGAGCCAATTTATGGGATCAGCATGAGGGGCAGGACAAACGACAGCTCCCATTAAGGAATACCCTAATCCTTGTCTCGTAGGGCGAGACTGGGGTTGGAGCGGCTCTAGCTCCCCCTGTACTGCTCGGCCTAGTCCCCTAAAGGGGAGGAGGCCTTGATCAAGTAACTGCTTAGTGACCGCAGCACTAGGACTAAACATATACACTCCCATTTTTTCCATGATGTCACGACCCCATAAATTAATTGGCAGATGATCCAGGACAAATGGCTGAAAATGACCAGAGTGCCCTTCCTCATCTCTCCAAACAAGGATCGCACTGCTCTGCTGTGGGTCAGTTGCTTGCCCAACCCCCTGTAGGGAAGTCATAGAGGTTGTCAGGGGCCATTGGGCTGGCCAATGTTTCTTAGATATCACAGACACATCTGCTCCAGTGTCTAATATTCCCTTAAAGGGCTTTTCTTGTATAAATATAGTCATCTCAGGCCTCTCTTGTTTTATGCCTTGTACCCAATAGATATCAGAAGATCTAGATCCTCTCTGTCCACATGGGGAATTAGTAGTCTCCCTGGGAGGTAAAGGGACGAGTATTAGTTGTGCCAATTTTTGACCGGCTGGGATCGATACCACGTGTTTCGGGGCAGAGGCCATAACTTTGATTTCTCCAGTAAAATCCTGGTCAATTTTGCCAGGTGTAATCTGTATCCCTTTAAGGGCTGAGCTACTTCGCCCTAACAGCAATCCAGCCACTCCCGGGGGAAGGGGGCCGAAGACCCCCGTGGGGAGAGCTTGTGTCCCCATCTCTGGGGTCAATACTGAGCAGGTGGAGGAACAGAGGTCCAGTCCTGCACTGCCTGGGGTGGCACGGAGGAGGCTGGAGACTGATCTTGGGGGGTTGTTAGAAGATGCACTTGTGGCCGAGAAGAGGGAGGGACTGCCCCATGGTTTTGCGGGGCCAGGGGCTGGCCCCTTCTCCAGTTTCCCGAAAACGGGCGGCCATTGCGATCTGTTCTTGACCTGCAATCTTTAGCCCAGTGCTTCCCTTTACCACAGCGTGGACATATGCCAGGTGATTTTTCTCTCTTTTGCCTGGCCTGGCGTGGGCATTGCGTCATCCAATGTCCTATTTGTCCACAAGAAAAGCAACGCCCTGGGGGTCTAGCATCCCGAGAATGCCGCTGATCTCTATATTTTAGAAACTCAGTAACAGTCTTTCCTTGAGGAGCAGCGGCTAAAGTAAGGCCTTGTACATGGGAGGGTCCAATATCAGCACACAGTGAAATAAAGTCCGTGATTCCTCCCTTATTCCTATGGGGTCTGATAGCCGCCTGACAGGCGGCGTTGGCATTTTCATAGGCTATGTGTCTAACTATACTCTTCCTTGCATTCTCATCTTGTACTAGGCAGTCTGCAGTCTCCATTAATCGAGACAAAAATTCTAGATAAGGTTCATTCGGTCCCTGTTTAACTTCTACTAGATTTTTTGTACGATTGGAATTGCGTAACTTTTTCCAAGCCTCTCTCGCCGCAGCATTTATTTGTAAATAGGCCTCCTTTGCATAACCCAATTGATCTTCGGTGTTTTTATAGGTTCCCTCTCCTAACAACTGATCAACAGTGTAAGGCAGGTTCTTAGACCTATTTGTTTCAATTTTAGCCCGACACTGTGCAGTGAACTCTGTCTCCCATAATAAGTACTCTCCTGCACTAAGGCATGCTCTGGCAAGCCGCTTCCAGTCATTCGGGCATGCAATACCAGCACACGCAGCCTCCAATATTACTTGAGTAAAAGGGGCAGTTGGCCCATATTGGGAGCAGGCATTTTTTAAGTCCTGTAATAGTTTAACAGGAACAGGTTGATGGTATACTTGTTCATCATGATCAACTAAACTAGGGAAGCATCGAGGCCCTGAAATATCTTCCCTCTCTCTAGCAGCCTGAGTCAGGTTTAATTGCGATGCACTGTGCCTGGTTGTAGTGCCTGTTAAAAGGGACTTGTTGCTAGGGCCTTTAGGCTTGCCTAAAGGTTGAGAAAGGGATTGAGGCCGTAAGGCTGCAGCTGGAGGCGGTGGGTGTGAGGGGTAAGGTTTAGAATCAGACACCATAGTGGCCTGAGGGTCATATTTCTTTCCTACTTCTGGGGGGGCTCTCTGCTCTGTCCCCATTTTCGATAGAAGATGTAGCATTTCTTCTAACTTCTTCTCTATCGTAGCCACCCGGCCCTCCAATGACTCATCATAACTTTCCTCCTTGGTATTCAAACCTGAATTCTGATACTCAATATCTACTGGTTGTTGTTCCCTTTTCAAGATCTCACTTTGACTCTCTTGGGCTGCGGCATATGGCTCAGCCTCAGGTTCTTCAGAAGGGTCCTTTAACTCATAAAGTTCCCTTAATTCAAGATTAAGTTCAGCATTTTCATGTAGAGGATCTATGTATTCACTTACTAAATTCCATACAGTAGCAGCCTCTACTGGGGTCTTTTCGGGGCCATATACATCATAATAATCTAGAATTCTTTTTCCTATCCGCTGCCAGGCTTTTTGGAATTCCTCCTCTATAGACCTCGGGCATGCCTCCTCGACAAACTGTAGGAAGCTCTGAAGCACCCCTTTTTCCACCCACGTTCCGTGGGCTTCAAATAGGCCTGTTAAGATCGGTAGAAACAACCCATGGCTATTAGCTTGACCCATAATTTTTACTCCTGACTATACTCTCTTAATAGTCCTACGATGTGTTACTCACCACAGGGAGGGGTCCTTCACCTTCGTCCCAGATTTTCAGGTCCCTGTTCGGGCGCCAGATGCCGGGGCCTCCCGGCAGCAAATTGGGGTTCCTGAAATAAGGGGCAGGGACTGGAAAAATTAGAAGAGAGACAAACACATCGGGTCCAGGAGGTCTGCAGCCCAAGCAAAAACTGCCGCCTCGTTTATTCTTAACTCAAAGTTTTTATCCCTCCTTGAGACCAGGGCACTCCCAGGTGTTACATCCAGATGGTTAATCAGGGAACTGTTGGGGGTTACATTCATATGGTAAATCTCAGATCAATTGAACAGGAGAAGGCCAAAAAGCAATAAGACAATCAAGCAATTATCTGATGCAAATCAAAGTACAGTTTGATTCCACTCTTGCTCCCGACAAAAATCCATAAGACCACAATATATGCAGAGAAAGAGCCCCTATACAGAGAATCAGATAATCATAGTAAGAATAGATGAGCCACAGCCTCTGTGGTGTCTCATGGCAGGAACTACTGAACACCTCTCCATCTTAACTCAATATTAATGGCTTTAATTTCCCAATTAAACCACATGCTAAGTAGATCAAAAAGAAAATCATAGCTGTTATCGTCAAGTGACACACATTGCCCAGAAATCAAACATTCTGAAAATGAAGGATGGATCAACCCAGCAAAAATTCAACAGAGAAACCACACACTAAACAATTGCAAGAACAAACTAGATGACACAGACATCTATAGATCATTCCATCCAGCAACATCAGAAGATACATTCTTCTCAGCAGCACAGGCAACCTTCTCCACAACAATCACATTTGATGGGACATAGCATATGTGAGCAAACTCAGAGATATTGATGTTATTCTTTGCAAAGTCCCAGATCACAGAGGAAAAAAATTAGAGCTCAACACTGAAAGCCACCTTGAAAATGCTCAAACTCTCTGAAGAACACATTGTTCAGTCACCAGTGGGTCATGTAAGGCTCAGAAAGGAAAACTAACCTGTGTGCATGATCATTAACATGAACATAGGAAATACCAGCAACCTTGGGACACAGCCAAGGCAGTAGTCAGAATACAATGGATAGCTCTGACTGCAGACATCAAAAAACAGGAGCGATCTCAAGCTCACAATTTAACGATGTACCTTAAGCTCCTTGGAAATGAGAAACAAGTCAGACCCCAAGCCAGTGGGACAGAGAGAAATAATTATAAACTAAATCAGACATAAATAAGAGTCCAAAAAAATAGCAAGGATCCACAAAAGGAATAGTTGAGTTGTTAGGACAAATTAACGAAACAACAGCCACTTTACAAATCTGATAAAACCAAAAGAGAGTGCAGCCAGATAAATAAATCCTGGGATGATTCTGTAGATATTGCCTAGAAGACATAGATCGGAATTTTGGGCATACAGGGCTTGGGCCAGTGGGTGTATTAGTGGCTGAATCCTTTGGAACTGGCTGCATGCTCCATGCTTATCAAATGTTATTTTGGTATGTCATGGGGCTTGAACTCTGGGCCTCCATCCTGTTCCTGAACTCTTCAGCTCATGGCTACAACCCTACTGTAGTGGGGTCTAGAGGTGGACCAACCATGAGAGCACTCAGAACATGATCAGGGTGTTAGAAATTTATTGAGCAGGGAAGGGATCTCAGAGTTCAGCCTGATGTGTAAAAGCAGGTGGTTCTTAAAGAAGGCCACAAACATGTTGGGGGTTTTACACTATAAATCTCATACTTCTTTATCTATAATCAGGATATATCTGGTTGTGGGCACCAGAATGTCTCAAGATACAGCCCTAAAGCAGGTGGTTCTTAAGGGCAGCAAACAGGCTGGGGGTTTTCACCATAAATCTCATACTTCTTCATGTCTAATCAGGGTATCTCTGGTTGTGGGTACCAGAGTGTCTCAAGATTCAGCCTTAGTCTGGGGAAAGAATGGCAGGGAAAAGGGTGTTAAGTCTGGGTAAACAGTGGCAGAGGGAAGCAGGGGAAGGGAAGGGCTGGGAGCCATCGTCCTTTAATTCCACAATTCCATTACAGCAATACATTTTCCACATTACAAAAATAATACATTTTCCATTTTTCCACAGTAAACTATCACTTGAGCAACAGCTCCACTTCTGGTTTTCTGATGGATCATTAGAGATAAGAGTCTCATGCAATTTTTTGCTCCAGGTGGTTTAGAACCCTAGTACTCTGATCTCAGCCTCCCAAGTAGGTAGGATTACAGGCATGAGCCTCTGGTGCCTGAATTTTATTTCTACTTTTCCTTTATTGCTTTTATGTGTCTTATCTTCTAATTTTCCAGTCCTGGTTCTTGAAGTCTGGGCCTGGTTGCCGTTCCTGAACTCCTTTTCCTCCAGGCTAACCCTCTGCCACTTAAGTCACAGCACTACTTTTCCTATTTGTGTGATTAATTAACGTAAGAGTCTCATGGATTCTTATGGCCAGGGGCCTGAGAACTGCAACCTCCCATCTCAGGTCCGGGGTACTTAGCACTACAGACAGGAGCCATTGCCACCAGGCTGTGGCTGTCTGATTTTTCCTAGACAACAGTAGTTTATCATTGGCTGCATCCTCTCTTCTGGGTGCATTCTGCTTTGTCATTCGATGGCCAGCATTCACAGGATGATCTAATAAAATTCTCTGTATTAAACAGCAGTGGAAGAAATGGATTCTTTGGAAGCTGTTTTTTTTTTTGACAGTCAGAGGTCTTCAGCTCAGGGCCTGAGCACTGTCCTTGGACTTTTCTCAAGGCTAGAGCTCTACCACTTGAGCCACAGCAATGCTTCCAGCTTTTTGCTATGTATGTGGTACCGAGGAATTGAACCCTGGTCTTTGTGCATGCTAGGCAAGCACTCTACAACTAGGCCAAACTCATAGCCCTTTAGAAGCTGTTTTCACATGAGAAGAAAAATGTTTCAAATTTTAATTTTGTACAGAAAATGAATTCTTTCTATCCCAGCAATATTTTCAATGATTAAGTAATATAAAAATTTATTCAACATGCACAGGAAAAGATACACACACACACACAGGTACCTCAATGTTTAGAAATTACAGCATATCTGAATTTGAACAACAATTCAAGTGCTGAATACACACAGTTTTTCCATGTACCTTACTGGAGTCTTGTCTGCTTTGAACAGAAAGTTTTTTTTACTGTCTTATCAGCCATTGAAGGCTTTCTGACAACTGGTAATCCTCATCAAAGAAAGGGAAAATGTACATTTGGAAAGAATTTTATTATTCTTCAGGAGCAAGAAAGGGCACACAGTTGGATAACCTGCTGATAAAATACAAACGATCACTTCCAGGGTTTGGATTTTCACTGCTGTGTAAAAGTAATAAAAGTTCAAGATGTTGTTGGAACAATAGAAGAAGACAAAGCAGCTGACCAGCAGCAGGATGGTGTGTGTGGCCTTGTTCTCAGGTGCTGGCTGGGAGGTCAGGCTGGGACTGTGGAGGTGCTGAGTTCTCTGGTGGTGTTGGTAGAGGAGTTTCACCATGTGGAGGCTGGTGGAGATCATGAGGATTACAAACACGAGATCTCGAGCTAATAAGACACAGATGTAATGCCATGATGTACTGGCTTCAATGTGCTGAGTTTGACAGTATGCATTGGAAAACCCAGAGCCAACAAGAGTGAAGTTGCTTGTGGCTTTCAAATCTGTAATGACTCGGACATATATGGCCATATTGATGACCCAGAAGAAGAAGAAAGAAGGGAAAATCCACAGTGAGGACTTGGATTTCAGCCACACACACTGGGCCTGGACAGAGCTGATGGTGATGGCCTGAAACACACTGAGGAGTGAGGTGGTGCAGATGGAAAGACCCCGGGTGACTCTGGAGAGAAACACGATGGCCTTGCAGCACACATCATCCAGAAAACACTGAACTCCAAAGGATGCCATGATATTTGGCAGAAGTGTGAGGGGGAGGTTCAGGATGTTGACCAGAGTCAGGTGCATGAAGATGGCGTCGATGGGCTTCTTCAGATGAGGTGGGACTAAAAACGTGTAGAAATAGAGCAGGGAGAGCAGGGAGTTGCCCATGATGCCGACACACAGCTGGGCTATGAGGAAAATCCCCCATACAGATGCACCCGGAAACATCGTGAATGGCGTTTGTGATGTTTGACGGTTAGAGCAGCCAGCCATTCCATACAGGAAAGAAAAAGGGTTTCATAGGTTATTGACCCATTCTATCAGGACCTTCAGGAAGAATAGGAGGAAGATGAAATTCCATGTCAGGCCAGGGGTGGCAATTCTGACAAGGGATTTCAAACAATTGTGAACTTCTTAGACGATTGAGGTGGCTGAGCTTATAGGAGTGAATCTGTGGCTCACACCATGGATCCAGTGCCTTCGGTAGGAGAACGCTGGGTCTGTGTGACACATAAATTTGCATGCTATAAGAGTCTTCTATGATCTTTAGATTGTAGTGTGTGTGTTTTGTGTGTGTGTGTGTGTGTCGGTGTAATGAGTATGTGAAGTCTTTAGTGTTGCTCTCAAGTCCTGGCTACCTCTGAGGTGTTTTTTTTTTTTTTTTTTTTTTGGATTGTGGGCCTAGGAGTTATCCTTGAGCTCTTCAGCTAAAGGCTACCACCTTACCCCTGAGCCACAGCCCCACTTCCTCATTTTCTAGTGATTAATTAGAGAAGAGTCAGCCCAGGCTGGCTTTGAACAGTGATCCTCAGACCTAAGCCTTTTGAGTAGCTAGGCTTACAGTGGTGAGACTCTGTGCCCAGCTTCTCTGAGGGTTTTTTTTTGTTGTTGTTGTTCAAGGCTATGAGCTATACCTCTTAATTAATTAATTAATTAATTTGATGGTCATGGGTGTTGAACTCTGGGCCTGGGTGCTGTTCCTAAGCCCTGCAGATCAAGATTTGCACTTCCAGTTTTCTGGTGATTAATTGCAGAAAAGAGCCTTATGCACTTTTGTTCCTAGGCTGGCTTTGAACTGCAATCTTCAGCTCTCAGCCTCTTGAGAAGCCAGGATTACAGGCATGGGCCATCACTGCCTGGCTTCCCTATGTCTTTAGAGTGGTTAATCTGAGACAAATCTCACAGACTCTCCCTCCTGGGCTGGCTTTTCATCATGATCCTTAGATCTCTGTGTCTTGAGTCACTAGGATTACAGCCATGAGCCAACAGTTTTGAGCTATAGCCTCTCATTTCAAAATACATCAATGATTTGTGAGAACATAAGGGACCAACCTTGAGTTCAAACTGTAGAACTAGAAAATGTATCCTTAGCACAGAGGAAATTTTCCACATGCAATGCTTCTGGGGAAGGAATTCCAAGGTGGGGAAATTCTGGGTAAAACAATCAAACTAAGCTTCAAAGGAGGAGTGTGCCAA
The DNA here is from genome assembly GCF_031878675.1 of Megascapheus bottae. Lineage (NCBI taxonomy): Eukaryota > Metazoa > Chordata > Mammalia > Rodentia > Geomyidae > Megascapheus > Megascapheus bottae. The sequence continues at coordinate 3,268,023 of NC_143539.1, forward strand.
ATATGTCTAATGTGAAAATATTTTCATGTACTTCCTACAACTCAATGAAGCTTTGTATTTAACCTGCTATTATAATAGCATGGTGTTAATAAGAAATGCAGTCAAATAGTGTTATCACCCTGATCAGAACCATAAAAATCATGTCAATAAAATGCTAGCACTGGAAGATTGCAACATTACAGTCTGTCATGTTGTAGAATTGATAAGACATAGGAAAGACATGTGTAGTTGGTGACAGTGGCTCTCACACACAATCCTAGTTACTCAGCAGATTACATCCAACCGTGATTGGGGTTTGAATCCAATCTGAATAGGAAAATCTGAGAGACTCTTGTCCCTCAGAGACTACCAAAGATGTTGCAAGTGAGCTTGGCTCATGAGATAGCAGCCTAGCTTGAGCACAAGTGCTAAAGGATGATTCCCAGGCCCTGACTCAAGCCTCAGGACACACCAAAATAAATCAGTAAAAGCCAATGAGAATTCACTCTTTAAATTATCAATAAAAATGTAAAGTGATTCCAGTGTTATTGCAGAGAAAGTTATTTGAACAAGCATTTTTATTTCTAGGCTCCCTGATGAAAGCATTGCTGCAAATCCATTCCCTATCACAGAAAGTACAGCAGAGAGGAGAGGAAAGCCAGGGTAAAGAGGAACATGAAGTCTTCTGACCTCTTCCTACCTCATGGGCTTCTCAATGCTGAGATCTTCGCAATCCTGCACACGGGAGCAGCTTCCCTGCAGCCTCCTGGCGTCCTCCTTAGTCTGCTCTGCCCAGCCCCTTATGTATGGCAGACCTAGGATGTCCATCCAGTCCTCTCCCAGTGGACATCACTCACTGTCACCTGATGTTTGGATGGCCTTGTTTCCTGGGCTTCAGTCTGATGGCCCCAGAGAGACACAAACCACTTTCACAGGTCCATAGGAACCTCTTAGACAACATGTCAAGTTTGTTAATTAAAAGTTAATACTGTTACCACTTCAAGATGTGTTTTCTCCAAGTCAAACTCATGAGAAAGTAAACTTTAGGACACAGCTGGGTATGAAAAGTTTCATTTGAAGTCCTGCATACATCCTGAGCTGTGGTGGGACCCATAGTGCTCTGTGCCTTCCCCACTGGGACCTGAACATGTGGTGACCATGAGCTCTGGGTCCATCCCCAGGAGCAGTGCAGGCCTCATGGACTGGCACTTTTGACTCTCCTCCTGTTGTTTTCATTGGACTAAGACCTCAGTCTGGACAGTACATCCACCACATTTGGGTTGGGTAAGTCCCGCCCTCTCTCAGAGGCTAGCTCCTCCTTTCTCGAGACTGGGCTCCTCTTCCCAGGATGCAGGATCCTCTCGGATATTGCATGCTTGCATCCGAGTCTTTCCCCATCTCTGGCCTCTGGTTATGGGACATCTTAAGACATCTGATCTGATCCTCTCACCTCGTTCTCTGTAATTCCTGGGTCAACTTGGGACACCCTCTTGGCCTGAGTTTTATCTTGAGCTGCCTGGACACCACGGGAAATCAAACTTCCAAACCTGACCCACATACTCCTCTGGGTTGTTTGTTAGCTAACCTCAAACCTCTGGCCCTGGCTCCGGACCTTAAGCCTCAGTGGCTGATCTTCCTCTAACTTCACCTGGCCAGTGTACTAGCGTGGGAACCTGTCTCGCTGGCCTGAGAATGGGACTTTCAATTTTGACCTTCTCACTTACCTCTGCAATTTCTGTGAGCGGATAGGAAAGTGGACTGAAATTCCTTGTGCTCGAGACTTTTTCTATCCATGCTCCCACCATTCCCTCTGCCTTTCCTGCTCTCCATCTGAGATTCTGCTTGTGGGACAGCATTCCTCCACAGTCTCCTTGCTTCCTGCCCTCCTCCTGACCCTCTTGAGACTTGTCACTCGTCACACTTCCAGCACCCTGTGCATCGCCTGAGTCCACTGCAGGACCTGCTTCTACTCTTACTATTTTAAACAATAAGTCCTCAACACCCATGTCCTTAGTTCCTTCCACTCTAGAGAATCCCCTGATGCTCCTGTTCATCCTGTCAAGCCCTTCTCTGCTGTAAGGTAATTTTCCCTCTCTTTCTTCTTTTTGGCTAGTCCTTGGTCTTGAACTTGGCCTGAGCACTGTCCCTGAGCTCTTAAGCTCAAGCCTACTGCCCTCCCCCTTTAGCCAAAGCACCACTTCCAGTTTTTTAGTGGATAATTAGATATGAGAGTCTCATAGACTTTAGCGCCTGGGTTGTCTTTGAGCCTGGATCATCAGATCTCTGCCTTCTGTGTAGTTTTCCCGAGCCACCATGCCCAGTGTAATTTTCCTTATTTTGCAGCAGCTCAATCTGTCTCCCTGTCACCACACACACTCTCCTTCCTGTCCGGCTCTCCAAGTCCTGCTTCATCATAAGCCTCCCAGCCATCTCTTCTCAAAAGTGAACTTTTTTAGATTTTTGCATGCTCCAACTCCCCTTCCCCATTCTTTTTCTCTGTCTCTCTCTCTGATGACCTCCAGACCAGAGATCATTTATCAATTGACTGCCTCCATTCCCACTGACAGCTCTTCTACTTGTGTCCTTGAGAGTCAGATGCAGGAAGGTCCAAGAGAGCCCTAAAGTTCCCTGTAAAAACTAGCCATCCTGGCTCAGCTTCCTTGTTGTTTCATTCCCTGCTTGGCTGCCTGGAAAACCAAATTTCTGCCTAAGTTCACCAAGTTACTTTAACCAAAGTTCACCAGAGGCTTTCTTGGCCTGCACCTGTGATGGAGTCAAGTTGCATGAGGTCCTCAGCTGCATGTGATGGAGCTGAGCAGGAGTCCAGTGTTTTTTTACCAGAGTGGAGGCAGTGAGGATGCTCTAGGCAGGAAGCAGTGAGGACGTCTTCCGGGCTGTTAGATATGGCCAGGATCTGGGCCAGGCTGTGTCTCTTGGATCGACTTTGGCATATCCTGCGGGGTTGCTTGAAATTCCTGCCCAGACTGATTGAAAATGTTTGGAATCTTGCAGTATTTTCTTGGTTGCTTTTACTGATACAAACGAGATTAACACATGCACATAACATTTTTTCTTTTAATGCCTCTAATTGCAAAATGACATTGGAATTTAATATTGCATTTTAGGCCATTGTGCAAATGCTAACTTCCACTGAGACCAGCTGAAATTACACAGAAAGATTAACTAGTAGACACATTTGCTTGCACCCAAATTTGGTGATTTTTGGCAGATTGAATAGAAAACTTTTCCCCTATTTTTTTCTGACTGGGAACAGGTGGTAGTTAACACAAGGTATAGCAAGTAATTTTGAATCCATGATGACAGTGTTTTGTGAAGTATTTTGGATTTTATTTATTTGTTTTTAAGGCTTTTTAAAATTAACACTGAGTTTTTATATCATATGTCAAGTGTCATATTCTACAAACAATATTCATGAGAAAGCATCTGTATATGCAATCACTGACACATAAATTTAAAAACATAATTAAAGCTGAACCTTTGAATGTCATAGATACACATCAATGTATGTAGTATATCAATGTACATGTTTAGAATATATATCCTCTTATTGGCTATATAGTGTATATGGATATATTTATACCTCCAAATTCATGTCGATAACCTGGAGTACCTGAGTATCCCATCATCGCTCTTGTTGATTCTCCCTATCCATGAGCATGGGATGTCTCTCCATTTCCTAGTATCCTCTTTGATTTCTTTCTTTAGGCTTTCATAGTTTTCATTAAATAATTCCTTTACATCCTTGGTTAGATTAATTCCTAAATATTTTATTGAGTGTAGGGATATTGCAAATTGGATCATTTTGTTGGTTTCTCTTATTTGTGCATTGTTGGCATACAGAAAGGCTACCGACTTTTGAAGTTTGATTTTGTATCCTGCCACTTTACAATAGTGGTTTATTACATCTAAGAGTTTGGGAGTGGAATTGATTGGGTCATTCAGGTGAAAGATCATATCACATGGTGACAATCTTTACATACTTTACACAGAGAGACACAGACACTTGTGTACAAGCTTTAGAGCATGCTCCCATTTTTTAAAAAAGGAAAATGGCCAAGTACGTTCTCTGGAATTCCAGTGGCAAAATTACCTTATTTTGCCTCTTCAGGATGGAACCACTTGGTCAGTTAAAAAACAAACCCCTAAAAGCAAACCCTTTTACCATGAAATAAACAGAATGAACCACTACTGCCCAACTTCAAAATACTTTGAACACATAATCCAATTTCCCATATATGAATACAGAGGATATGAGCCATCTGTGAGGAGTGGTTGTTGTTGTTGTGCAGTAGTAGTAACAGTCTCCCCTAAATAGAGAACAAGGATGAGAAAAGGTAGCAGTGGGGCTCAATAGACACTTAGTGGTAGAGTGCTTGCCTAGCATGCAAAAAGACTGGGGTTCAGTTCCTCGGTACCATATACACAGAAAGAGCTGGAAGTGATGCTGTAGCTCAAGTGACAGAGCACTAGCCTTGAGCAAAATGTGTCCAAGAACAGTGCTCCGGTCCTGATTCAAGCCTCATAACTGGAGAGAGAGAGTGAGAGAGAGAGAGGCGGGGGGAAGAGGGAGAAATCCCAAGAACAGTGTGCAAAGGAGAAACATTGTCCAAAAAGAAGTACTCCTGGGCTTTGAGTCTGGTATAGTGGTAGAGTTCTTGCCTAGCATGCACAAAGGCCAAGGTTCATTCCTTAGTAGCACATGTACAGAAAAGGCCAGAAGTGGGGCTGTAGCTCAAGTGGCATAGCTACAGCCTTGTGAAAACCCAAGGACAATGTTCAGGCCCTGAGTTCAAGCCCCACGAGTGCCATAAAAAAAGAACGGTACTCAATATCTGACATATGAAACAGTAACTCCTGTGATATAAACTAAATAATAAAAATTCAAATATATGTTCATTTCTTATCAGTTTTCTGTTTTTTAATTGTTGGTAGTGGGGATTGAACCTAACGGGTGGTTGCTGTCCCTGAGCTCTTCAGCTCAAGGCCACAGCACAACTTCTGGAGTTTTGGTGATTAATTGGAGCTAAGAGTCTCTTGGATTTTCCTGACAGGGCTTGCTTTGACCTGTAGTCCTCAGATCTCAGCCTCCTCAGTAGCTTTGTTTATAGACATGAGCCTCTGTTGCCCAGCTTTATTTAATGATAGCATAAAATAAAAAATTGTCTGAGCTCTAGGACTGTGGTATAGCAATAGAGTACTTGTCTTGCATGTTTGTAGCCCTGGGTTTGATTCCTCAGAGCCACAGAAACAGAAAAAGCTGGAAGTGGTGCTATGAATCAAGTGGTAGAGCATTAACCTTGAGTCAAAAGAAGCTCAGGGAGAGTTCAGGCCCTCAGTTCAAGCCCAAGGATTGGCAAAAAAAATTATCTTCCACCAAATAATAATCCAGATCAGACACATTAACTATTGAGCATGGTCAAGGCTTTGAAAAGAAACAAGCACCAGTATTCCTCAATCTACAAAGGGGATGAACTCTACAAATATGTTATTCCAGATGAGGAAGAAACATGACAGCAGTGATATTGATCACTGGCTACCCAAAAGGGTGTCATCTAGGATCACAGTTCTCAAAGCCAGCCTAAGCTGAAAACTCTTGAGGTTCTTATCTACAATCAATCAGCAAATGACCCAGAAGTGCAGCTGTGGCTCAAGTGGTCAAGTATTAACCTTGATCTAAAACAGCTCAAGGACAGCCCAGTGGTCCTCAATTCTGACTGAGGACCAGCACAAAAACAGAGAAACCAAAAACTCTTCATGTAAAGACTCCTCCATCGATTGAACAAATGAGAAGAAACTGTTGAGAGCACTAGGATTCCCCCCCCACCCCAAAGAACACAGCAACAAAACATAGACAAAGAAACAAACAAACCTTTAATGGAAATTCTCCTCAACAATATTCATCAAATAGAAGAAACTAACGAGAGCTCAACTCATAAAAACCGAATTTCCTTGCTTCCAAACAAGTGATGATGACACTATCAAATGTCAAGCAAAATACAGAAGGATAAAGAAATGTGTTGGAGAGAACATATATCCCAAAGTCTCAGACGTGCATATAAAAGTACATTAGAAAGATCACAATGCTAATCGAGTTTGTTTCACTCCAAAGATGCAAATTGGCTCAACACAGACTAATATTAAACTTTAATTCCATAAATAGAATAGAGGATAAAAACAAATTCACAGAGGAGCCAACAGGGTGTAAAGGCTAAAACACAGGAAAGACAACAGAGAAAATAGACTTCTTACCATATCCAGAAGCTGGCTTGGGGGCTTGTAGAGAATAAGGCAAGGAACAAAAGCATCAGGCACTGGGATCGAGTAGTTGTTTCTGATCAAAAAAGTTAACCAGGATGAAATAAGCAATGCCCATTGACCTCAGGGCTAGGCAGGAGCATTGTGTTCACGACATTGTACAGAAAGTCCAGTGGAGACAGCTGGACCCCAGCAGGCCTGCACCATGCTGGAAGGGGCAGTTTGCTGTCTGAATCAGGAACACTGATCTGCATTACGTCTTTGCTATACTTCTTGTTATAGAGTAGATCTCCAAAAATTGTAAGAACATGGACCATTACTTCCACCTTTCTCTGTCACTGACTCCATCCTGTGTTGGGATGGTTATATATTTCTGTGTCAGTGACTGAATCCTTTGCCACTGCTTGCAAGCTCCTTGCTTATCCTATGTATCCTAGTTTGTCCATGGCCATACACCTAAGTTTTTGACCACCTTGAAGAAATGACTTCTTCCCTTGGCTCTATCCTCCTGAACCCTGGAAATCCCTGCCCAGCACCTGTTGTTCTGCCAACTCACATGCCTATGGGCTGTGGGAGATCCCCCAGTCTGAGGTATTTCCCCATCCTCTGAGATTACATCCACTTCTGCTGTTGCTATGCCCAGAAGCTCTCTTGCTCGCCGGACTCCATCTTGGGCGGCAGGAGGTGTGCTCTTTCCTCACACAATAAACACTCTTCTCCAGAACCCTGTGGAGCATCCTTTTGGGAAACCTTACATTAACTATCATTGGTGGGTTGTGGGTCTTGATCTCTGGGCCTAGGTGCTGTTGTTCCTGAGCTCTTTAGCTCAAGGTTAGTGCTCTCCCTCTTGAGCCACAGTGCCACTTCTGGTTTTCTGGTGGTTCACTGGAGGAAATAAGAGTCTCAGGGACTTTCCTGTCTGAAGTGGCTCTGAATGTCCATCCTCCTATCACAGCCTCCTTGGTAGCTAGGATTGCACTATGAACCACTGGTGCCTGGCTTGTATCTTGACATTTTATTGGTTTCTTTCTTGTGTTTTGTCTTTTAATTGTACAGTCCTGGATCCTGAAGTCTGGACCTGGTGGTTGTTCCTTATCTCCCTTTCTTCAAGGCTAGTGCTCTGCCACTTGATCCACAGCACTACTTCAGGCTTTTTGTGTGATTAATTAAAATAAGTCTCACTGACTCTCAACGTAACTGACCCTGAGAACTGCAAACTCCCATTTCAGATTCTGGGTAGCCAGGATTACAGACAGGAGCAAGGCTGTGGCTGTATGATTTCTTGTAGACTACAGCCTGATTTATCATTGGCTACATCCTCCCTCACTGGGTGGATTCTGCATAGTCATTGGATGGCTAGTATTCACAGGATGATCTAATCAATTTGGGGTAGCAAACAGCACTGTTACTAGAATTACAGTGCAAGGAAGAAATGGACTGTATAGCAGCTCTTTTTACAGAAGCAGAAATACATTTTAAATTTTAATTGTGTACAGAAAATGGAGTCATTGTATCCAAACAATCATATTTTATACAATTGAATATTATATAAATTTGATAAACACACATAGGCACACACAAAAATAAAGGTATCTCTATGGTTAAAATTAGAGCATATCTGAATTGGAACATCAATTCAAGTACTAAACACACACACACACACACACACACACACACACACACACAGTCTTTCCTTGTATAGTACTAGAATGTTTTCTGTTTTGAACAGAAGTTTTGCTTGTCCAGTCAGCCATTGAATGAATTCTGAACACTGGTAATCCTCATCAATGAAAGGGAGAATGGACGTTTGGAAAAAATTTTATTATTCTTTAGAAGCAAGAAAGGGATAATGATTGGGTAGCATGCTGATAAAATAGAAACCATCATTTGCACTGTGGGGATCTTCACTGCTGTGTAAAAGTAATAAAAGTTCACGATGTTGTTGGAACAATAGAAGAAGACAAAGCAGCTGACCAGCAGCAGGATGGTGTGTGTGGCCTTGTTCTCAGGCGCTGGCTGGGAGGCCAGGCTGGGACTGTGGAGGTGCTGAGTTCTCTGGTGGTGTTGGTAGAGGAGTTTCACCATGTGGAGGCTGGTGGAGATCATGAGGATTACAAACACGAGATCTCGAGCCAATAAGACATAGATGTAATGCCATGATGTACTGCCTTCAGTCGGCAGACAGTGACAATATGCATCGGAAAACCCAGAACCAACAAGAGTGAAATTATTTTTAGCTTTCAAATCTGTAATTATTGGGATGTAGATGGCCATATTGAGGATCCAGAAGAAGAGGAAAGAAGGGAAAATCCACAGTGAGGAAACAACTCCAAGTACACCAGACATAAATGAGTAAGAGTTCAAAACCCCAGAAGGCCACCGGGGGATCGGCGACAGGAAGAGCTGGGGTGGGAGACAGAGCGCGACGAACTCTCAGCCCTTCAGCAAACCCGACCCCAAGGTGAGCGCCGCGGGGAGCTGACTGCAGGGCGCCTGGGGACGGCCCGGGGAGGGGCGCCCAGGACGGGCCTTCCACCGGCCCTGGGACGGCGGCCCCCGCCCCCCGCCGCCGGGGGCCCGGCAGGCCAGGCCCCTCTGCAGCTCGGTCCTGAGCCTGCGCCCCAGCCAGGGCCGAGCTCCCTGCGGTGCCCGTCCAGCCGGGCTGAGCCCACCCCGCCTCCCGCTCAGCCCCCCAGCCCGGCCCGGTCGCTCCCCGGCTCCTCGTCCCGGCCTGCGCTCCACCGGGGCGGCGGCTCCCTGTGTACGGGCCGGAAGTCGCCGGGCCCGGGTCGGAGCCCCGCCGGCTCCGGAGGGGAAGCGGAGCGGCGCACGCGGCGGGGCCTGAGCAGGCCGGCGCCATCTTGTCCGCACGCGGCCGCCCTGGGCTCCCTTCACCCCTGAGCCCCGGCTCCCGGCTCGCCTCGGCGCCCCTGCCTCCCGGCCCCCCTCGGCCCTGCAGCCCCGCGCGCCCACCCTGCGCTGAGCGCCTCCGCTCCGGCCCCGGAGGAGGCGCCGCCCGGACCCCAGCACAGGCCCCGGCGGAGCCCAGCCAGGCCCGCGGGGCGGACAGCTGCAGGCCCCACCTCCAGCACGGTCCATGCAGGAGGTGGGGAACCCAGCGGGGAACCTCGGGGGTGAGCAGAGGGAGAGCGCATTGGTTCACAGCACCGCCGTGTATTTTAGGTGAAAACGAGGACGCTCAGAAGTCCAGCAGGAATGTGCCTGCCCTCCCCCCTCCATGCCTGCCCTCCCCTTCTTTGTCTCCTTCCTTCCTTTTTTGCTCTGTCTGTCTGTCTGTCTGTCTGTGCAGTCCTGGGGCTTGACCTCAGGGCCTAGACATTGTCCCTTCTGCTTTTTCACTTCAGACTGAAAGACCCGCGGAGACCCGCACCCAAGGACGCACACACGGACCACTGGATGCAACAGGCAAGAGGATTTTATTCGGGCATATGCTCGGGCTCCCAAGTCCAGTTGACCACGAGATCCGCAAGGTTCGGGTCAGTGTCTGGGCTCGGGCTTCTCAGGTACACGTGACCTCGAGATCCGTGAGGTTCGGGTCAGTGGCTGAGAGCCCCGATCTGTCTCGGGAGTGACTTTTTATATAGTCCTACAGTCCGTTATAGCAGAGCCCGCACTTTTACAGCCAATATGTTTAAAGCATTACAGCAAGGTCTGCACTCAGGCAGCCAATCCTTGTGAAACAAATTATACATTTTGACCAATAATTGCTCAGACAGGGCCCAGCGGGAAGTATGTGCTGAGTTGTATCCCTCTGGCCCTTGGATGGGGAAGCGACCCTTATCTGAGTTAGCACATGTAGTTTGTGAGGTAGGATGGCTAGCTGCGGAGACCGGTCAGCAGGATGTGAGCTTATTGATTAGCTTGTGAGGCTACTACCTATTTACCAAGGGGAGAGAGTGGGGTAAGTGATCTAATAATATAATTTTCTTAGCAAAGCATATATACAGAAGCTAAGAACAGCTTGGTTAGACTGAGGGGAAGGGGACTTAATTAATTTTTTTTCTTATAAGACATAGCTCAATTTCCAGCTTTTGCATTGTAGAGTGGAGATAAGATTGGCAGGGGCTTTCCAGCCAGAGATCACTTTGAACTGTGATCCGTACATCTCAGCTCCCAGAGTTCTAGTGTTACAGGCATATGTCCCTGCCTCTGTGGCTTTTCTACCATCCTACGCATACCAAGGAAGAGAGAACGGAGTGGATTCCCACTATGATCATCACACTCGTTTGCCTTGTGTAATTCTTAGTGAAAGAAAAGTGATCCCTCGTGCAACCATTCTATTATTTTTCAAGAGCAAGAACGGGCAGAGGGTAGGGTAACCAGAAGACAGCATCACAGTCACAGCCTTGGATTTGCTCAGTTTCTCGGGTGTGTACAAGGAATACACGGTAACGATGTTGTTGGTGCAATAGAAGAACACAAAGCAGCTGACCAGCAGCAGGATGGTGTGTGTGGCTCTGCTCTCAGGCGCCAGCTGGGAGGCGAGGCTGGGACTGTGGAGGTGCCTGGCTCTCCTGCGGTGGCGGTAGAGCAGAGTCACCATATAGAGGCTGGTGGAGAGCATGAGCACCAAGAACAGACCATCTCGAGTCACAATGGAAGGAACAAATGACTGTGAGTATTGTTTTCCAAAGTTTGTTTGACAGTAAGGATGAGAAAATCCCTGGCTTGGGACAGTGGAATTGCAATTGGATTCCACAGTGTTGATGATGTGGAAATAGATGATGGAATTCAAGGTCCAGAAGCAGAGCAGTGAGAGGAGGATACAGGCTGTGGATCGACTTTTCAGCCAGGCCCACCGGGAGAGGGCAGGGCTGATGGTGAGGGCCTGGAAGGCACTCAGGAAGGTGGTGGTGCAGATGGACAGTCCCCGTGTGACCCTGAACAGGTACAACACTGCCTTACACGTGGTGTCGTCCCAGAAACACGGGACTCCATACGAGGAAATCATGTAGGGCATGGACTGAAACATGAGGGTCAAGGCGTTGACCAGGGTCAGGTGCATGAAGATTATGTCGATGGGCTTCCGGAGCTGGGGCCTGCACAGGGAGCTGTATGTGTACAGGAGGAAGAGGACAGAGTTCCCCAGGACCCCCAGACACACCTTAGACACAAGGAAGAACCTGAACACAGAGTCCCCAGGGGTGGCTGTCATTGTGTGTGTGTGTGTGTGTGTGTGTGAGTGTGAGTGTAGAAGTATGTGTAGATGTGAGTGTATTTTACATGTGATTGTGGATGAGTGTGTAAGTGTGCTTGGGTGTTTTTGGTTGTGAGTTGCTAGGAATCACAGCAGTGGTGCCGTCATCCTACAAGGATGGGAAAACACTAAACCACCACATGAGCCCTGCAGGTAGGCAGCACCACCATGGTGCATTTCTTCATAAGATAAGCCAGGCTTCCAGGAAGGCTGAGAGAAATGATATTAGAAAAATACTTTTAGTTGTAGATTTCTGTCCTTGGTCATGGACTCAGTGCCTGTACCCTATCCTTGAGGTTTTTTAACTCAAAGCTGGTGTTCTATCAGTTTAGCCACTGCTTCCCTTCTGGCTTTTGGCTGGATCACTGTAGATCAGAGTCTCAAGTTCTTTGCTGGCTTTGAACTTTGATATTCACATCTCCCCTCCTTGAGTAGCTGAGATACAGTTGTTATACACTGGCTCCTGGTCTACACAGTTCTTCTACAGAGAGTCTAGGTAGAATATTCCACTTGAAAGTTCAGTCATTTGGAAACGGTGAAATGTCCCAATCCTCAGTCTTTTGGACACGAGTTTGTTTTGACCTTTGCAGCTGTGTTCTGGGAACTGGAGAGGACCTGGGGAGACACATGTTAGCAATGGGGGAGGATTCCTATACAACACTGGGCTGGCGTGTTAGGAAGGAGGGTCACTGCCTGCCACTTGCTGTGTTCCTGGGGCCCTTCTCAGGGCAGCCAGTGGGAGACACATCAATCCCAGTGGGCCCTTTCACCCATGTGACTGCTCTCTGTGAAATCTACAGTTTGTACACTGTTTACACTAAAATAGCACATCCGTGTACAACCCCTACATAGGGCATTTGTAAAGGCAAACCGAGACTCTAGAAAGGGAAATAGCTCCGGAATATTAGTAGTGATTTTGAGGGATTTTCCCCCCTCTATCATTCCCTTCTCTCCTCATTACTGTTCATGGGTTTCTCTCCTGTCACATATAATGCTTAGTTCCTAAGTAAACTCACACTGAATTAAAGAAACGTCCTAGGTTTTCCTGAGAATTCTAAAAGAGCATTCTCAACCCTTGGCAGAAAGTGTTGTTTGGCCCTCATTGTGTCTGCAAAGTCTGATTCTCCTTGTTTCCTGGGATAGAGAAACAGCCCAATACTTCTGATCACTCAGAGCTGTATACATTGCTCTCCTCAGGATCTGTTAAGCCTCACTAATGATTTAATTGTATGAATCTGAATTCCTGGAATTCTAATATTGGTTAATGTTGACAAATATTCATAATATTTTCTTATTATGTTCATAGTATTCTCATGTAATCATCATCACCTTCTAGATTTATTTGGGTGTGTTTTTATATATATATATATATTTTTTTTTTTTTTTTTGGCCCCTTTCTCTTTCTGGCCCCGCTCGCTCTGGCCCTGCTCGCTCCGGCCCTGCTCGCTCCGGCCCGGCTAGGCCCTCTTTCTAGCTCTGGCCCCGCTTGCTTCCGCCCGGCTCGCTCCAGCTTGCTCTTGGCCCCGCTCGCTCCGGCCCGGCCCTGCTGCTGGCCCCGCTCGCTCTGGCCCCGCTCGCTCCGGCCTGGCCAGCTGTCGCTTGCTCCTGGCTCTGCTCGCTGCGGCCTCGCTGGCTCCGGCCTCGCTGGCTCTGGCTCGGCTCGCTCCCGCACGCTCTGGTCCTGCTCGCTCCGGCCACCACTCGGTTGGGCTTTTTGTTCACTTCAGCTCAGCTCGCTTCTTTTGCTCTCTGTCGCCGTCGCAGTCTTGTCTCTGCCACTTTTCCGGTTTGGTTGTGTCTCGTTTCTGCCACTTGCGGCTTGGTTGTGTATGTGGGATACCGAGGAATCGAACCCGGGTCTTTGTGCATGCTAGTCAAGCACTTTAACCGCTAGGCCAAACTCCCGGGCCCTTATTTGGGTGTGTTTATGTCTGTATTTGTTTGTGGGGTTTGAGCTGGCGGCCTAGGATCTGTACCTGAGCATTTCTGCTGAAAGCTGGTTGTCTATAGCTTGAAGCACAACTCCACTTCTGACTTATTGGTGCTTAGAGAAAAGTTTCTGATGGACTTTCTTTCCCAGGCTGGCTTTGAACTATGATCCTGTGATGTCAGACTCCTAAGAAGATAAGTTTATAAGCATGTGCCCTCTTTGACCTAGTGCTCACATTTTCTCCATTGTTGTCTGCTAACTTTTCATTTTAATTAGCATCTCCTCTAGTCCATATTAGTGAAGTTTCCTATTTTATATTTTCCCTTCTTATTGGACAGAAGAGTGGTATGAGGGGGGAATGCCAAGTGTAGCTTGCTCACCAGGAATTGACTTGCGCTGTGTGTTTCCCTTAGGGCTGTCTGCTCTGGTTCTCCTCATTTCATGACCCACTCAGTAATTTTAGTACTCAGTTTCCTAGAATCAACCTTTGCAGTGCACTGCTTGAAACAAAGACTTTAGTAATTATGAGAAAAAAAGCACAGAAATGTGGATGGAAATCATATGAATAAATCTGATCAAGGCAGTTCACAGTCTTCACCAAAGTGCCATAAAACTTCACATGAGGCTTTCTAAATCCTATCTTTCACCCACTCAACATAAAGTTCCATTATTCCTCTCGCAGATACTTGAGAAAGAAATCCCAGTTGTGTCCGTATTATCAACCCTGCTGCCAGAAACCGCAGAGGTGTGGAGCTGGGCTGGCAGAACAATGTTTTTCAGCACCATGGCTGTGATTTAGAAATAGAATAATTGCTGCCTCAGAAAAATGATATCTCTATACATATAAAAGATTGACATCTGCTGGGAAGATTCCTACTGTGAAGAGGCACTGTGAAATACCTGCCACAGAAAGGAAAATAAATAATACATTCAGACATGAACTTTGAGGGAACAGTGTCAGAAAGGAACAAAAATCTGGATTCTGATCTTACAGAGTGAGTCCAGGGACAGTGAGTGCTGACAGCCTTGATGGGACAAAACACAGCCAGGTCAGTCACTTGGGATCAAGCTCAAGTTTAACACAGCCACCACACACTGACTTGTGTCTAATAAGAGGGGAAAGTGTTCAGTAGTATTCAGAATTAAAGTAGAAGAGAGCATGCTAACCTAAGATGAAAATTTTAGAGGTAGCAACAGAGGAAATGCAATCACTTTTCACAGTATGACTTTGTGTCTCACACCTGGAATCCATGCTACCCAGGAGGCTGAGTTCTGAGGAACCTGGTTGAAAGGCAGCTCAGGCAGGAAACGTTTGTGAGACTCCAATCTCCAATGAATCACCACAAAGCTGAAAGTAGAGCTGTCGTTCACGTGGGAGAACACCAGCCTCGAGCACAGATGTTCATCCAGTGACAATGCCCAGGCCTTGAGTTTAGTTTCCAGAATGGCACCCACAGAAAATCACATACAGACACACATACACACACCCAGCCCCCCACCCACAGACACACAGATACACACAGACAAACACAAAGAGAGAAAAACAGAGAGAAGATGACTTTGCCACTGCCCTTTTAACTACATTTGAAATATTCCAAGTATTCCTAGCAGACTGAACTTACCCCAGATATGTGTGGAGCTCTGGAAAGTGACAGGGGTGCAGGATCCTCTGGAGGGAGCCGAGCACTGTGCTGCCAGAGCCGGAGCTGTGCAGTGTGAAAGAATAAAAGCAGTAAATATCAGAAGGAAAAGCGCAGCATCAAGATAAAGAGGAAAGAATATATTGAACCATAAAACAAGTGTGAGAAATGATGTCTGTAATGGATGACTCCCAGTTCTAGTCCTAGCAATTCAGGGGATCTGAGGACTGTGGTTCAGGACTAGCCAGAGTAGCAAAATCCTGGAGACTCTTACCTCAAAAAATGAAAAGAAAAACACCAAGATTAGAGCTGTAGCTCCTGTGGTAGAAAGCTAGTCTAGTCTTGAGTAAGTAGAGTTCAGACCTAGCACAGAGACTCTGACTCCAGTCCGTAGGCCTACCACTAAAAGAGAGAGAGAGAGAGAGAGAGAGAGAGAGAGAGAGAGAGAGAGAGAGAGAGAGAGAGAGAGAGAGAGAGTCGCACAGAGAAACAGACACACAGAGAGACAGAGACAGAGAGATAGACAGATATATATATATAGAGAGAGAGAGAGACAGAGACAGAGACAGAGATAAATTTTCAAACTGTAGCCTAAAACTGCCCAGCCTGGAACGGGCAGTTCTGGGGTCTCCTCCTGTCACCCACTCTCCACCAGGGCTCAGAGTTGTAAAATCCTTCCATCTATACCCTTGACCCAGACACACACAGCATCTTTGGGGCCTGCCTTGATCATGTGTGACCATATCAACCAGGGAGGATGGGGTGGGGATCCCAGCGGTCACCCCTCTGCTGTCACCAACCTTGTTTACTTCCTGTCACAATGATGGCCCAGAGCAGCCAGGTGTGTCCTCCCTTGTGCACAGCGCGTGTCCTGGAGAAGGTCTTTGTTCCCAGGCCCAGCGCTGTCAAAAAGTAAAGAGGAGACACTGAGAGCTCATTAGAAGTTCCTTCTGCTGCTGCTGCTGGTGGGAAATGACTTATGCAATGTTAGGCCCAGGGCAGAGAGCACTGTGGTCTCCACCTGGGAGTACTGAGCTCCCAGCACTCATGGCCTGTCACTGAGCTACACAGTGTCCCCATCATGGTCAGTGACCGGTCATCCCAAGTTGGGACACATTGATTGCCATGTGTCCTTCATAATATAACATTGCCACCACCATAGAAAGATAGAAAAAAAAATCATTATTGTGCTGTGTTAACTCATCATCTGAAGGTGCCTACTTTAAAGAGACATGAGATTGACATAACCTGTGTGTATGTGTGCGCGCGCGCATGTGTGTACCCATCCTGGGGTTTCAATTCAGAATTTGAGCTCAGTCTCTCAGTTTTGTGGTGAAGGCTGTCACACTCTACCACTTGAGCAACACCTTTTAAAAAATTCTTTAATTAATTGTTCATTTTTAAATTCTGTTTAATGGTTTGTTGTATGTAAATCTGCCCAGGCTGGCTTCTCTCCTCAGTCCTCAGATCTTAGCCTCACAACAGGTGTGAGCCATTGGCACCTGGCTGAATATTATGCTTTCTAGATTTCCCATGGTAGCCTGGTAAGCAGTTTCAGTGGGATTGGTGCAGTCATTGCCACTCAGAATTCGTTCTTTGTGCACAGAACAGATCTAGCCGTGTCTGAGTTTATCACATTTTCTTTGCTTTGCCATCAGTGATGATGTAAGACATATGGGTTGTTCAACTGGAGGTTTTAATCTTTTCTATACAGGTTCATAGAATTTACAAATGGGAATTTTTCTTCTTCAGGCCTATTCTGATTCCTTTGCTTTCTTTGTCATGGTCTGGTTAGAATCCAAGCACTAATAGCATCAGATTGTGGACAGTGACATTTCCTTGGACTTGTCCTTCCTTATGCCCATTGCTTTCTCTTTTCCCCATTTAGAACAGAGTGAATTGAACATGTATCACACAGAGTCCTCATGATGATGGGATCTGCTTGTATTACAAAGTGATGTTTATTTCTTTTTGTGGGGGGAGGTTGGTCATGGAGCTTGAACTCTGGGCTTGTGTGCTATTCCTGGGCTCTTCAGCTTAAAAGGCTAGTTAGTGCTTTACCATTTGAGCCACAGTACTCCTTCTGGTTTTCTGGTGGTTCATTGGAAATAAAGAGTCTGATGGATTTTTGTGCATGTGTTGGCTTTGAACCATGATTTTCAGATTTTAGCTTCCTGAATAGCTGGGATGACAGGCGTGAGCCACTGGCACCCAGCTGATGTTGAATTTTTTTTTTTGACCACTACCACTAGGCTATGCTCCTAGCCCAAACATTTTTTTTTGCCAGCCCTGGGGCTTTACCTCAGGGCCTGAGCACTGTCCTTAGGCTTTCTCAAGGCTACAGCTTGAGCCACAGCACAGTTTCTGGCTTTTTCTTGGTATGTGGTACTAAGGAATCGAACCTGGGTCTTCGTAAATGCTAGGCAAGCACTCTACCATTAGGCCAAACCCCTGACCCTGATGTTGATTTTTGTCAAAGGCTTTTTGCATATTTTTTATACTATCATGTTACTTCTGTAATCGTTGAAAAATGTTTTTTAGGGTGCACTTAAAGTTAGGGTTTGATCTCAAACCTTGTCATTTTAGATACTCTACTATTGATTTGTGCCCATTTGTTTTAGTTCATCTTAATTTCATTTTGTTCCCTTCAGTAGTTGTACGAAGTTGTCATTCAGCAAAGCAGTATATGAACACAGGGAGTTCTGATCAATGCCACCACTGCTGACCCTCGTCCCATCTGGTATCAAATATTTGTGTTTCTCCTATTTTGATTTAATGAAGTAGTTTGAGTGGCATTGTTCCTTGTTTCTTTTTAATATCCTAACAATCGTCAGCACGGATTGTGACTGGTCTGGAGTTTCACTTTGGGGGAAACTTCTAGTATTTATGAAAATAGCTCTACCATATTGAGCCACAGTGCCTCACCTGGGTGCTGGTGGTTAACTGGAGATAAGAATTTCGGATCTTCATTCCCTGGGGGAGGCTTTGAACCATGATCCTCAGATCTCAACCTCCTGAGTAGCTAGGATTAAGCCATGAGTTACCAGTGCCCAGCTATGAGTGCATTCCTTTTTGGATAATATCATGCTTTTCCTTGCTCTCTCTGTTTTTACCTCCCATTCTTATACTAGTTGTACAGTTTCTTTTCCCAGCAGAGCCTGTGGCATCAGTTCCAGTGGTCATGTTGCTTTTGGGATTTGGGGGTCTACATAATCACCACCTCTAGTAGGTCCAGAAACCAAAACAGCTCTAGCAGCAACCTGGGCTCAACAGTCTACGTAGATTCCAACAGAGGCCAAGGAGGCACCCAGCATGGCACTTAGTCAAAAGTGTGTGACTCTGGTGAGGGTGGGACCTCAAGTGCTAGACTGTCTTGCAGTGTTTTGCCCTACCAGCAAAGACTCATGGGACAATATGGAGGGCACCCAGATATTTGGAAGTCTTCTTTGATTCTTGCCTGTATCCTAGAACTGGCTCATGCCTGTGCTCTCCCACCCCAGGCTGCAGGATCTCTCTATCTTCACAGTCATCCCATCTCTGGATAGGCTTAGGCCCAAGTCCCACCACTGCGTCTGTCTCCCAGTTTTTAGGTCCCTCTCTTCAGCTGTGCCCCAGTCTCTTGTGGTGGCTGGTGTCCTGTGTCTCTGCCTCTTCACTCCTCAATCCCCAAGGTCCCCAACACTGACAAGATGTAACTGTGGGAAATAAAGGTCAGAGCCCTGACTCCAACCCAGCCAGATTTCTGTGTGAGTGATCTTGAGACAGGATGCTTCCTTGACCTTCAGCTCCAGGAACAGATGTGAGTGTTCTGTATGCACCCAACCATTCATACACTCACTCATCCATTCTTCCAACAATCAGCCCATCCATCCATCCATCCATCCATCCATTCATCCATCCATCCATCCATCCATCTTTTGCATGGAAGGTTCCGTTTGTTGTTTAAATCAGGAACACTGATGTTTCTTGTGTCTTTGCCATACTGCTTGTCACCCCAGGGCCTCATGGAGATAAGAAAATGTAAGAATGAGTATCATTGCTTGTATCCTTCTCTAGCCTTGACTGCACCCCGATTCATCCTGCTTTGTCACTGGCTATAATTTTCTTTGACATTGACTGAATCCATTGATATTGTTCCCATGCTCCATGTTTTTTTTTAATTCTATAAGTATTTTATTTATCATTTGAAGGAAAAAAACACAACAACAAGTTCTGTGCTGGCTTTAGTAAAACCAAATAGTTAATCTTTAACATCATTGCTGCACTCCCAAATTGAAGGCACCACAGTCATTACTACAGATTACTTGTTGAATCTATCCTGAAGAGAAAGAACATAGGAAACAGAATTTAAATAGTTCCTCCAAACCACACATTTATAAATATTGTCATATTTTAAATGCTTAAAAGGCATGACTTCTCCATTAATAGAAAAGCAGTTTGCTATTGGCAACAGGGAAAAAATCCTCAGCGACATTTAGCAAATGTTATAGAACTGAAAAGTCACACTACACATTGGATTCCCACAAAGCAGCAGTCTGTCATGTCATGACAATGACAACTGCATATTACCTCATACTCACCTCCTCAGTCAAAGCTACAGAAACCCCACTGTAAGCCATGCATGTTACTGCCTTTCTCTGATCCTAAAACAGTACCTCAAATGTCCCAACCACTAAACCATGTGACAACTTCCAGATCTACTGGCTTAAAGGGTTTCCAAACACATCTTAACAGAGCCTTACCTTATATCCCAAATTAGTACCAGATATTTAAAAATAAAAAAAAAGATCAGTTATATACCAAAATAATAGGTATTACTCAATACCTGAAGGTTTCATTTTTAAAATTTTTTAGCTTTTTTATTTTTTGTAAACAAATGGTTGACGAGATAATGCAACACCTTAAATTCCAGAAAATGGCATGGATGGACCACAGTACGACATTAAGTCTTAAAATGATGGATTCAAAGTTGTGTTTTACATAGGCTTAATCACATTCAAGGATTATTATACTTGTAATTCAACCAGTCTAAATTGGATTCCATAATGTTGTCTCACCATAACACAAAAATGCATGAACTTGTATTAACTCTATATAGCAGATTGATCATGCACAGAATCCACAGAGGGTCAGGAAACCATGCCATTTTTTTTGTGTGCTGGTACTGGGGCTTGAACTCAGAACCTGGGCACTGTCTCTGAGCTTCTTTTCTCATGGCTAGCATGCTACCACTAGAGCTACAGCACTCTTTCTGGTTTTTCCTGTGACTGACTGAAGTAAGGGTCTCACTGGCTTTTCTTCCCAGGGTGCCTGAGAATCAAAATGCCTCACTAGTAGCTAGGATTACAGGCATGAGCCACTAGTGCCCAGCTCTGGCCAAATCCCTTGTCACTAGTGGCTTCCTGCTTCCTCATTGGCTGGCTGCTGCTTTGACATGGGATGACCAGCATTCACAGAGTGACCTAATACAATGCCATATTACAAACAGCAATGTTAGTAAGAAGAGAACACCAGGAAGAACAAGAGTGTCTAGCTGCTGTATTTATAAAAACAGAGATATTTTAAATTTTAATAGTGTACAGAAAACATTTCTTTTATCCCACATGAAATCTTTTAACCAGCTAAGCAATATAAATCTTTTGTGCAAACACACATACAAAGGCAGCTCAATGCTTAACAATTACAGCATATCTGAATTTAAACAACACTTTAAGTACTGAATACATATAGTTTTCCTTCCATGTACATTACTAGAATCGTCTCTACTTTTGAATAAATGTTTTTCCTGTCCAATCAGCTACTGAATGCTTTCTGACCACTTGTAATCCTTATCAGTGAAAGGGAGAAAATACATTGGAAAGCATTTTATTATTCTTCATGAGGGAAAAAGGGAACACAGTTGGGTAACATGTTGATAGAACACAAATGATCACCTCCAGTGTGGGGATTTTCATTGCTGTGTAAAAGTAATAAAAGTTCACGATGTTGTTGGAACAATAGAAGAAGACAAAGCAGCTGACCAGCAGCAGGATGGTGTGTGTGGCCTTGTTCTCAGGCGCTGGCTGGGAGGCCAGGCTGGGACTGTGGAGGTGCTGAGTTCTCTGGTGGTGTTGGTAGAGGAGTTTCACCATGTGGAGGCTGGTGGAGATCATGAGGATTACAAACACGAGATCTCGAGCTAATAAGACACAGATGTAATGCCATGATGTACTGGCTTCAATGTGCTGAGTTTGACAGTATGCATTGGAAAACCCGGAGCCAACAAGAGTGAAATTATGTTTGGCTTTCAAATTTTTAATGACTGGGACATAGATGGCCATATTGAGGATCCAGAAGAAGAGGAAAGAAGGGAAAATCCACAGTGAGGACTTGGATTTCAGCCACACACACTGGGCCTGGACAGAGCTGATGGTGATGGCCTGAAATACACTGAGGAGTGAGGTGGTGCAGATGGAAAGCCCCCGGGTGACTCTGGAGAAGAACACGATGGCCTTGCAGCCCACATCATCCAGAAAATGCTGAACTCCGAAGGATGCCATGATATTTGGCAGAAGTGTGAGGGGGAGGTTCAGGATGTTGACCAGAGTCAGGTGCATGAAGATGGCGTCGATGGGCTTCTTCAGATGAGGCTGGACTAAAAACGTGTAGAGATAGAGCAGGGAGAGCAGGGAGTTGCCCATGACGCCGGCACACAGCTGAGCTATGAGGAAAATCCCCCTTACAGATGCACCAGGAAACATCGTGAATGGCGTTTGTGATGTTTGACAGATCAGCCAGCCAGTCCATACAGGAAAGAAAAGTCAATTTCATAGATTATCAACCCATTCTACCAGGAGCTTCAGGAAAAATAGGAGGAAGATGAAATTCAGTGTCAGGTCTAGGGGTGCGTGTGTGTGTGTGTGTGTGTGTGTGTGTGTGTGTGTGTGTGTGTGTGTGTGTATGAATGTGAATGTGAAGTGTTGGAGCTTCATCTCAGGGCCTGAATGCTATCATTGTGTTCTTTTATTTTTGTTCAGAGATAAGGACTTCACTCCTATCTTTATGCTGGTTAATTGGAGATAGGTCTCATAGACACCCCTGCCTGGATTGGCTTTGTATCATGAGCCTCACATCTCAACCCCTTGAGTAGCTAGGATTTCAGGCATGAGAAACAGTGCCCAGCTATAGCCACTTATTTCAAAACACATCAATAATACGTGAGAAAGGTAAAGGCCAGGCCCTTAGTTCAAACTCCAGTACTCCCTTACATACACACCCCAAAATTCCTTACAACCACAAGAAGGTTTCAAGGCAGGATACTTCCTGACAAGAAATTCCAACTTGAGAAACATTTCTGGGTAAAGAATCAAGCTAAGCTTCAAAAGAAGAGTGAACCAAACATAACAGAATAAAAACTCAATTAAGCATTGTATTGACCATGGTTTTATTTTAACATGCCTTGGTATGAAACACAATCCTTATAGTGTGACCAAAATGATGGAATACAAGTATATTTCTTTTTTTTTTTGCCAGTCCTGGGCTTGAGCTCAGGGCCTGAGCACTGTCCTTGGACTTTCTCAAGGCTAGAGCTCTACCACTTGAGTCTCAGCACCACTTCCGGCTTTTTTTCTATGTATGTGGTACCGAGGAATCGAACCCAGGTCTTCGTGCATGCTAGGCCAGCACTTTAACCATTAGGCCAGACTCCCGGCCGGAATACAAGTATATTTCTGCAAATAGATGACACAAAAAGATCTACACAGGGTCGGGAGTGTGGCCTAGTGGTAGAATGCTTTCCTAGCATGTATGAAGCCCTGCCTTCCATTCCTCGGTACCATATACCCAGAAGAAGCTAGAAGTGGTGCTGTGGCTCAAGTGGTAGAGGTGTAACCTTGAGAAAGCCCAAAGACAGTGCTCAGGCCCTGAGTTCAAGTCTCAAGACTGGCAAAAAATCTTATGTTGATAGTGTCATATCTGTTATTTTTCATTTAGGTTGAGGAATAAAATCGCTTGTTAAAGGGTGAACAAATGCAGCAGTGGCACTCAGTAGGCACTATGTGGAAAAGGAGCTACACAACTGTGGCTGAGGACAGGACTGTCAATAGCAAAGACAGAGATAGACAGAGGTAATGCATTTCTTTATTCAAAAAGAAATGTACTGGGCCGGGAGTTTGGCCTAGTGGTAGAGTGCTTGCCTAGCATGCACGAAGACCTGGGTTCGATTCCTTTGTACCACATACTTAGAAAAAGCCAGAAGTGATGTTGAGGCTCAAGTGGTAGAGTTCTAGCCTTGAGAAAAATCCAAAGATAGTGCTCAGGCTCTGAGCTTAAGCCCCCCAAAAAACTGGCAAAAAAAAAGAAATGTACTGTAGGAAGTGGCACTGTGGCTCAAAGTAACAGAGTGCTAGATGGAGCCAAAAATCTCAGGGACTACACTTAGCCTGAGTTCAAGCCTCATGACTGACAAAGTCTATTTGTACTTATTACCTTACTTAGGAAATGATAACCTCTGTATATATCAGCTTTATCATAAAAAATACACAATAATAATGACAGTTAAAATATTTTTTAAAACACTGGGAAGAGTATAATTCTAACATCTGTCGTTTCACAGAATCAGTAAGATATAAGAAAAACATCTGGATAATCCGATAATCCTAGCTACTCAAGAGGCTGATGCCTGAGGATCATGGTTCAAAGCCATCCTGGAGAGGAAAGTCTATGAGACTCTTACCTCTCATAAATTACCAAAAGAGCTGGAAGTAGAGCTGTGACTCATATAATAGAGTGCTCGCTTTGAGCACAAACACTCAGGGACAGTGCCTAGGTCCTGATTCAAGCCACAAAACAGGAAATAAATAGGTAAACACATAAATACATGCATATCTTAAAGATCAATAAATTATGAGTAAAGTATTTTAGGGCTTTCCAAGATTACTGCGGGTAAAGTCAATCTAGAAAACATTTAGGTTTCTGTGTTCTCTTAGGGAAACATTTCAATTCCATTTCAAATCACAACATGAATAGCAAGGAATATTGTGGGATGGACTGGGAATGTGGCTTAGTGGTATAGTAATTGCCTAACATGCATGAGTCTCTGGGTTCAATTCCTCAGTAACAAACAGAAAAAGCCTGAAGTGGTACTGCTGCATGCTTAGCCTTCAGCAAAAGAAGCTCAGGGACAGTGCCTAGGCCTTGAGTTCCAGCCCCAGGACTGGTGAAAATAAAATATTGTGTGGAAAAAAAATGAAAAATATTGCAAAGAAGATAATGAAGTCTTCTGACCTCTTCTTACCTCATGTGCTTCTCATGGCTGAGAGGTGGGCAATGCTGGCTCACCAGGAACAGCTTCCTGAACAGGAGGCTGGCTGCTTGTGCCCAGCCCCAACTTTATACCATCCGCAGGTCACAAAGCTTCTCCCAATGACGTCAAGCAATGTCTCCTGCTGCCTAGATGGACTTGTTTATTGGGCATCACTCCGATGCCCCCACAGGATGTGCAAAACACTCTCCCAGGTGCCACAGGAATCTCTTTAGAGAATATATTGAGTTTATTAGCTACAAAGACAGAATGATCACATTAAGGTGTGTGTGTGTGTGTGTGTGTGTGTGTGTGTGTGTGTGTGTGTGTGTTTTCCAAGTTGAAAGTAAACTTCAGGATGTAGCTGGTCATTAAAAGTTGGTTGTCTGTCTCTGGATACTTCCTGAGCTGTGAACAGGATCCAAAGTGTTGTCTGCCTTCCCTGCTGGGGCCTGACAAGATGAGTCTGCAGAGCACGGCATGTGGTGGGCTGGGATTGAGGGAATCGAGGACCCCAAAGCACCAGGGAAATAATTCTAATGTGCAGGTTGTGCTAGAATGTTTTCTCCTCTCAAAAGTCTCTGGATCCACATGGTTACATACCAAAATAAGAACAGAGCATTCCCCCATCTCAATAGACAGATAAAGGTATATGGAAGTCACAGCAGACAGGAGTACAGAAGAAATGCCTCTAGTCACACGGGAGTGAGAACTTGGGACTTCAAAACCAAGGAATTCTTTTAAATGCATCAAACTGAAGAAAGAACTTTATTACAGTGGAGAGTAGATGAGAATTATTGCGAATTTCTCCTCACCAGCTCTGAATGTGAGGAGATCGTAGAGTGGTATAATTCAAGCTCACAGTGAGAACAACTGGCAACCCAAGGTGCTGTAACTAGCCTTGATCATAATCAGAATGGATGGTGAAACCAAGATGTTCAAGGACAAACAATGAAAAAAAAATCTGTGAACACCAAACCAGCACTATAAAGCATAGAAGAAAGTCTACAATCTGAAAAAAAAATCAAAGTCAAGGAAACACAGCATTGAATAAAAATCACTAGTAGGTAAGTAAATACTAGAAGATGACAAAAACACACTAGAGGAAAATAACAAAATGTCAGGAAACAGGACCTATTTATCTTTAATAATGTTAAACACCAGTGGGCCCAACTCTCCCAAAAGATATAAAGCAGTAAGATTGGATTAAAAAACAGAAACATACAGGAGGAAAGAACAGAAATTCATCTGGGTTTTTGTCTCCACACAGTCCAAGAAAAACAAATTCTAAGTGAAACGTTTGACAAAGATCTTCATGCAAATGCATCTTTCAAGAAGCCCATATAGATATTTAATAAAGTATACTTCAGGGCTGGGAGTGTAGCATGGTGGTAGGGTGCTTGCCTAGCATGTACCAATCCCTGAGTTCGATTCCCCAGTCCTACAAACACAGAAAAAATAGTAGTACTGTGGTTTAAGTGGTAGAGTGCTAGCCTTGAGAAATCAAAAGGAGAATGCCCAGGCTTTGAGTTCAAGCCCCAGGACTGGCGAAAAAAAAAGGACACTTTACATTAAAATTAGTAGGAAGAAGTGAGAAAGGCTGTTACATATTAATAAAGGACTTGATTCACAAAGAGGAACTCATGGTAGATAATATTCATGTACCAAACCATGGACAACATAAATATGTTAAATGAATATTCTTAGCCTCACAGAACATAATAGATCCCAACATAATAATAGTGGGAGATCATAATACCCCACTCTCACCAAAGGAGAGATCAACCAAACAAAAGGTGAGCAAAAAAGTGGTGAATTAAGTAACTCCATTACCAAAACGGACATAATGGATATCTAAGGAGTATTTCACTCAACAACAATACAGCTCACACTTTTCTCAACAGTGCAGG
This sequence comes from Megascapheus bottae, assembly GCF_031878675.1. NCBI lineage: Eukaryota > Metazoa > Chordata > Mammalia > Rodentia > Geomyidae > Megascapheus > Megascapheus bottae. Next base: position 3,294,256 of record NC_143539.1, read on the forward strand.
GAAATCTCCAAAAATGACCATATTCTGGACACAAAGCCTTTGCTTTTTGCCTGAGCAAAAACAAATGCATGGAGATAACTCTTGGTATCCTGTCTGATCACAACAGAATTAACCTGCTTCTCAAGAACAAATTATAGTGCAGAAAACACACACACACACACACACACACACACACACACACACACACACACAGACACACGCTGATTGAACAACACACTATTGAACCACAGGTGGACCACTGAAGAAGTAAAGGAGGGAATCAGAAAGTTCTTACAATTCAACAGAAACCGGAACCTCGGGGTTACAGCAAAAGCAGCGTGGAGAGGAAAGTTCTTAGCACAAATCATACACGTAGACACAAGAGAAACTGTGGGAGCAAATCACCACATGGTGCAACTACAGCTGCTAGAAAAACAGGAGCAATCCAAATAAACCATCAGACTGAGACAGGAAAGAATGCAGGAGAAATAAATGAACAACAAAACAAAACAAAAACTGACCTAAAAGTCAACAAAACAAAAAAAGCTGCTTTTGTGGGGAAAAATCAATAAAACTATAAAACGAGTAGACCACTAGGTAAATTGATGAAGAAGAGACTCAAATCAATAGAAGTAGAGAAAACAATGAAAACCTTACAAAATACACTCAAGGAATCCCAAAAGATTATGAGGAAGTACTTTCAAAACCTATGTTCAGGGAGTTTGACCTAGTGGTAGAGTGCTTGCCTAGCATGCACGAAGACCCAGATTTGATTCTTCAGTACCACAGACATAGAAAAAGCCAGAAGTGGTGCTGTGGCTTAAGTGGTAGAGCTCTAGCCTTGAGAAAGCCCAAGGACAGCACTCAGGCCTGACTTGAAAAAAAACAACATCTGTACTTAAATAAGATGAAAAAATCAAGTAGCAATGTATATGAACTGCCCAAGCTGAACCACGAAGGTATAAACCATTTAAAAAGGCCAATAATAGGGGCCGGGAGTTTGGCCTAGTGGTTAAAGTGCTTGCCTAGCATGCACGAAGACCCGGGCTCAATTCCTTGGTACCACATACATAGAAAAAAGCCGGAAGTGGTGCTGAGGGTCAAGTGGTAGAGCTCTAGCCTTGAGAAAGTCTAAGGACAGTGCTCAGGCCCTGAGCTCAAGCCCAGGACTGGCAAAAAAAAAAAAAGGCTGATAAGATGCAGTGAGATTGAGGAAGGAATCAGCAGTTTTCTAACAAGGAAAAGCCTGGAACCAAGGAATTCATGGCTAAATTCTTTTAAGACTTTCAAACTGGGAAGTAGAAGCAGAAGCAGATCGATTCCAAACTCACAGCATCAGAGAGTGGAGATGGTCCATTTCCCTCACCTTCCTTCCTTAGGCAAACTTGCTTCCAATTTTCCCCAGTTAGGGTATGATGAATTATAGATCTATCATACACAGGCTTTGTGATATTGAGCATGCCCCATTCTCTTCCTAAACTCTTCAGGGAAGTTTTGTTGAATTTGTCAAAGGCCTTGTGTGTATATATTGATATGATCATGTTACTTTTGTCCTCTTTGAAAATGTGTTAGAGGAATACAGTTAATGACTATTATTTTGTTTTATTTACTTATATTTGCCAGTTCTGGGGCCTGGACATAGCTCCTTGGCTTTTTTTTGCTCAAGGCTAGCACTCTACCACTTGAACCACACAGTACCACTTCTGGCTTTTTCTGTGTATGTGGTACTGAGGAATTGAACCCATGCATACTAGGCAAGCACTTTACCGCTGAGCCACATACCCTGCCCTTATTTTTTAAAAGACTACATTTAAAAATGATTATTATATAGACCATGTGCAAAGGGGCTAGTGTTTCATGTGTCTGGAAGTAGGTACAATTCTTTTTAGACAAGGTTACCCCTTCCCACTCTCTCCTACTTTTTCTCTTCTTCTTCCCACCCACAAGCTGTAAAGTTCATTTTCCACACAGTGTTTAATGACTACTGTTCACCCTTTGGCCTCCATTTGGAGAGATTATTGCTACTTCAATCTCCTCGCCCATTACAACTCTGTGTAGGTGATTTGTATCATCCTTGTTTAGATTTGGTAGATTCTGTTCCAAAATTTATTGAAGCTGGGTGCCAGGAACTCACCCTGTTATAATCTCTGATCTGAAGATCACAGTTGAAAAGCAGCTGGGACAGAAACTCTGTGAGACTCTTATCTCCAATTAATCAGCCAAATACCTGGAAGTAGAACTGTGGCCAAAGTGATAGAGTGCCAGCCTTGATTTAAAAACCAAAAAACAAAAAACTCTTAGGCACAGCACTTGGGTCTTCAGATCAAGTTACAAGACAAGCACAAAAAGAAAGAAAGAAAGAATGAAAGAAGGAAAGAAAGAAAACAAGAAAACCCAAACACACCCCCAAACCCTTAATAAAAATACTCCTCTAACAAATTCATAAAAGAGATGACTCTCTTGAAAATTCAGCCAGTGAAAACAAAATTTCAGGCCAGGAGGATGGCCAGGTGGTAGAGGGCTTGCCTAGCATGCATGAAGCCTTGGGTTTGATTCCTTGGTACCACATACACAGAAAAAACAAAAGTGACGCTGTGGCTCAAATGGCAGAGAACTTGCCTTGAGAAAGCCCAAGAATAGTACCCAGGCCCCGAGTTTAAGCCCCAGCACTGGCAAAAAAAAGCAGAATTTCCCTGCTACCAAAACATGGTAAGGATACTACCAATACCAAGCAACATAAAAAATGACAAATGAATCCATTTGAGATAACACATATATTAATCTACAGAAATGCATATGGTTACATATTCTAATGGTCACACATGATAATAAAAGTAAATTTTTAATTAGTAAATTACTAAAAATTAGTAAATTGCTTTTGTCAAAAAATCTCAGAGACAGAGCCCAGACTCTGAGTTCAAATCCCATGACTGACACACAAAACATCTGGAGGGTGATTGTGATTACAGAGGAAATATAACATGTATTGACAAATATGGACATATTATGAACATTGTTCAACCATTACAATGAACACAATTCCCAGAATTCAAATGAGAAGTAACATGATGATATCAATATCACTTCATAATAAAGCCCCAAAGAACCTAGGGAAACAAGAGAATGTGTCTTCACATAACAGTCTCTGTGACTAATCTATAGTTCACCCGGTACCAAATGGTGAAAAGAGAAAGCAGGTGTGCATAAGAAAGGAGGAGGCCAGGAAACCTCTGTCCACTCTGGTGCTATTTAGTTAGTGCCTGAATTTCAACCAGAGCCATGACAAAGAAACTAAAGGGACCCTAATAGAGAGCAAAGAGAAATTATTTCTGTTTTCAGATGTTATGATGATGGACACATAACAGGTAAAACTGATGATTATGTGGCAAAGCAGCAGCAGACAAGTTCAGAATACACACATGGGAAACTTTTCCATGTACAAAGAACCAGCACTCAGAGTAGCAATGCCTATAACATCTCCATTGAAGTGGCTCACCAGCCTGCTGTGTACAATCAAGGAATCAAAGAATGGGTGAGGTGCCAAGGGTTCACCCCTGTTATCCTAGCTCCTCAAGAGGCTGAGATTTGAGAATGGAGGTCCAAAGGCAGGCTTATATAGAATGAACCATCAAACAGACAAAACCAGAGCTGTGCTAACGTGCTAAGTTCCAACTTGGAACACAAAACTAAGGGACAGCACCCAAGCCCTGAATTCAAGCCTCAAGACTGGTGCACATGCACATACACAGGTTGTATGAATCTCATGTCTCTTTAAAGTAGGCACCTTCAGATGATGAATTAACAGCACAATAAAGATTTTTTCTATCTTTCTATGGTGGTGGCAATGTTATATTATGAAGGACATATGGCAATCAATGTGTCCCAACTTGGGATGACCGGTCACTGACCATGATGGGGACACTGTAGCTCAGTGACAGGCCATGAGTGCTGGTTGCTCAGTACTCCCAGGTGGAGACCACAGTGCTCTCTGCCCTGGGCCCAACATTGCATAAGTCATTTCCCAGCAGCAGCAGCATCAGCAGAAGGAACTTCTAATGAGCTCTCAGTGTCTCCTCTTTACTTTTTGACAGCCTGGGAGCAAAGACCTTCTCCAGGACATGCGCTGTGCACAAGGGAGGACACACCTGGCTGCTCTGGGCCATCATTGTGACAGGAAGTAAACAAGGCTGGTGACAGCAGTGGGGGATGGTGAGGGGTGACCGCTGGGATCCCCACCCCATCCTCCCTTGTTGATATGGTCACACATGATCAAGGCAGGCCCCAAAGATGCTGTGTGTGTCTGGGTCAGGGGTATAGATGGAAGGATTTTACAATTCTGAGCCCTGGTGGAGAGTGGGTGACAGAAGGAGGTCCCAGAACTGCCCGTTCCAGGCTGGGCAGTTTTAGGCTGTGGTTTGAAAATTCATTTTTTCTCCCCCACCCTTCTCTCTCTCTCTTTTTTTAAGTGGCAGGCCTGGGCCTTGGAGTCAGGGTATGTCCTGTTGTCTGAGCTTAACTTGCTCCAGACTACCATGGGAGACAGAGCTCCAATCTTGGTGTTTTCATTTTCATGTTTTGAGGTAAGAGTCTCCAGGACTTTCCTGCTCTGGCTAGTCCTGAACCACAATCCTCAGATCTCTGGAGTTGCTGGGATTACAGGAGTGAGTCACCAATCACATATTTCATTTCTCTTCCTTGTTTTATGGTTTGATGTATTCTTTTCTTTTTAACTTGATGCTGCCCTTTTCCTTCAGATATTTACTGCTTTTTATCCTTTCACACATACTCAGCTTGGCCTCTGTGGCAGCACAGTGCTCAGCTCCCTCCAAAGGATCCTGCACCTCTGTCACTTTCCACAGTGCCACACACATCAGGGATAAGTTCAATCTGCTAGGAACACTTGTATATAAAAGGTGGGTTGCAAAGTCATCTTTGCACCCCCTCCCCTCTCTGTACGTGTGTTTGTGTGTGAGCTACAAGCTACAAGCTCGTTCTTGGTGTGTGCCCGATCCAGAGACTAAACTCAAGGCCTGGGCATTGTCACTGGATGAACATCTGTGCTCGAGGCTGGTGTTCTCCCATGTGAATGACAGCTCTACTTTCAGCTTTGTGGTGATTCATTGGAGATTGGAGTCTCACAAATGTTCCTGCCTGAGCTGCCTTTCAACCAGGTTCCTCAGATCTCAGCCTCCTGGGTAGCAGGGATTCCAGGTGTGAGACACAAAGTCATACTGTGAAAAGTGATTGCATTTCCTCTGTTGCTACCTCTAAAATTTTCATCTTAGGTTAGCATGCCCTCTTCTACTTTAATTCTGAATATTATTAAACACTTTCCCCTCTTATTGGACACAAGTCAGTGTGTGGTGGCTGTGTTAAACTTGAGCTTGATCCCACGGGACTGACCTGGCTGTGTTTTATCCCATCAAGGCTGTCAGCGCTCACTGTCCCTGGACTCACTCTGTAAGATCAGAATCCAGATTTTTGTTCCTTTCTGACACTGTTCCCTCAAAGTTCATGCCTGAATGTATTATTTATTTTCCTTTCTGTGGCAGGTATTTCATAATGCCTCTTCACAGCAGGAATTTTCCCAGCAGATGTAGATCTTTTGAATGTGTTGAGATATCATTTTTCCGAGGTAGTAATTATTCTAAGTCACAGCCATAGTGCTGAGAAACATTGTTCTGCCAGCCCAGCTCTGCACCTCTGTGGCTTCTCGCAGAAGGGTTGATAACATGGACACAATTGGATTTCTTAAGTATCTGAGAGGGGATTAATGGAAATTTATGCTGTCTGGGTGAAAGATAGAATTAAGATAGCCTGGTATGAAGTTTTATGGCACTTTGTTGGAAACTGTGAACTGCCTTGATCAGATTTATTCATATGATTTCCATCCACATTTCTGTGCTTTTTTCCCCCTGATAATTACTAAAGTTTTTATTTCAAGCAGTGCACTGCAATGGTTGATTCTAGAAAAGTGAGTATTAAAATTACTGAGTGGGTCATGGAATGAGGAGAACCAGAACAGACAGCCCTAAGGGAAACACACAGCCCAGTTCAGCTTCTGGTGAGCAAGCCACACTTGGCATTCCCCCCCCTCACACTACTCTTCTCTGCAATAAGAAGGGAAAATGCAAAATAGCAAGTTTCATTAAAGAGACTAGAGGTAATACTAATTAAAATGGAAAGTTAACAGACACCAATGGAGAAAATGCAAGCACGCATTCAAAGAGGGCACATGCCTATCAACTTACCTCCTCAGGAGTCTGAGATCAGGGGATCATAGTTCAAAGCCACTCTCGGAAAGAAAGTCCATCAGACACTTTAAGCACCAAAAAGTTTGAAGTGGAGTTGTACATCAAGATATAGAGTGTCAGCCTTAAGCAGAAATTCTCAGGTACAGATCCCAGACCCTGAGTTCAAACCCCAAACCACACAGAAACACACACACACACTCACACACATACAAATAAAATGTAAGAGATTATGATGATTACCTGAGAAGAGTATGAACATAATCTGAGAATATTATGAATATTTATCAAAAATAACCAATATCAGACTTTCTAGGAATTCAGATTCATACAATTAAATTGTCTCTGTGAGGCTTAACAGATGCTGAGGAGGACACTGCATGCAGCTCTGAGTGCTTAGAACTACTGGGCTGTTTCTCTTGCCCAGGAAACAAGAAGAACTCGAATTTGTAGACACAATGAAGGCCAGAACAACGCTTTCAGCCAAGGAGATTATTCAAGTGAAAGGGTTGGGAATGTTACTACAGAATTCTTAGGAAAACCTAGGACCTTTCTTTAATTCAGTGTGAGTTTACTTAGGAACCAAGCATTATATGTGACAGGAGAGAAACCCATGAACAGTAATGAGGAGAGAAGGGAATGATAGAGGGGGGAAAATCCCTCAAAATCACTACAAATATTCCTGAGCTATTCCCTTTTCTAGTGTCTGGGTTTGCCTTTACAAATGCCTTTTGTAGGGGTTGTACATGGAGGTACTACTTTAGTGTAAGTGGTGTACAAACTGTAGATTTCACAGAGATCAGCCACGTGCGTGAAAGGGCCCATTGGGATTGACATGTTTCCCACTGCCTGCCCTGAGCAGGGCCCCAGGACCACAGCAAGTGGCAGGCAGTGACCCTCCTTCCTAACAAGTCAGCCCAAGAATCCTCTCCCACTGCTAACATGTGTCTCCCCAGGTCCTCTCCGGTTCCCAGAACACAGCTGCAAAAGTCATAACAAACTCAATCCCAAAGACTGGGAATTAGGACACTTCAGCATTATGAACATGACTGAACTTCCAAGTGGAATATTCTGCCTAGACTCTCTGTAGAAGAATCGTGTAGGCCAGGCGCCAGTGTTTTACCCCTGTAATTCCAGCTACTCAGGAAGGGGAGATATGAAGATCAAAGTTCAAAGCCAGCCCTGAAAGGCAGGAAAGTCGTTGAGACTCTGATCTGAATGAGCAAAAAACCAGAAGGGGAGCGGTGGCTCGACTGATAGAGCTCCAGCTTTGAGTGAAAAAGCTCAAGGACAGGGCACAGGCACTGAGTCCAAGTCCCAGGACAGGCATCTACAACTGAAAGTATTTGTCTAACATAATTTCTCTCGGCCTTGCTTCTCTTGGCCTTGCTTGCAAGCCTGGCTTATCTTATGAAGAAATGCACTATGGTGGTGGTATCTTCCTCCAGGGATCCTGGGGTTGTTTAGGGCTTTCTCATCATCCTAGGATTATGGCACCACTGCTATGATTCCCAACAACTCACAACCACAAACACCCATACACACTTACACACTCATGCACAATCACATATACCATACACTCACATCTACACATACTTCTATACTCTCACACTCATACCTATTCACACAAAGACAAACACACTCACACACACAATGACAGCCACCCCTGGGGACTCTGTGTTCAGGTTCTTCCTTGTGTCTAAGGTGTGTCTGGGCGTTCTGGGGAACTCTGTCCTCTTCCTCCTGTACACATACAGCTCCCTGTGCAGGCCCCAGCTCCGGAAGCCCATCCACATAGTCTTCATGCACCTGACCCTGGTCAACGCCTTGACCCTCATGTTTCAGTCCATGCCCTACATGATCTCCTCATATGGAGTCCCATGTTTCTGGGATGACACCACGTGTAAGGCGGTGTTGTACCTGTTCAGGGTCACACGGGGACTGTCCATCTGCACCACCACCTTCCTGAGCGCCTTCCAGGCCCTCACCATCAGCCCTGCCCACTCCCGGTGGGCCTGGCTGCAAAGTCGGTCCACAGCCTGCATCCTCCTCTCACTGCTCTGCTTCTGGACCTTGAATTCCATCATGTATTTCTTCTTCATCATCAACACTGTGGAATCCAATTGCAATTCCACTGTCACTGGCCTGGAATTTTCTCATCCTTACTGTCAAGCAAAGATTGGAATTGACAAATCAATGTCCTTTGTTCCTTCCATTGTGACTGGAGATGATCTGTTCTTGGTGCTCATGCACTCCACCAGCCTCTACATGGTGACTCTGCTCTACTGCCACTGCAGGAGAGCCAGGCACCTCCACAGTCCCAGCCTCGCCTCCCAGCTGGCGCCTGAGAGCAGAGCCACACACACCATCCTGCTGCTGGTCAGCTGCTTCGTATTCTTCTATTGCACCAACAACATCGTGACCGTGTATTCCTTGTACACGCCCGAGAAACTGAGCAAATCCAAGGCTGTGACTGTGATGCTGTCTTCTGGTTACCCTACCCTCTGCCCGTTGTTGCTTATAAAAAATAATAGAATGGTTGCACGAGGGACCACTTTTCTTTCACTAAGATGACGATAGTGTGAATCCACTCCATTCTCTCTTCCTTGGTGTGTGTAGGATGGTAGAAAAGCCACAGAGGCAGGGACATATGCCTGTAACACTAGAACTCTGGGAGCTGAGATGTAAGGGTCACAGTTCATAGTGATCTCTGGCTGGAAAGCCCCTGCCAATCTTATCTCCACTGTACAATGCAAAAGCTGGAGATTGAGCTATGGCTGACGTGGTAGAGCTCCACCCTTTCATGAAAAAGCAGAAGGGACAATGTCTAGGCCCTGAGGTCAAGCCCCAGGACTGCACAGAAAGAAGAAAGAGAGGCAGGGGAGGAAAGAAAGAGAGCAAAAAAGGAAGGAAGGAGAAAAGAAAGGGGAAAGGTATGTATGTGGTACCGTGTGGGGAGCTGCGGGGGCCGCGCCTTAAAGATGGCGCCGGTTTCCACCTTCCGCTATCCCTACGGCCAGTGCTCTCTGTGAAAAACAACTCCTTATATGGCTAAATTTTAGCTTCTGGCTTGCTTCCGTGTAGTTGGCCCTATCGGCATCTCCCACGTGGCTTTTCAGGATTGGCCAGGCGGAGGTCATATAAGCCCGGGGATAGTCCCAGGGAAGGGAGGAGAAGAAAAAGGAAGAAGGAGAAAGGAAGAAGCTTGTTAAAGGTTCCTGAATAAACTACTTGGAGAAGAATCCTGTGTCGCGTCTTCCTTGCTGGCCGAGGCGGAAGCAACAAGTGGTGGCCCATACGGGGAACCATTCTACGGAGGATTCAGAACTCCTTGTGGTCAGGGCGTGCACCAGAAAGTTCCTAGGTAAGTGGGAATCCGCGATCAAAGCGGGCATAGTTCGGGGCTCTACTCTAGATAAGAGAGAGAGCGGCAACCCGGGGAGAAACAAAGATGAAAGAAGAGTGAAAGCGTAACAAAGGGAAAAAATTTTCTTAACTGAACATGGGCACCACGACGTCACATCCAATTTTTCTGGCCCTCGATGAGCTGCTGCGTTCTAAGGGGCTGAAACTAAGAAAGGGGACACTGCAAGGATTTCTTAATGAGTGTGAAACTGTGGCTCCCTGGTTTATTGTATCAGGGAACCTTACAGTAGCTTCTTGGGATAAATTAGGGAAGGATTTGGACTTTGCTTATGAGCAAGGCACGTTAAAAGCTGGAGTTAGAACCATTTGGAAAATGATTAGGGGGTGTCTAGGGAAACCTGAAGGAAAAATATAGGCTGAAATTGCTCACAGGGAAACAGAAAAAAGACAAAGAGAAAGACACAGGGAGAAAGAGAAAGAAAACTCCTCAAAGACTAAACCGGTGAATGTGTGTGAAAGGGATTTTAATCATTCCCAGATCACCTCCGAAGCGCGGGTCACTTCAGGAGGAACCTTGCGGAGGGCGAGACAATGTCCCAGGAAGGGAGGAACCTCGCTGAAGGCGAGGCAATGTCCCAGGAAGGGAGGAACCTCGCGGGAGTCTCTGGCCAGAGCAGTAGGGCGAGGCTAATGGTTACCTCGCGGAGGGCGAGGCCTATTTTCTATTTTTAAAGAGATTTTAGAATAGAACCGAATGGGTTCAGACCGGAACGACCGCGAATGTGTGTGTGAATGCTAAATCTAAGTCTATATGGGAGTAAACAGTTTAAGAACAGGTGAAAAGCACAGACTTGAGAAAAAATTAAGTGGTAGTGATTTAGAAAGCTTGTGTTTGGGTTCAGAATAGTTGAAAACAGGCTAAAGCTTTTTAAAGTCCCTGACAAAATATAGAGACGACGCCCCTGAGTCAGCTTGAAGAAGTTACAGAAAATGGATCTTCGTCCATAACCCCCTAAAAATGAAGGGACAGTAAAACAAAAAGGGGGGGACTGGAAGACTCCTCTAATTCTTCCATTGCCCTGCTATTCCCTATGGCTTGTGTGAATGTTGTTTTCTTAGTTAATGTTGGAATGTTTCCCTATTTTCTCTGTTGTAGTCAGAGCCACTCAGTATACTAGTGCCTGTACAGGAGGAGAATGCTTTCCCGCTCATCAGTAAAAGAGACTTGGGTGTTTTCCTGCCCTTACTGCTGCGAGTATTGTCCTTGCCACTGTGGTTCCTAGAGAATGCTTTGAATGTGAGGACTGGAATTGTTATGTGTACAAATGACAATATTCTAACTTTGGATGATTGGTTATCTTGATATATTTTGGGATTGATCAGTTTGGATTTGTTTTTATGCACTATAATTGTAATATGTCTATTGCTTGCCTACAAAGTCAACGCAGAAAGTGAATGCTAATGCGACAGGCATCTGCTCCCATGGAAATAGATGCATCCCCTCAGGTCTGATTTGCTTAGACGGCTGGTAGTCAAAGAAGACAGGCACAGCCGATCTAATATGGTGGTAGCCCCACATATTCTAAGTTTTGTCTTTTTTTTAAGATAAAAACAGGGGAGATGTTGGGGGGCCGAGTAATGCCATTCTAATAACTTTCTGCTGAGACCTGCAGTAAGGGTAAACAAGTGGACCTCTTTATCCTGCCCACCTGTTGTGCTGATAGGCTCCCGCACCCAATATAAGGAGGGGAGTTTGTTTCACCGTAACTAATGAGACATGAATGATTTATCTGCCACCACTGCTAAAGCCCTAGATTTACAACAGATGGCGAATGCCCAATTAAAAGGGGGGTTAATGTTGTTGAATCAGCGTATCAATTTGGTACAGGAGCAAGTGGACACCTTGTGGCAATTGGCACAATTGTGATGTGAGCAGTAGTATGAGGGTTTGTGTGTAACAAATGTGGTGTATAATAACTTTACATATGCTGCAAATTTATCTAAACAATTATCAAGTTACCTTTTAGGAAATTGGGCTGGAGAATTTGATTATTAATGATGCAGTTGTGGACTGCCATTACGAGTGTGAATTCTACCCGGGTTGATGAAGCTCTACTGCAGGATGTTTCTTCCTGGATCCTGTCAGCAGTGGGGCACCTGAAAGAGTGGGCGGGAATGGGATCATTAATGGGATTTCTGGCCATAGTTATCCTGTTATGCCTGTGATGTAATTGCTGCATGAGGAGCCTCCAGCGTCGGAACATGGCTATGTTGGTCCAAGCTTTTACTGCCATAGAAGCAGGACAGTCCCCCTATGTGTGGCTTGCCACACTTAAAGAGTAAGCGCAGGATGCGAGGCAAGCGCACTGCACTTGGGAATCGCTTCCCGGTGCGAGCCCCAAGAAGAACATGTCAGGGTGCATGTGGGTTGATGCCCAAAATCCCACCTCTGTAAAAAGGCATCGGACAGGTCTGGTAGTCCTTGGGAAAGGTACCGCCCAGGTGAAGACCAGTGCACGGTCCTGAACAACAATTTTTAGCAGAGCCCTGACCTCTACTCTTGCCTGCTGCTTAATAAATAAAAAAGGGGGAGCTGTGGGGAGCTGCGGGGGCCACGCCTTAAAGATGGCGCCAGTTTCCGCCTTCCGCCATCCCGACGGCAGTGCTCTCTGTGAAAAACAACTCCTTATATGGCTAAGTTTTAGCTTCTGGCTTGCTTCCGCATAGTTGGCCCTATCGGCATCTCCCACGTGGCTTTTCAGGATTGGCCAGGCGGAGGTCTTATAAGACCGGGGATAGTCCCGGGGGAGGGAGGAGAAGAAAAAGGAAGAAGGAGAAAGGAAGAAGTTTGTTAAGGGTTCCTGAATAAACCACTTGGAGAAGAATCCTGTGTCGTGTCTTCCTTGCTGGCCGAGGCGGAAGTGACAGTACCGAGGAATCAAGCCCTGGTCTTCATGCATGCTAGGCAAGCACTCTAACACGAGGCAAAACTTCCAGTATGGCCATTTTCACAATGCTGATTCTCCCTATCCATGAGCATGGGATGACTTTCCATTTCCTGGTATCCTCTTGACTGCTTCTTTAGGCTTTTATACTTTTCATTAATTAATTCCTTTACAGCATTGGTTATTCATAAATAGTTTATTGTTTCGGGGCTATTGCAATTGCGATCATTTTCTTGATTTCCCCTTCTGTTTCTGTATTGTTGGTGTACAGAAAAGGTATTCGATTTTGAAGGTTGGTTTTGTATCCTGCCATTTTGCCAAAATGGTTTATTAGTTCTAAGAATTTGGGAGTTGACTTGATAGGGAGGTTCAAGTATAAGATGATGTCATCTTTGCGAATAGGGATCTTTTAATTTCCTCTTTACCTATGTGGATTCCTTTGATGACTTTCTCTTGCCTATTGCTCAGGCTAAGGGTTCCAGCACAATATTGAAGAGAAGTGGAGAGAGTGGGCATCCCTGTCTTGTTCCTGATTTTCAGGTAAATGGTTCTAGTTTTTCTCCGTTTAATATAATAATGGCTTTAGGTCTGTCTATATGGATTTCATTATTTTAAAGAATGTACCTCCTATTCCTATTTTCTCTAGTGCTTTCAACATGAATGGATGCTGTATTTTGTCAAATGCCTTCTTGGCATCCAGAGAAAGTGTCATATGATTCTTAACCTTAGCTCTATTGATATGATGGATTACATTAATTGACTTGTGAAGGTTAAACCAGCCTTGCATTGTGGGATGAAGCCTACTTGATCATGGTGTATAATTTTTAATATTGGTCTCTGGATTCTGTTGGTGAGTATTATATTGAGGAGCTCTGTGTCTGTCTTCTTTAGAGAGATAGGTCTGGGTTTTCTTTTGTTGTTGTTATTGTGTCTTTCCATGGTTTGGGGATGAGTGTGATATTGGTTTCATAGTTTTGGATGACTCCCTCTGCTTCTATTTCTTGAAAGAGCTTCAAGAGTATAGGCACTAGCTCATCTTTAAAAGTGTTACAGAATTCCGCAGTGAAACCATCTGGGCCTGGGTTCTTCCTTGCTGGTATGTTTCTGATTGCTTCCACTCCCTCATTGTATGAAATTGGTTTGTTCAATTTATCTCTTCTTGGTTCATTGTGGGCAGCCTGTGTTTATTTTATTTATTTATTTTTTTGGCCAGTCCCGGGGCTTGGACTCAGGGCCTGGACACTGTCCTTGGACTTTCTCAAGGCAAGAGCTCTACCACTTGAGCCACAGCACCATTTCTGGCTTTTTTCTATGTATGTGGTACCGAGGAATCAAACCTGGGTCGTCGTGCATGCTAGACAAGCACTGTACCACTAGGCCAAACTCATAGCCCCCTGTGTTTATTTTAAAATCATCCATTTCTACTAAATCTTCCTGTTTCAGTGAATGTAAGCCCTGGAAGTATTTATTCATGATGGTCTGGGTTATTTGTATATTGGTTGTGGTATCTCTAACCTTGTTTATTTTAGTCTCCTGTCATTTTCTTGATTAACTTGCCAGGGGTCTGTCAGTTTTGTTAACTCTTTCAAAAACCAGCCTCTTGATTTATTAATATTATGTATAGTAGATCTAATTTCACTATCAGGTATTTCAAATATAATTTTTGCTGTGTCTGTCCTTCTATGTTTTAGTTAACTTTTTCTTGCTCCTCTAGGTGCTTTAATTGCTTCTTTAGGTTCTTTACATGAGTTTCTTCTGTCTTTTTAATATGGGCTCCCAGGGTGATAAAATTGCCCCTTAGGATTGCTTTTGCTGTGTCCCATAAGTTTCTTTGTGATGTATGTTCATTTTTCTTCAAAGTGTTCAATTTCTTCATTAATTGGTTCTTTTACCCAGTCCTTATTCAGAAGTGTGTTATTATTAAATTTCCATGTGTTGGAGTAGCTTTTGCAATGTACTATATTATTGCTATTAGTCTGGTCTGTTGATATTGCAAAGGAAGCGGTCTTGTTTTGGGCTGGTGGTTCTCTCTGGGTATCTGTGCATATGTGTGGTTCTCAGCCCACTAATGAAATTGTTATTAGCTCCTTCGCTGGCTTCAGGTAGCCGGATCCAGCTGTGGATGTGCACTTTTGGTATTTCTGGGGTCAGGAGGAGTACATGGCTGGTTTCCAGCAATGGCTCACAGTCATCTATGTGCACATCTAGATTTCGGTTAGACAGCGAGGCTGCTGGGGCTTGTGCAGCAGGTTCTCAACAGCAGGGCCCAGCTGTGGATGTGTACATTGGGTTCTGTTGCAGTGGAGTGGGGCACACACCTGATTCTTGGTATGGGTGTGTATCTGTTGTTCTAGAGCCCGCCTGCTGGGAATGGTGATTGGCACTTGCTGTCTATGTGCATGCCCAGGTCTCAGCTGGATAGCTTAGCTGTAGTTATCTTGCACATCTGATGTCCAGCAGTAGGGTCCAGCTGCAGGTGCTCCCTGTTAGTGTTTCCACAGTAAGGTGAGCATGTTCTCAATTCCCAATAGCAGAGTTTGGCTATTGCTGACACGACCACTGGCACACTGGTTTCCACTGGTTCCCAGTGGTGGCGCACAGTTGCTGGCTATCTCAGCAAGATAGCACCACTGTAGTAGGGTGGAGTCCCCCTCCACCCTGAACTCTTTGGAGTTCTAAAGCCTTCTTGA
The DNA here is from genome assembly GCF_031878675.1 of Megascapheus bottae. Taxonomy (NCBI): domain Eukaryota; kingdom Metazoa; phylum Chordata; class Mammalia; order Rodentia; family Geomyidae; genus Megascapheus; species Megascapheus bottae. The sequence goes on from NC_143539.1 coordinate 3,309,487, forward strand.
AACAAATGGGCCTACTAGTTTGGATGTTCTTGAAGTTCTCTGGTAGGATGATATTAAATATATTTCCTAATCCTTTAGCTTCATTCTTTTTCTTTTTTTCTATCTATTTATTTATTATTTTGCTAGTAGTAGGGCTTGAAATCAGGGCCTGATTACTGTCCTTGGATTTCATGATGACTAGCACCCTACGACTTAAGCCAAAGCATCACTTTCTACTTTTTCTATGTAGTGGTACCGATGAATCAAAACCAGTTCTTCATGCATCCTAGACCAGCACTCTACCACTAGGCCAAACTCAGGCTCCTTTAGCTTCATTCTGTACATCTTCGTCATTTTCTTTGCACTGTAAGAACTTTCTAATTTTCTTCTTCTTTCCCTCAGTGACCCATTTGTTCTTCACGACTGTGTTCTTCAGTCACCCTATGTTGAGCGTTTGTTTCCACATGTTTTGCTGAGGAGTCGTTTAATTGCATCATGATCAGATAAGATGTGAAGACTCATCATGATCCTTCTGCATCTTCTCCAGCTGGGTGAGTATCCTAGGATGTGGTCACTTTTGTTGAATATTCCAAGTGCTGCTGACAAGAATGTGAGTTGCCTGGATGTTGGGTAGCATACTCTGTAGGCTTCTCTTAAGTCTATTTTTTGTAATGGCATCATTCAACTCAGAGGCCTCTTCACTGATCATTTCCTCTGTTGACCTCTTCTTTGGTGACGGTGGTTGTTGAAATCTGTCATTACAGTTGTGATGGGGTCAATCATGTTGTATAATGGTGAGAGTATTTGTTTCATGTGTTTCTATATTTTATCTTTATGGATTATTTCCTCTCTTTATGTCTTTTCTTACTCTCCTTTTTTTTGTATGTTATGGGGTTTGAACTCTAAGCAGAGCTGTATGTTAGGATGACCCTTGGGCGGTGAGGTCCTGGCGTCCTCTAACCTCTGCATACAACATTTCTTGCTGTGCAGGCCCTGGGCACATAATCACCTCATTGCCAGGCTGTAGTGGGGAAGGGCGAGAGCGCTCTGGGACCTGCCCACAGCTCTCAATGGATCCAGGGATACGAGTAAAACTTTTCACAACCAGCTGTGTCCTGAAGTTTACTTTCTCATGAGTTTGACTTGGAGAAAACACATCTTGCAGTGGCAAGACTATAAACTTTTAATTAATAAATTTAACATGTTGTCTAAGAGGTTCCTATGAAACTGTGAAAGTGGTTTCTGTCTCTCTGGGGCCATTAGACTGAAGCCCAGGAAACAAGGCCATCCAGACAGCAGGAGACATTGACTGATGTCCACTGGGAAAGGAATCAATACCCTGGGCCTGGAACACATTAGGGGCTTGGCAGAGCAGACTAAGCAGGACGACAGGAGGCTGCAGGGAAGCTGCTCCCATGTGCAGGATTGTGGAGATCTCAGCGGTGAGAAGCCCATGAGGTAGGAGGAGGTCAGAAGACTTCATGATCCTCTTTACCTGGCTTTACTTTCCTCCCTGCTGTGGTAGGAAATGGACTTGCAGCAATGCTTTCATCAGGGAGCCTAGAAATGAAAATGTGTGCTCAAATAACTGTATCTGCAGTAACACTGGAAACACATAAGTTTTTATTGTTAATTTAAAGTGTGATATACGAATGACATTTATTTATTTATGTATTTTTGTCTGTCTTGTGTCTTGAACCAGGGCCTTGGAATTGTTCCTTAGCAGGTATATCTATACCTCTTGAGCCACATCTTCACTTTCACCTTTTTTGGTACATTATGAGACATAGGAGTTTCACACACTTTCCTGTTCAGGTTGGGTTTGAACCACAATCATATGCTCTCAGTCTTCTGAGGAGCTACGATATTGACTGGAGAGAGTCACTGATGCCAATCTCCAGATGAATCCATACACCATACGAATCATTTGAAAGACAGATGTTCATGGTGCACCCTTCCCAGTTCTCTCATTTCAGTTGGGATTGTTATTTTTGTGGTTATGAGAAGGGTGATGTACAGAGGAGTCACCATGTCACGAGTTACCATAGATTTTCTTTGTTAGTTGTGAGCTTGAACTCAGGGTCTAGGGTCTGCTCTGACATTGTGGGCTCAAGGACAGCACCACTTCCTTGAGTACATGTCTCTTTGTACAGTGTCACACCTGTCTTCCCAATTTTTCCAGTCTGCTGACAACCGTGAGTAGTATATTTCCTTTCCCATATGTTGTTGACTGAGTATACCTGCCCCATTTTTTATCCTATAATTATCATAACTATCAATCTGTCCACACATCAGATGCCTTCACTCATTCCATCTCAGTGGAAAAGTTTCAATGCTCACAAATACGATGCTCTGGGCATCATGAACACGGAAATTCTGACCTTATATTTCTGCATGATAAAAAGTGTTCATCACTTACACATACTGAATCTAGTACATAGAAGCTTTGCTCTATCTGTGGAAACATTCCTGTATTTTTCTCGTTTGACTCCTGTGACCAAACCATAGGAGAAATGGGTGAGGTTAAGCCTGCACTGAATCTTAATTTCCTGTTCATTTCCCCAGTGTTTTATCGTAGTGCAAGACTCATTTGTGCAATTACTCTGCCTAGATTTTTGTTCTTGTTATTCACCAGGAACATACCATTGCAGTCCCTGATTTTGATCACCCTATACTGATTGCTCTGCACAAAAATGCCATGCTAATATAATAGCAGGATAAATACTTCATCAAGTTTGTAGGAAGTGTGTGAAGACATTTTTCACATCACCACTATTTGTCCACTCCTCCCTTCAAGCTTGTTTTGATTCTTTACTCAATAATTTCCCTCACCTTGGACTTGCTTCCCAGGAGTCATTGCACCCTGAAAATTTCCTGTGGTGTTAAGGAAATTGTTCCTAGTACTGGAGTTTGAACTAAGGCCTGGTCCCATAATTTTCTGACATTTTACAAGAAGCTCTATTTTGAAAGGAGAGGTTGCAGCTGGGAGGTATTGGCTCATGCCTGTAACCTGAGCTAATCTTGAAGTTGAGATCTGAGGATCAGGATTAAAAGCCAGCCCAGGAAGGAAAGTCAATGGGACTTACCGCTGATTAACCAGCATGAAGATGGATGTATAGTTATGACATTTTCATAAAAGCTAGTCCACAAATACAAAGTGATAGCATTTAGGACCTGAGATCAAGCAACAAGATAACACAAATGCACGTACGCACGTGCGTGCACAAACACACACACACACACACACAAATACAAATGCTACACTGTGAAGATAATAGAAATCTTCTGATAACTTGAAAATTTGTATGTCAACTAAGGGGATAGATAGCCTGGTAGGATCCAGGGATTCTCTCAGATAATCTCAGCTACTGCTGTCCTCTAAGTGTCTCATGAACATTGTGAACCCATTCCAGAAGTGCCACACCTGGACCTGACACTGAATGTCTTCTTCCTCCTATTCTTCCTGAAGCTCTCAATACAATGGGTCAATAATCTATTGCACTCATTCCTCTTGCCTGTACCAGGTGTCTGGCTGCTCCAACCATAAAACATCAGAAACGCCATTCACGATGTTTGCGGGTGCATCTGTGTGGGGGATTTTCCTCATAGTCCAGTTGTGTGTCGGTGTCATGGGCAACTCCCTGCTCTCCCTGCTCTATCTCTACACGTTGTTAGTCCAACCTCATCTGAAGAAGCCCATTGATGCCATCTTGATGCACCTGACTCTGGTCAACATCCTGAACCTCCCCCTCACACTTATGCCAAATATCATGGCATCCTTCGGAGTTCAGCATTTTCTGGATGATGTGGGCTGCAAGGCCATCATGTTCCTCTTCAGAGTCACCCGGGGGCTTTCCATCTGCACCACCTCACTCCTCAGTGTGTTTCAGGCCATCACCATCAGCTCTGTCCAGGCCCAGTGGGTGTGGCTGAAATCCAAGTCCTCATTGTGGATTTTCCCTTCTTTCTTCTTCTTCTGGATTCTCAATGTGGCCATTTACTTCCGAGTCATTGCACAACTGAAAGCCACAAGCAATTTCACTCTTATTGGCTCTGGGTTTTCCAATGCATATTGTCATTCTCAGCACATTGAAACCAGTATATCATGGCATTACATCTGTGTCTTATTGGCTCGAGATCTCGTGTTTGTAATCCTCATGGTCTCCACCAGCCTCCACATGGTGAAACTCCTCTACCAACACCACCAGAGAACTCAGCACCTCCACAGTCCCAGCCTGGCCTCCCAGCCAGCGCCTGAGAACAAGGCCACACACACCATCCTGCTGCTGGTCAGCTGCTTTGTCTTCTTCTATTGTTCCAACAACATCTTGAGCTTTTATTACTTTTACATAGCAGTGAAGATCCAAACCCTGGAAGTGATCGTTTGTATTTTATCAGCCGGGTATCCAACCGTGTGCCCTTTCTTGCTCCTGAAGAAGAATAAAATTCTTTCCAAAAGTACATTTTCCCTTTCTTTGATGAGGATTACCAGTTGTCGGAAAGCCTTCAATGGCTGATAAGACAGTAAAAAAAACTTCAAAGCAAAGAAGATTCTAGTGAGGTACATGGAAAAACTGTGTATTCAGCACTTGAATTTTTGTCCAAATTCAGATATGCTGTAATTTTTAAGTATTGAGGTACCTTTGTGTGTGTATGTGTATGTTCCTGAGTGTGTGGGACAAATTTTTATTTTGTTTAATCATTTAAAATATTATTGCTGGGATGGAATGAATTCACTTTCTGTACAAAATTAAAATTTGACACATTTTTCTTCTCATGTAAAAACAGCTAGGAGTTTGGCCTATTGGTAGAGTGTTTACTTAGCATGCACGAAGACCAGGGTTTAATTCCTTAGTACCACATATATAGCAAAAATGTGGAAGCAGTGCTGTGGCTCAAGATGTAGAGCTCTAGCCTGGAGAAAAAGTTCAAGGACAGTGCTCGGGCACTGACCTCAAGACCTCCTACTGTCAGAAAAAAAAAAACCCAAAACAGCTTCCAAAGAGTCCATTTCTTCCACTGCTGTTTACTACAGGGAATTTTATTAGATCATCCTGTGAATGCTGGCCATCCAATGACAAAGCAGAACGCACCCAGAAGAGAGGATGCAGCCAATGATAAACTACACTGTTGTCTAGGAAAAATCAGACAGCTACAGCCTGGTGGCAATGGCTCCTGTCTGTAGTGCTAAGTACCCCGGAACCTGAAATGGGAGGTTGCAGTTCTCAGGCCCTGGGCCATAGGAATCCATGAAGCTCTTACTTTAATCACACAAATAGGAAAAGTAGTGCTGTGACTCAAGTGACAGAAGATTAGCCTTGAGGAAAAGGAGTTCAGGAACAGCAACCAGGCCCAGACTTCAAGAACCAGGACTGGAAAATTAGAAGATAAGACACATAAAAGCAATAAAGAGAAAGTAGAAATAAAATTCAGGCACCAGTGGACCTACCTACTTGGGAGGCTGAGATCAGAGTATTGGGGTTCTAAGTCACCTGGAGGAAAAAAAGTCCATGAGATTCTTATCTCCAAAGATCCACCAGAAAACCAGAAGTGGAGCTGTAGCTCAAGTGATAGTTTACTGTGGAAAAATGGAAAATATCATTTTTGAATGTGGAAAATGTATTGCTGTAATGGAATTGTGGAATTAAAGGACGATGGCTCCCAGCCCTTCCCTTTCCCTGCTTCCCACTGCCACTGTTTACCCAGACTTAACACCCTTTCCCCTGCCATTCTTTCCCCAGACTAAGGCTGTATCTTGAGACACTCTGGTATCCACAACCAGAGATATCCTGATTAGACATGAAGAAGTATGAGATTTATTGTGAAAACCCCCAGCCTGTTTTTTGCCCTAAGAACCACCTGCTTTAAGGCTGTATCTTGAGACATTCTGGTGCCCACAACCAGATATATCCTGATTATAGATGAAGAAATATGAGATTTATAGTGTAAAAACCCCCAACATGTTTGTGGCCTTCTTTAAGAACCACCTGCTTTTACACATTAGGCTGAACTCTGAGATCCCTTCCCTGCTCAATAAATTTCTAACACCCTGATCATGTTCTGAGTGCTCTCATAGTTGGTCCACCTCTAGACCCCACTACAGTAGAGTGCTAGCCTTGAGCTGAAGAGTTCAGGCACAGGGCAGAGGCCCAGAGTTCAAGCCTCACGACATACCAAAAGAATAACAAATCCAAACTAGGCATACATTCCACAAGCATGGGCATGCAGCCAGTTACAAATGATTCAGCTGCTGACATGAAAGTAGCCAAGCCCCGAGATGCCCCAAATTTTGAGCCTATCTCTTCTAGGTGATGTCTCCAGGATCATCCCTGGATTTATTTGTAAGGCTGGTTTTGATCAGATTTGCTTATGGGCTGTTATTTTGTTAATTTGTCCTAACAACTCAACTATTCCTTTTGTGGATCCTTGCTATTTTTTGACTCCTATTAATTTATGTCTGATTTAGTTTATAATTATTTGTTTCCATCCACGGCTTGTTTCTTATTTCCAAGGACCTTAAGGTGCATCATTAAATTGTGATTGCTCCTGTTTGTTGATGTCTGCACTTAGAGCTATCCATTGTATTCTGACTACTGCTTTGGCTGTGTCCCAAGGTTGCTGGTATTTCCTATGTTCATTTTTGTTAAAGATCATGCACACAGGCTGGTTTTACTTTCTGAGCCTTACATGACCCACTGGTGACTGAACAATGTGTTCTTCAGTCTCAGAGAGTTTGAGCATTTTCAAGGTGGTTTTCAGTGTTGAGCTCTAATTTTTTTCCTCTGTGATCTGGGACTTTGCAAAGAATAACGTCAATATCTCTGAGTTTGCTCACATATGCTATGTGCCATCAAATGTGATTGTTGTGGAGAAGGTTGCCTGTGCTGCTGAGAAGAATATATCTTCTGATGTTGCTGGATGGAATGATCTATAGATGTCTGTGTCATCTAGTTTGTTCTTGCAATTGTTTAGTGTGTGGTTTCTCTGTTGAATTTTTGCTGGGTTGATCCATCCTTCATTTTCAGAATATTTGATTTCTGGGCAATGTGTGTCACTTGAAGATAACAGCTATGATTTTCTTTTTGATCCACTTAGCATGTGGTTTAATTGGGAAATTAAAGCCATTAATGTTGAGTTAAGATGGAGAGGTGTTCAGTAGTTCCTGCCATGAGACACCAAAGGGGCTGTGACTCATCTATTCTTACTATGATTATCTGATTCTCTGTATAGGGGCTCTTTCTCTGCCTATATTGTGTTCTTGTGGATTTTCTTTTTTTTGTTTTGCTTTTGTTTTTGCTTTTGTTGTTTTGTGCTTTTGCTACCTCTGGAACTTGAACTCAGGGCCTCAGCACTGTCCCCAGGCTTTCTCAAGGCTAGACCTCCACCATGTGAGCCACAGTATCACTTCTCACTTTTTTTTTAATGTATGTATATATGGAGGAATAGAATCAGGGTCAACGTGCATGCTAGGCAAGCACTCTGTCACTAGGCCAAACACAAGCCTTCTTGAGGGCTTTCAATATATAGGACATCTTCAGGTATCTTTTGTAATGTTCCTTTGGAGATATATTATTTCAATTTCTGTTTGCTCTTGAAAGATTTTATTTTCCCTTGGTTGTAAAGGAGAGTTTAGCTGTTCTCTGTTCTTTGTTGATAGTTGTTGGTCTTTAGAGGCAGGCATACTTCATTCAAGGTTCTTCTTGCTTTCATAGTCTCTGCTGAGAAATCTGCAGTTCCTCTGACTGGTTTTTCTTCATAGGTGAGTTTCATTTCTCCCTGACAGTTTTAAGGATCCTTTCCTAGGCCTCTGTTGATACTGTGCCGATTAGAATGTGATGTTGGGATGTCCCATTCTGTCCTGATCTGTTTGGATTCTAAAGGCTTCTGTTAGTGAAGGGGCCTAGCGTTTTTGATGTTTGGGAAGTTCTCTGCTAGGATGCTATTAGATACATGTTCTTTTCCTTTAGCTTCATTCTCTACATCTTCCTCATTTTCTTTGCACTGTAAGAACTTCATTTCCTCCTTCAGTCCCCCAGTGACCCATCTGTTCTTCGCTACTGTGTTCTTCAGTCTCCACGTGTTTGTTTGTTGCAACATGCTTTGTTGTTTAATTCCATCATGATCAGATAACATCTGAAGAGTCGCCATGATCCTTGTGTGTCTTCCCCAGCTGGCTGAGTATCCAAGGATGTGGTCACTTTTGTTGAATATTCCAAGTGCTGCTAACAAGAATGTGAGTTGCATGGATGCTGGGTGGAATACTCTGTAGACGTCCCTTAAGTCCATTTGGGTCATGGGGTTATTTAACTTAGAGGCCTCTTTATTGATCATTTCCTTTGTTGACCTCTTCTTTTTTTTTTTTTTGCCAGTCCTGGGCTTGAGCTCAGAGTCTGAGCACTGTCCTTGGACTTTCTCAAGGCTAGAGCTCTACCACTTGAGCCTCAGCACCACTTCCGGCTTTTTTCTATATGTGGTACCGAGGAATCGAACCTGGGTCTTCATGCATGCTAGGCAAGCACTTTAACCACTAGGCCAAACTCCCGGCCCTCTGTTGACCTCTTCTTTGGTGACAGTGGTTGTTGAAATCTGTCAATATTGTTGTGTTGGGGTCCATCATGTTCTCATAGTCTATACTGGCAAGAGTGTTTGTTTAATGAATTTGTGTCTTCTATGTGATTTCCTCTTTATGGATTATTTTCTTTCTTAGTTTCTTTTTTTTCTCAATCAGTTACAGAACTTTAACACTGGGCCTGGGAGCTATCCCTGAGCTCATCAGCTCAAGGCTAGCCTTGTATCATTTGAGCCATAGTGCCTCTCCAGATTTTCTTTCTTAAATATTTATATACCTTCATTGTATCTTCATATGATCTTAATGACAAGTCACCTTTATCAGCAGACAATATGGCTACACTAGCCTTCTTGCAACATGCATTTAATATGAAGTTCTCTTTTCGCCCATTCACTCAGAATTTGGGTGACTGTGAGATGAGTGTGAGAGACCACATAGCCCAGCTATTTCTGGGTTTGTTTGCCGATCCATGCTACTGCTCTAAAATTTTGTTTGTGGACATGAACCCATTGGTGTTTAACATTAATAATGAAAAACAGATCATGATTCCTGAAATTCTACTTTCCTATAGACTGTATGTTTCCTCTGATTGTATTTATTTGTCTTACATTTATTTTGATTCAATGTCGATGTTCCAAAACTTCAATAGTCCTTACAGTCTACAAGCTTTCCTTTGTTGTGCAGTGCAGCACTGGTTTAATGCTCATAGACTCTTCAGTTGTCATTTCTTGTGCAAGGACTTAGTTTAATCATTCATTGTGATTGTTAGTTGTGCATGGTACACTATTCTGCATTGGCAACTGACGTCCAGAACTACAAGTGCAACACTCCAGGATCTCCTCCCATTCAGTGTTTGTGTGGAGGAATCTACAGTGATTCTCAACTCCTTTCTGATGTAATTGAATTTCTTCGTGGGTTTTGATGAATTTACAAATATTTTCCTGATTGTGAGTTCCAGAGTTTTCATTTCAAATTATCTAGATAGGTTTCTTCTGAGATCCTGTGTGTTATGAATTCTATATGTCTTTGTCAGATGGATGAAATTCTCTATGTTGATATAGGGGAAGTTGTCTGCTTTAATCTATTTAAATATTTTATCAATGTGTATCCAGAGGTTTTGAAAGATGACAGCATGTTAGCATACCTGTGTGTTAGAAGGATGACCCTTGGCCATGACATTCTGGCATCCTTAACCCCCAGCCCTCCACATCCTGTAGGCTGCAGGCCCAGAGCTCATGGTCACCGCATTGCAGGCCCCAGTGGGGAAGGCAGAGAGCATGCTGGTGCTACCACAGACCAGGATGTATCCAGGGCTCTGAGTAAAACTATTCATAACCAGCTGTGTCCAGAAGTTTACTTTCTGATGAGTTTGATTTGGAGAAAACACCTCTTGCAGTGGTAATGATGTTAACTTTTAATTAATAAACTTACCATGTTCTCAGGGAGGATCTATGGACCTCTGAAAGTGGTTTGTATCTCTCGGGGACCATCAGAGTGAAGCCCAAGAAACAAGGCCATCCGAACAGCAGGTGACAGTGGCTGATGTCCACTGGGAGAGGCCTCATTACCCAGGCCTGGGATATATTCTGGGCTGGGGAGAGGCAGCCAAACCAGGATGCAAGGATGCTACAAGGAAGTACTGTTACTCACCTTTTTTTTATGTGAGTGTGCTATTTTGCTCAAATTAAGTGATCCAGCACTTGAGCCACACCTCTAATTCTGGTATTTTTCATGTAAAGATTATTTTAAAGGAAAGAGCCTCATAGACTTTCCAGGTCCAGCTAATTCTAGGAATCTTAACTCCAGGAATTGCAGCTTCCTGAATAGGTAGGATACACCTGTGATGCTCAGATCCTGGATTTCCTTTCTGCATTTGTTTTGAAGGTTGATTATACTTCTTCCTTGTTTTTTTTTCATTGTTACCTTTTTTTTTTTTGCTAGTCCTGGGGCTTGAACTCAGGGTCCAGGCACTGTCCTTGAGCTTTCTCAATGTTATCACTTATCACTTGAACCACAGCTCCATTTCCAGCTTTTTCTTTGTATGTGGTACTGAGGAATTATACCTGGGGCTCCAAGCATGCTAGGCAAGTACTCTACCACTAAGCCACACTCTGGGTCCAATGTTATCTTTTGAATTAGGATATTTACTGCTTTTCATTCTTCACACATGCCCAGTTCTGCCTCTGTGGCAGCACAGTGCTCAGCCCCCTCCAGAGGATCCTGCACCCCTTTCACTTTCCACACCTGTGCACACATCTGGGGTAAGTTCAGTCTTCTATGAGTACTCGGAATATTTACAAATGTTTTTAAGAAGGTAATGGCAAAGTTTTCCTCTCTCTTTCTCCTTCTCACTCTCTTACGTATCTCTCTCTGTCTGTCTGGTCGGTGTGGGGGGTAGAGAGTTGACTCTCTCTGTGTGCCAATTCCAGGAGGCTGAAATCACACCCTGGGCACTAACACTGAATGAACATTTTTGCTCAAGGCTGATGTTCTCCCACTTGAACTACACACTCATTGCCTTTTATCTCATTGGAGATTGGAGTCTCACAAAAGTTCCTACCTGATTTGACTTTAAACTAGGTTACTCAGAACTCAGCCTCCTGAGTAGCATTGATTCCAGGTATGAGACACAAAATCATACTGTGAAAAGTGCTTGCATTTCTTCTGTTGCTATCTCTAAAATTTTCATCTTAACTTAGCATGCCCTCTTCTACTTTAGTTCTGAATACTATTGAACACTTTCCCCTCTTATTAGACACAAGTCAGTGTGTGGTGGCTGTGTTAAACTTGAGCTTGATCCCAAGGAACTGACCTGGCTTTGTTTTGTCCCATCAAGGCTGTCAGCATTCACTGTCCCTGGACTCACTCTGAAGATCACACCCAGATTACTGCTCCTTTCTGACACTGTTCCCTCAGAGTTCATGCCTGAATGTATTATTTATTTTCCTTTCTGTGGCAGGTATTTCACAGTGCCTATTCACAGTAGGAATTTTCCCAGCAGATGTAGATCTTTTGAATGTGTTGAGATATCGTTTCTCTGAGGTAGTAATTTTTCAATTTCTAAATCACAGCCATGGTGCTGAGAAACATGGTTCTATCAGCCCAGCTCTGCACCTCTGTGGCGTCTCGCAGAAGGGTTGAGAATATGGACACAACTGGGATTTCCTTCTCAATTGACAGAGAGGGTAATAATAGAACTTAGTGCTGACTGGGTGAAAGATGGGATTTGGAAAGCTTTGTGTGATGTTTTATGGCACTTTGGTGAAGACTGAGAACTGCCATGATCCGATTTATTCATATGATTTCCATCCACTTTTCTGTGCTTCTTTCCTGATAATTAGTAAAGTATTTGTTTCAAGCAGTGCACTGTAATGGTTGATTCTACGAAACTGAGTACTAAAATTACTGAGTGGGTTATGGAATGAGGAGAACCAGAGCAGACAGCCCTAAGGGAAACCCACAACCCAAGTCAGCTTATGGTGAGCAAGCCACACTTGACATTCCCCCTCACACTTCTCTTCTGTGCAATAAGAAGGGATAATATAAAATAGCAAGTTTCACTAATATGGACTAGAGGCAATGCTAATTAAAATGGAAAGTTAATAGACAGCAATGGACAAAATGCAAGCATGCATTCAAAGAGGGCACATGCCTACCAACTTATCTTCTCAGGAGTCTGAGATCAGAGGATCATAGATCAAAGCCTGGGAAAGAAAGTCCATCAGACACTTTCCTCTAAGCACCAAAAGTCAGAAGTGGAGTAGTGGCTGAAGCCATAGAGTGCCAGCCTTGAGCAAAAATTCTCAGTTACAGATCCCAGACCCTGAGTTCAAACCCCACAACCAACCCACAACCACACACAACCACACACACACATACACACACAAGTAAAATCTAGAGGATGATCATGGGTACATCAAACATGAGAGTATTATGAATATTTGTGAACAATAACCAATATCAGAATTTTCAGGAATTCAGATTCATACAATTAAATCATCTCTATGAGGGTTCAAAAATGTTGAGGATGGCAGTGCATGCAGCGCTGAGTGCTCAGAACTGCTAAGTTGTTTCTCTTGCCCAAGAAACATGGAGAACTCGACTTTGTAACACAATGAGGGCCAGTACAACACTTTCTGTGAAGGAGATTATTCTGGCAAAAGGGAAAAACTAGGATATTTCTTTAATTCAGTGTGAGTTTGCTTAGGAAGAAAGCAGTATATGTGACAGGAGAGAAACCCCATGAACAGTAATGAGGAGAGACGGGAAAGATATGGGGGGGGGGAATTCATCAAAACTACCACAAACATTCCTAAGCTATTTCCTTTTCTAGTGTCCTGGTTTACTGTTACAAATGCCCAGTTGTAGGGATTGTACATGGATGTGATACTTTAGTGTAAGCAGTGTACAAACTGTAGATTTCACAGAGATCAGCCATGTGGGTGAATGGGCCCATCGAGCTTGACGTGTCTCCCACTGCCTGCCCTGAGCAGGGCCCGAGGACCACAGCAAGTGGCAGGCCAGTGACCCTCCTTCCTAACATGCCAGCCCAGTGTTGTCCAGGAATCCCCTACCACTGATAACACATGTCTCCCCAGGTCCTCTCCAGTTCCCAGAACACAGCTGCAAAGGTTATAACAAACTTGTATCCAAAACTGAGGATTGGGACATTTCCAACATGACTGAACTTCCAAATAGAATAATCCGCCTAGGAACTCTGCAGAAGAATTGTGTAGGCCAGGAGCCGGTGCCTCACGACTGTAATCCCAACTACTCAGGAAGGGGCGATATGAAGATCAACGCTCAAAGCCAGCCCTGAAAGGCAGGGAAGTCCTTGAGACTCTGATCTGCAGTGATCCAGCCAAAAGCCAGAAGAGAAGCTGTGGCTTAACTGACAGAGTTCCAGCTTTGAGTGAAAAAGCTCAAGGACAGGGCACAGGCACTGAGTCCAAGTCCCAGGACAGGCATCTGCAACTAAAAGTATTTGTCTAACATAATTTCTGTCAACCTTCCTTGTAAACCTGGTTTATCTTATGAAGAAATGCACCATGGTGGCGATGTCTACCTGCAGGGCTCCTGGGGTTGTTTACTGCTTTCTCATTCTCCTAGGATGATGGTACCACTGCTCTGACTCCCAGCAACTCACACTCACAAACACCCAGGCACACTTACACACTCATGCAAAATCACATGTAACATACACTCACATCTACATATAATTCTACACACTTAGACACACAGACACACATACAGACAATGACAGTCACACCAGGTGACTCTGTGTTCAGGTTCTTCCTTGTGTCTAAGGTGTGTCTGGGCGTCCTGGGGAATTCTGTCCTCTTCCTCCTGTACACATACAGCTCCCTGTGCAGGCCCCAGCTCCGGAAGCCCATCCACATAGTCTTCATGCACCTGACCTTGGTTAATGCCCTGACCCTCATGTTTCAGTCCATGCCCTACGTGATCTCCTCGTATGGAGTCCCGTGTTTCTGGGATGACGCCACATGTAAGGTGGTGTTGTACCTGTTCAGGGTCACACGGGGACTGTCCATCTGCACCACCACCTTCCTGAGCACCTTCCAGGCCCTCACCATCAGCCCTGCCCACTCCCGGTGGGCCTGGCTGAAAAGTTGGTCCACAGCCTGCATCCTCCTCTCACTGCTCTGCTTCTGGACCTTGAATTCCATCATGTATTTCTTCTTCATCATCAACACTGTGGAATCCAATTGCAATTCCACTGTCACTGGCCTGGAATTTTCTCATCCTTACTGTCAAGCAAAGATTGGAATTGACAAATCAATGTCCTTTGTTTCTTCCACTCTGACTGGAGATGGTCTGTTCTTGGTGCTCATGCTCTTCACCAGCCTCTACATGGTGACTCTGCTCTACCGCCACCGCAGGAGAGCCAGGCACCTCCATAGTCCCAGCCTTGCCTCCCAGCTGGCGCCTGAGAGCAGAGCCACACACACCATCCTGCTGCTGGTCAGCTGCTTCGTATTCTTCTATTGCACCAACAACATCGTGACCGTGTATTCCTTGTACACACCTGAGAAACTGAGCAAATCCAAGGCTGTGACTGTGATGCTGTCTTCTGGTTACCCCACCCTCTGCCCGTTCTTGCTCATGAAAAATAATAGAATGGTTGCACGAAGGATCACTTTTCTTTCATTAAGAATTACACAAGCCAAGAGAGTGTGATGACCAAAGTGGGAATCCACTCCGTTCTGTCTTCCTTGGTGTGTAGGATGGTAGAAAAGCCATAGAGGTAGGGACATAATCCTGGCACTCTGGGAGCTGATATGTAAGGATCACAGGTCAATCTTAGCTTTGGCTATAAAGCCCCTGCAACTTTTTTTTTGACTTCACATTTTTTTAATTAAAGAATTTATTAACATTGATTTTTACATCATATTTCAAAAGACGTATTTAACAAATAAGTATTCAAGAAGGAAATCTCTATATACAATCACTGGCACTTAGATTTCAGAACATAATTGAAATTAGGCTGAGGGTTTGTATGTCATAGATACGTATTAATGTATGTAATAAAACATATCTATAGAATCATACATTTTTATGTCTATGTAGTTATGTTTATATTTCCAATACTATGTCCATAGCATTGGGTATGCAAATATCGAGTCCTTGCTCTTGTACTGTTTGGATCTAATAGCCACATATTAAGGATACCATGCACCTTTTGCAGGGAAGTGGATGAATCTCGAGTGAATCATGTTGAGTGAGACAAGTCAGACTTTACATTTTTATTTAAATATTTTTCTTATTGATAATTTTTTTTCTAGTCCTGGGGCTTTATTCCGGACCTGGGCACTGTCCTCGGACACTTTTTGCTCAAGGCTAGTGCTCTGCCCCTGGAGCCACAGTGCCAATTCAGCCTTTTCTATATATGTGGTAACAGGGAATCCAACCCATGGCTTCGTATTCTACCAGCCCCTGCCAATCTTATCTCCAACGTACAATGCAAAAGCTGGAGATTGAGCTATGTCTGACGTGAAAAAGCAGAAAGGACAATGTCTAGGCCCTGGGGTCAAGCCCCAGGACTGCACAGAAAGAAGAAAGAGAGGCAGGGGAAGAAAGAAAGAGAGCAAAAAAGGAAGGAAGGAGACAAGGAAGGGGAGGGCAGGCATGGAGGGGGGGAGGGCAGGCACATTCCTGCTGGACTTCTGAGCGTCCTCGTTTTCACCTAAAATACACGGCGTCCTCCGCGTGTGCGGTGCTGTGAACCAATGCGCTCTCCCTCCGCTCACCCCCGAGGTTCCCCGCTGGGTTCCCGCCTCCCTGCGTGGACCGTGCTGGAGGTGGGGCCTGCAGCTGTCCGCCCCGCGGGCCTGGCTGGGCTCCGCCCGGGGCCTGTGCTGGGGTCCGGGCGGCGCCTCCTCCGGGGCCGGAGCGGAGGCGCTCAGCGCAGGGTGGGCTGGCGGGGCCCGGGCCGCGCGGGGCTGCAGGGCCGAGGGGGGCCGGGAGCCGGGAGGCGGGGCTCGGGGGTGAAGGGAGACCAGGGCGGCCGCGTGCGGACAAGATGGCGCCGGCCTGCGCAGGCCCCGCCGCGTGCGCCGCTCCGCTTCCCCTCCGGAGCCGGCGGGGCTCCGACCCGGGCCCGGCGACTTCCGGCCCGTGCACAGGGAGCCGCCGCCCCGGTGGAGCGCAGGCGGGGGACGAGGAGCCGGGGAGCGGCCGGGCCGGGCTGGGGGGCTGAGCGGGAGGCGGGGTGGGCTCAGCCCGGGCTGGACGGGCACCGCAGGGAGGGCGGCATGAGAGGGGCGGGCGAGCTCGGCCCTGGCTGGGGCGCAGGCCCAGGACCGAGCTGCAGAGGGGCCGGGCCTGCCGGGCCCCCGGCGGCGGGGGGCGGGGGCCGCCGCCCCAGGGCCGGTGGAAGGTCGAGGCCCGCGCGGCCCGTCCTGGGCGCCCCTCCCCGGGCCGTCCCCAGGCGCCCTGCAGTCAGCTCCCCGCGGCGCTCACCTTGGGGTCGGGTTTGCTGAAGGGCTGAGAGTTCATCGCGCTCTGTCTCCCACCCTAGCTCTTTCCGTCGCCGATCCCCGCGGTGGCCTTCTGGGGTTTTGAACTCTTACTCATTATGTCTGGTGTACTTGGAGTTGTTTCGGTTCACTGGCCTGGGCCTGGCTTGTGGCTCGTTCACAGGACCCTGAGGGGCGTCCTTAAGCGTGAGCTTGAGATTGCACTGTCCTCTGACTACTGCCATGTCTGTGTGCCGGAGGAGCTGGTGCCTCATTTCGGTTAAAGATCGTGGACACAGGAGAGTTTTCCTTTCTGATCCCTGCAATGACCCAGGGCTGACTGAAGGACGTGCTGATCAGTCTGTGAGTTTGAGCATTTTCTAGCTACCTTTTGGGGTTGAGCTCTAGTTGTATTGCTCTGTGATCTGGGACAATGCAAGGAATAATTTCAGTATCTCTGCATTTGCACAGATATGCAGTGCGCCATCAAATGTGATCTGTTTTGGAAAAGGTGCCATGTGCTGCTGAGAAGAATGTATCTTCTGACGTTGCTGGGTGGAATATTGTGTATATGTCTGTGCCATCTAGTTTATCCATGCAGTTCTTTAGTCTCTGGTTTCTCTGGTGACTTTTGCAAGGTTGATCTATGTAGGCCTTCATTCCAGAATGTTTTATATCTGGGGAAGGTGTGTCCCTTGAGGACAGCAGATAGATGGATCTTACTTTTTGATCCACCTAGTCTATACATGGTTTAATTGGTGAATTAAGGCAATTAATATTGAGACAGAATGGGGAGTTACTGGTAGTTCCTGCCATGACAGACCATAGGGGCTGTGGCTCCTCAATTCTTACTGTAATTTTCTGGTTCTCTGTTCAGGGGCTGTTTCTCTGCCTGAATTGTGTTCTTGTGGATTTTTGAAGTACAGGACATCTTTAAGTATCTATTGTATTGCTGTTTGGTGGCAATATATTATTTTAATCTTTGTTCACTGTGAGTTCCACAGATAGTGGGTAGAAAATCTGCAGATGTCCCTTAATCCATTTGTGTCATAGGGTTATTTAACTCAGAAGATTCTTTGCTGACCCTTTCCTTTGTTGACCTCTTCTTTGTCAAGACTGGGTGTTAAAATCTGTCACTATGATTGTGTTGGGGTCAACCTTGTTCTATACTGGTAAGAGGATTTGTTTAATGTATTTGGTCTTCTGTGAGATTTCCTGTTTATGGATTTCTTTTCTTTTCTTTCTTTTTTTGTAAGTTATGGAGCTTGAAGTCTGGCCTAGGCGCTGTCCCTTAGCTCTTCAGCTCAAGGCTACTGCTTTAGCAGTTGAGCAACATAGCCCCTCCTTATTCCTCCTTATTTCCTTTCATAATAAATATTAATATGTACTATATGAATCTATGATTGCCTTCCTTGTATCTTCCTATGATCTTAGTGAGAAGCCTCCTCTGTCAGCTGTCAATATGGCCACACTGCCCTTCTTGCAACATGCATTTTCTGTGAAGCTCTTTTTTCACCTGTTCATTCAGAATTTGGGTTTTGTTTGACTGTGAGAGGAGTGTGAGAGACAACACAACCCAGGTGAGTTACTGGACTTTGTGTTTGATTCAGTCTAATACTCTACATCTTTTGGTTGGGGAGTTGAGCCCAGTGGTGCTTAACCTTAGTATGGAACAATATTTCATGTTTCCTGAGATTCTAATATTTTTCTGCAGATTCTATGTTTCTTCTGCTTATATTTACTTGTCTTACACTGATTTTGATTCAATGTCGATTTTCAAAAATTTTTGTAGTACTCATAATCTACAGGCTTTTCTTCATTATGCAATGTAGCACTGGTTTAATGTTCATTGACTCATTAGTTTTCATTTTGTGGGGATTTAGTTTTATCGCCCATTGTGATTGTTAGATTTCCTGGTTATACTACTTTGGGTTAGCAATTGAAATTCCCATCTATAAGTGTACCACTCCAGGATCTCCTCCCATTCAGAGTGTGTGTGGAGAAATCTGTAATAATTCCCACCTCTTTTCTGTTGTAATTTAAACCCTTCTTTGGTTTTGTTGCATTTAAAAAAAATTCCTTATTTATGAAGTCCAAAGTTTTCGCTTCAAGGTGTCTAGAGCTGTTTCTTCTGAGATCCTGTATGCTAGAAGTTGCATATGCTCTATCGAATGGGTGAGATTCTCTCTGTTGAGAAAGGGGAAATTCTCTTTTCTTATTTTGTTAAATAATTGTCAACGTGTATCCAGGGATTTTGAAAGGTGAAAGCATGCTAGCACTCCTGTGTGTTCAAAGGATGACCCGTGGTCTGTGGGGTCCTGGCCTACTCTGCTCCCCCCTATCTGCCCACCACATGCCATGCTCTGCAGGCCCAGGGCTCATGGTTACCACATTGCAGGCCCCAGTTGGGAAGACACTGAGCAGACAGGGTTTCACCACATGTAAGGATGAATGCAAGGCTGCTAGTAAAACTTTTCATAACCAGCTGTGTCCTGAGGTTTACTTTCTGATGAGTTTGACTTGGAGAAAACACTTCTTGCAGTGGTAACACTATTAACTTTTAATTAATAAATTTGATGTGTTCTCTAAGAGGTTCCTATGGACCTGTGAAAGTGGTTTGTGTCTCTCTAGGGCCATCAGACTGAAGCCCAGGAAACAACCTGCCATCCAAACAGCAGGTGACAGTGACTGATGTCCACTGGGAGAGGCCTCATAACCCCAGGCCTGAGACACGTAAAGGGCTGGGCAGAGCAGACTAAGCAGGATGGACGCCAGGAGGCTGCAGGGAAGCCATTCCCGTGTGCAGGATTGAGGAGATCTCAGCAGTGAGAAGCCCATGAGGTAGGAAGAGGTCAGAAGACTTCATGGTCCTCTTTACAATGGCTTTAATCTACTCCCTGCTGTACTTTTTGTGATAGGAAATGGACTTGCAGCAATGCTTTCATCATGGAGCCTAGAAATAAAAATGTTTGCTCAAATGACTTTATCTGCAGGAAACCTGAAAATTTAAAGAGCAATATACAACTTTCTTTTATTTATTTATGTATTTTTGTCTGTCCTGGTTCTTGAACCAGGGCCTGAAAATTGTTCCTTAGCAGGACCCAGTCTCTTGAGCCCCATCTCTACTTTCACCTTTTTAGTAGTGTGTGAGACATAAGAGATTCACAGACTTTCCTACTCAGGTAGGTTTTGAACCAAAATCACCAGCTCTCATTCTCCTGAGCAGCTACAATTAATGTCCTAAGCCATTGATGTAAATTAATCTACAGATGTGTTCTTATACCATATGGATCATTTCAAAGAACAAATGTTAATATTCCTCCATTTCCTATGTCCTTATTTTTTTTTTTTTGCCAGTCCTGGGCTTGAGATCATGGCCTGAACACTGTCCTTGAACTTTCTCAAGGCTAGAGCTTTACCATTTGAGCCTCAGCACCAGTTCCACCTTTTTCCTATGTATGTGGTACTGAGGAATCGAACTCAGGTCTTCGTGCATGCTAGGCAAGCACATTACCACCAGGCCAAACTCCCAGTCCCCCAATGTTCTCATTTTTTTTTGCCAGTACTGGGCTTGGGCTCAGGGCCTGAGCACTGTCCTTGGACTTTCTCAAGGCTAGCACTCTACCACTTGAGCCTCAGCACCACTTCCGGCTTTTTGCTATGTATGTGGTACCGAGGAATCGAACCCGGGTCTTTGTGCATGCTAGGCAAGCACTCTACCACTAGGCCAAACTCCTGGCCCCCAATGTTCTCATTTTAAGTGTGATTATAATTTCTGTTGTTATTAAAAATGTGATATACAGAGGACTTACTATATAACAAGTTAGGTCACGACCACAGATTTTCTTTGTTCCTTTCCCATATGTTTATCTACTCTGTATCCCTGCTCCATTTCTTACCCAGTAATTGTCATAACTATCAAACTATCCACCTATCAGGTACCTTTACTCATCTTGCCTCAGTGGAAAAGTTTCAGTACTCACAAATATGATGTTCTGGATATCATCATAGATACTGTTTCTCCATGATAAAAATATTCATCATTTACAGGTACTGAATCTACTGCATGGTAGTTTTCCTCCATCTGTTGAAGCACTCCTGTATTTTCCTCACTTTGGCTCTTGTGAGCACTCCGTAGGGGAAATGGGGGATGTGAATCTTAATCTCCTGTTCATTTCTCCAGTGTTTTATCATACTACAAGACTTATTTGTGCAATTATTTTGCCTAGGTTTTGGCTGTTGCTGTTATTTGCCCTGAACATAGAACTGCATACCATGATTTTGGTCACCCTGTACTAATTGCATTTAATAACAAGGACATGCTAATATAATAGCAAGATAATAAAATCCTTCATCGACTTTGTAGGAAGTGTGTGAAGACGTTTTTATACATCAGATCTATCTGGCATCTATCTGGCACATACCTCCTTTGAAGCTTGTTTTGATTCTTTACCCAGTAAATGATTTACCTTGAAATCATTGAACATTTCCTGTGTTGCTAAGGAAATCTTTCCTAGTACTATAATTTGAACTGAGGTCTCGTGGCTTCATTTTCTGATATATTACCAGAAGCTGCATTTTGAAAGAAGAGTTTGTAGCTGGAAACTTTTGGCTCATGCCTGTATTCTGAGCTACTCAGGAGGGTGAGATCTGAGGACTGTGATTACAATCCAGCCCAGGAAGGAAAGTCTATGGGATTTATCTCTTTCTTTTTCTTGCCTGCGCCAAGGGTTTGGCAGTTCTAGCCATCAAACATCACGAACACCATGAATAATGTTTGTGGGTTCATCTACCTGGGGGATTTTCCTCATAGCCCATCTATGCCTTGGCATTATGGGGAACTCCCTGCTCTCCCTGCTCTATCTTTACATGTTTTTATTCCAACCTCATTTGAAGAAGCCCATCGACGCCATCTTCATGCACCTGACTCTGGTCAACATCCTGAACCTCCCCCTCACACTTCTACCACATATCATGGCATCCTTTGGAGTTCAGCGTTTTCTGGATGATGTGGGCTGCAAGGCCGTCATGTTCCTCTGCAGAGTCACCCGGGGGGTTTCTATCTGCACCACCTCACTCCTCAGTGTGTTTCAGGCCATCACCATAAGCTCTGTCCAGGCCCAGTGGGTGTGGCTGAAATCCAAGTCCTCACTGTGAATTTTCCCTTCTTTCCTCTTCTTTTGGGTCCTCAATATGGCCATCTATGTCCGAGTCATTACAGGTTTGGAAGGCACAAGCAATTTCACTCTGGTTGGTACTGGGTTTTCTAGTACATATTGTCATAGTAAGAAGGTGGAAGACAATGGAACATGGTATTACATGGCTATCTTGTTAGTTCAAGATTTTCTGTATGTAATCCTCATGATCTCCACCAGCCTCCACATGGTGAAACTCCTCTACCAACACCACCAGAGAACTCAGCACCTCCACAGTCCCAGCCTGGCCTCCCAGCCAGCGCCTGAGAACAAGGCCACACACACCATCCTGCTGCTGGTCAGCTGCTTTGTCTTCTTCTATTGTTCCAACAACATCGTGAACTTTTATTACTTTTACACAGCAGTGAAGATCCACACAGTGCAAATGATTGTTTCTATTTTATCAGCATGCTACCCAACTGTGTTCCCTTTCTTGCTCCTGAAGAATAATAAAATGGTTTCTCTTATTTGTCATAATCAGTAGAAACCTTGGGCTCTCCTAGCAGAGATTTACAATAGAACAAAACCCAGATACATAAGGCCATGTAGAATGACACTAAATGAAAGGTCCTCCAGGATATAGAAACAAAAGCCATATAATGAGTGATTGTTGTCCTTAATGTACTATGTTATCTCTCATCTCTTTTGCTGTCCCTTGGTTATCTCATATTATTACTGTATTTTACCATGTTATCTCATATATTGTATATATGCGTATTTGGTTATTGAAAATTCTTTCCAAATATCCATTCTCCCTTTCATTGATGAGGATTACCAGTGGTCAGAAAACATTCAGTGGCTGATTGGACAAGCAAAACTTCTGTTCAAAGCAGATATTGTTCTAGGAATGTACCTGGGAAAACTATGTACATATTTTGCACTTGAATTATTGTTCAAATTCAGATATGCTATAATACCTAAATACTAATTTACCTTTTTATGTGTGTGGTGGATAAATTTTATATTGTTTAATTGCTTAAAATATTATTGTTGGGATAAAATGACTCCAGTTTCTATACACAATTAAAATTTTAAACATTTTCCTGCTTGTGCAAAAACAGCTTCTTATCTCTTCTAATATTCATGGTTGGGTATCCTTTACTCTATATCAAAAGTATGGCAAAGACAAAATGCAAATCAGTGGCCTTTTTCAGAGAACAAACTGGACCTTACAGCATAGTGCAGTCCTGCTGTGGTTCATCTGTCTCCACTGGACTTTCTGTATAATGTCATGAACACAGTGGCTCCTGCCTTGTCTGGAGGCCAGTGAGCATTGGTTATTTTATCCTGTTTTATTTTTTGTTCAGAGATAACTACTTGATCTCAGTACCTGGTGCTCAAGGCTATGTTCCTACCTCTTGAGCCACAGAGTCACTTGAGGTTTTCTGGTGGTTGAAAGAAGATACGAGTATCACAAACATTAGTGCCTGGGCTGGCTTTGAACCTTGATCCTTAGATCTCTGCCTCCTGAGTAGCTTGGATTACAGGCATGTGCCACTGCTACCTTTTTGGTAGCTAGGATCACAGAATGAAACAGTGCTACCCAACTTCAATATACTTTGGACACATGATCCAATCTACCATATCTGAACAGGAGGATATGAGCCATTTGTACTCAGTTGTTGTGTGCAAGAGGACTAAAGTAGTAACATTCTCCCCAAAATGGAAGACAAGGGTGCACAAAGGCAGCAGCAGGGCTCATTAGACACTGTAGAAAACACTGCATACACTTGTGGGTGCAGATGCGGGAGAAAGCCTGGGAAAGAGTGTGGAAAGTGGTGACATTGTCCAAAAGAACTGTACTCATGGGCCAGGAGCATGACCTGGTGATAAGAGTGCTTGCCTAGCATGCAAGAAGACCCTGGTTTGATTCCTCAGTACTGCATACACAGGAAAAGCCAGAAGCAGTGCTGCGGCTCAATCATCAGGCCCTTCATTCAAGGCCCAGGACTGGCAGAAAAAGAAAAAAAAAACACTGTACTCATTATCTGACATACAAAACAATAACTCCTGGGAAATCACCTATATAATAAAAATTCAAATACATTTTTCTCTGCAGCCCAAGGAACATTTTCCAAAATAGATCATATAATAGCTCACAAAGAACCTAACCAGATACAAGAGGACTGATATAATCCCCTGCATTCTATATGACCACAGTGGAATCAGACTAGTTCTGAATAACAAAGTATATCACATTCAACCCCAACTAGGGAAGGACACAACAAAAAAGACCTATGTCTCTAATGAACACAGACGCAATGCGCCTCAATAAAATACTCACCAACAGAATCCAGAGACCAATTTTAAAAATTATACACTATGATCAATAGTGTGGCTTCAACTCACAATGCAAGACTGGTTTAACCTTCGCAAATCAGTTAATGTAATCCAATATATCAAGAGAACTGAGTAAGAATCATATGATAGAGGTCAATCTAAAAACTAAAGAATCATATGATAGTTTCTCTGGATACCAAGAAGGCATTTGAAATTAAAAGATCCCTATTTGGGCAGATGACATCGTCTTCTACTTGAACCACCTAATCAATTCCACTCCCAAATTCTTAGAACTAATAAACCACTTTGGCAAAGTGGCAGGATACAAAGTCAACCTTCAAAATTCAATACCCTTTCTATACACCAACAATACAGAAACAGAAGGCGAAATCAAGAAAATGATCATATTTGCAATAGCCTCTGAAATAATAAAGTATTTATGAATAACTTAACCAAGGTTGTCAAGGAACTAATTAATTAATGAAAAGTATAAAAGCCTCAAGAAAGAAATCAGAGACAATACCAGGAAATGGAAAGACATCTCATGCTCACAGATAGGGAGAATCGACATTATGAAAATGGCCATACTGCCAAAAGTGATATACAATTTCAATGCAATCTCCATCAAAATCCCAAGGACATTCTTTACTGAAATAGCAGACATAATCCAAGGGTTCATATGGAGCAACAAAAGACCTAGAATAGCCAAAGCAATTCTGGGCAAAAGTAGCAATGCAGGTGGTATTACAGTATCAGATATCAAACTCTACTATAGAGCCATAAGAAAAAAAACAGCATGGTACTGCCACAAAAATAGACCAGAAGATCCAGAAATGAAACCACATACTTATATCCAACTTATATTCGACAAAGAAGCCAGAGATATATAATAGAATAAACAAAGCCTCTTCTATTATTGATGCTTGGGAATCTGGGCAGCCACATGCAGAAAACTAAAAGTTGATCCCAGCCTGGTGCATGAACATTAAGTCAAAATGGATCCAAGACCTCAAGATTAGAGCTGAAACTCTGAAATTGCTACACGAAAGGGTAGCACACTGGAACTCATAAGCACAGTAAGAAACTTCCTGAACAGAGTCATAGGGTCACACCACATTGGAGAGAGACTCGACAAATGGGACTACATCAAAATAAGAAGTTTCTGCACAGACAAAGACATAGCTACTAAAGTAGAAAGACAGCCAATCCACTGGGAAAAGATATTTACTAACAATACCACAGACAAAGGCTTAATTTCCAGTATCTGCAGGGAACACAATAAACTAATACCATCCAAACTTAACAAACCAATTGCTAAATGAGCAAGGGAACTTAAGAGCGACTTACCAGAGGAAGAGGTAAAATGACAAAGAAACATATGAGAAGATGCTCATGATCATGGTCATAAAGGAAATGCAATTAAAAACAAATCTGAGGGACTGGGAGTTTGGCCTAGTAGTAGAGTGCTTGCCTCACATGCACGAAGACCGGGGTTCAATTCCTCAGTACCACATACATAGAAAAAAGCCGGAAGTGGTGCTGAGGCTCAAGTGGTAGAGCTCTAGCCTTGAGAAAGTCCAAGAACAGTGCTCAGGCCCTGAGCTCAAGCCCAGGACTGGCAAAAAAAAAAACCAAATCTGAGATACCACCTTATCCCAATCTGAATGGCCAATATTCTGAACTCAGACAACCAATGCTGGCAGGGTTGTGGAGACAGAAGAACCCTACTGCACTGCCGGTGGGAATGCAAACTAATACAACCACTCTGGAAGGCAGTTTGAAGGTTCCCCAAAGAACTAAACATAGATCTTCTCTACAACCCAGGCATACCACTCCTACCCACCTGCCCTTGCAGCATACTAATCCAGGACACGATAAGGACACCTGCACAGTCATGTTCATCATTGCACTGTACACAATAGCCAAGCAATGGAAACAACCCAGATGCCCTATGACAGATAAATGGATACAAAAATGTGTTACACGTACACAATGGAATTCTTCATAGCCACCAGACAAGACAAAATAATGGCATTTGCTGGGAAATGGATGGAACTAGAACAAATTACTTTGAGTGAGATAAGCCAAGACTAAAGAAAAAAAAGCATCTTGGTCTTCTTGATACGTGGATATTAGATCCAAACAATATAAGAAAGATGACTCAATGCTCAGGTACTCCAGGTCATTGACATGAAGTTGGAGATACAAATATATCTATATAGACATATAAGTCTACAAGAGGATATATAGTCTATAGACATATTGATATATCAGTCAATATGTATCTATGACATACAAAGACTCACCTTAATTTTAATTATGTTCTTAAATATACATGCAAGTGATTACATATAGAGTTTTTTACTTGAATACTTGTTTGTAGAAGATGACATTTGAAATATTATGGAAACACTCAGTGTTAATAAAAACCTTTAAAAAATAAACAAAATCCAAAAACATCAGAAAAACCCACTGTCATAGATTCAAAGTTGCTTGATAAACCTTGTGTAAACTACCTCCTGTTCCCAGTCCAAAGGAAAACAGCTAGAAGATTTTAAATTCAACCTGCCAAAAATCATTATGTTTGGGTGAAGCAAGTGTGTCTACAAGATAATCTCTCTGTGTAATTTAATTTGGTGTCAATTTAAGTCTGTGTACAATGGCCTAAAATGGAACATTAAATTCCAATTCTACTTTGCATTTAGAGGCATTATGTAAATGAAAAAATGCTATGAATATGTCTTAAATACTTCCTATCAGAGAAATCAACCAGAAAAATACTGGGAGATTTGAAATGTCGGTAACCAGTCCCTGTAACCGTTTCAAACAACCCAGCAGGAGGTGCCAGAGTCCATTCAAGAGACACAACCCAGCCCAGATCCTGTCCATCTCTTCCAACTGGAAAAGTCCTCACTCTTGCCCACGGCATCCTTACAACCTCCACCATGGGAAAAGTACACTGGACTTCTGCTGAATCCAGCTCACACGGCAGATTCCTGGTAAAAGACTGCTGTGGATGTGCTTGCTCGTTGGCCATGTGCAGGCCGGGAAAGCCTTGGAGAGTTGTGGTTAAAGTAACTTGGTGAACTTAGGTATTGTTTGGGTCACCAGAAATCAAGTTTCCCAGGCAGCCAAGCTATATTATACCTGTACTAAATCTCTCATCACAAATCTACTGAGTTGTTTTTTTTTTTTTTTCACTGTAGAACTCTGGCAAGAACATGTCAATTTTTGACAAGTTGCAGGTGAGTTCTGCTTATTTCTATTAGTCTCCGGTGTAGGGGTTCAAGAGAGAGGAAAGACATGATGGTAAGTAGAGGCAAAGGAGAGTTTATTAGAGTACTCTTCCAGGCAAACTCCCTGGTCGGGACCACAGATGTTGTGGATGGAACCAAACCAAGCTGGGGTTTTCATAGGCAGAGGAAGAAAAAGATTTTCAGCTTGTGGGGACTGTGATTCCATCAGTATCACGCAGGGGAAACTGAGCAGACACAGTCAGCATTGTGCAGGTGCATGGGACCACAGGCCTTCATCAGAAGAGGGGTAGCCTCTGCTGCCACTTCATGTCCCCAAATCACCCCTAGTGGCCGAACCCAATGAGAATGGAAAAAACCATACCCAGAACTGGCTTCTTCCATTGTACCCAGGCCTCAAGGCCAAACTCCATGAATGCCAACTGGGATGGGCACCGAGACCCCTGGGGATCCAAGGACCGTGGACAGGATAAAGAGAGGTCACATCTTCAATAGAGCACTTGGGGCCTGCCCTTTCTAAATGAACTAGAGCCAGAAGATCAAGAGAAGTAAGTTGGGAGGCTTGCCCATCTAACATCCATAGCTGTCTACCTTCTAACTGGACAGGAATTTACATTCTGGCCTTTCTTAGCTGCTACTTGTGTTTGTAGGAAGTCTGTACTGAGACCTGTTAGCTTTGGCAGCTTCCCGATCTCCTACACAGCCAGGACAGCCTGGACCCCAAGAGCTAAGAACAAGCCAAGTCATCTGCCCCAGCCCTCCTCTTAAACTGTGTGTGCTTTCTAATATTTGTCTTGTTGTCTAGCCCTGCCTCCTAGGACTTCTTCCAGACTTCATCCAAGGACTCACCTCCACCAGCAAGCAGAGCCTGTGGCTTACTGCCTGCACCGTGAGGGGATGATACCCACCATTTACTGGTAATGTCCACTACTGTTGGCAGCAGCAAGTAGCCATAAAGGATTTGTGCCCCTTTTTATGATGAAAAGGCTACAATGTCAGGTCTGCCCTGGGAAGGAAGTGCCAGAAGTCCCGCCCCTCCTGGCTAAGTTCCAGCCAAGTCCCTGAGTTCCCTGGGTAACTACTGGCAGGCCTGGAGGCACTCAGATCCCCCTTCTATAAGGTCACCCTGTTTTTCCCCTTCCCCTTCACACCTCCTATCTGACCCAAAGAGGGTCCTAGGTTCTGACATCCCATGGAATCCAGTGTGGACACACCTTCTCCCACAACCTGGACACACCAGGCCACACCTTCTCCCCGTCCCTGCCCTACATAAGTGCAGGCTGAGGAGTTGCAGGACCCTTCCACGTGCATTCTCCACCGGGTATGGAATTGCATAAGGTGGAATGAGCTTTCTTCTTCCTGCCTGAACACCATCTGGTGTTCTCTTTTATCAGCCCGATTTTATTGCACTCTTACAAGGGAAGATTGGAGATTGATCATCCATGGAGTTGCTGGCCCTCACTTGTTACACCAGTTCGGGTGGACCAATGTTATCATTCAGAGGTGGAATAATAGCACTCCAGGTTCTCCTCCCACTCAGAGTTTATGTGGAGAAATCTGTAGTCATTCTCAGCTCTTTTCTGTGGTAATACAGGTCCTTGTTCAGTTTGGTTGCATTTACAAATTATTCCTTGCTTATAAAGGCCAGAGTATTCACTTCAAAGTATCTAGAGATGTTTCTTCTGGGATCCAGTATGTTACAACTTGTATATGTCTCTGTAAGATAGGTGAGATTCCCTTTGTTGAGATAAAGGGAATTGTCAGTTCTTATTCTGTTTCATAATTTCTCAGTGTGTGTTCAGAGATTTAGAAAGGTGAAAGCATGCTAGCACTCCTGTGTGTTAGAAGGAGGACCCCTGGGCTGTGGGGTCCTGGAGATCCTTCACCCCTGCCCACCACATACCATGCTCTGCAGGCCCAGGGCTCATGGTCATTGCATTGCCAGGCCCCAGTGGGGAAGGCAGAGTGTGGTCTGGGTCCCATCACATGTCAGGATGCAAGTAAAAGTTTTCATAACCAGCCGTGTCCTGAAGTTTACTTTCTCATGAGTTTGACTTGGAGAAAACACTTCTTGCAGTGGTAAGGCTGTAAACTTTTAATTAATAAATTTGATGTGTTCTCTAAGAGGTTCCTATGGACCTGTGAAAGTGGTTTGTGTCTCTCTGGGACCATTAGACTGAAGCCCAGGAAACAAGGCCATCCAGACAGCAGGTGACAATGACTGATGTCCACTGGGAGAGGCCTCATCACCCCGGGCCTGGGACACATAAGGGGCTGGGCAGAGCAGACTAAGCAGGATGCCAGGAGGCTGCAGGGAAGCTGCTCTCGTGTACAGGATTGTGGAGATCTCAGCGGTGAGAAGCCCATGAGGTAGGAAGAGGTCAGAAGACTTCATGATCCTCTTTACCCTGGCATTGCTCTCCTCCCAGCAGTACTTGCTGTGATAGGAAATGGACTTGCAGCAATACTTTCACCAGGGAGTCTAGAAATAAAAATGCTTTCTCAAATGACTTTATCTGCATGAAACCTGGAAATCTCTAATGTTTTTATTGAATATTTAAAGAGAGATATACAACTGGATTTCATTTATTTATGCATGTTTGTCTGCCCTGGTTTTGATCCAGGGCCTGGAATTGTTCCTTAGCAGGTCTGCTCAAATCTAAGACTATCTCTTGAGCCACATCTCTGAGTTTATGCTTTTTGGTAGTTTCTGAGATATAAGAGTCACAGGCTTTCCTACTCAGGTGGGGTTTGACCCACAATCTGATCAATACTCAGTTTCCTGAGTAGCTAAGATTATTGGCCAGAACTGGTGATGTCAATCTACAGATGTGTTCTTATACCATACCAATCATTTGAAAGTATAGATATTAATGTTGCACAATCCCCAGGGTTGTTATTTTAATTGCAATGATCATTTTTGTGGTTTTGAAAAGGTGATGTACAGAGGAATTACCATGTCACAAGTTATGCCATGACGATAGATTTTCTTTGTTAGATGTGAGGCTTGAACTCAGGGCCTAGCGTCTGCTCTAACACTGTGGGCTCAAGGACAGCACTCTTCTAGTTTGAGCCACAGCACCACTTCCTTGAGTACATTTCTCTTTTTGCAATGTCACGCCTATTTTTCCCATCCTGCTGCCAACTATGAGTGGTATATTTCCTTTTCCATACAGTGTCAACTGAGTATCCCTGCTCCTTTTGTTACCCTAAAATTTATGTAACTGTCAATCTGTTCACACATGTGATGCCTTCACTCATCCCACCTTAGTGGAAAAGTTTCAGTACTCACGAACATGATGCTCTAGACAGCATAGATGCTTGTGCATGTGGGAAAGGTAAACTTAGCCTTCTGCATGATAAACCTGTTCATCACTTACAGATGCTGAGTCTGCTGCATGGTAGCTTTTCCACCTGTACTCTCCTCACATTGACTCCTGTGACCACTGCAGAGGGGAAATGGGTAATGGGAAGCCGGCCTGGAATCTTAATCTCCCTTTCATTTTCCTGGTGTTTTTTCATAGTGCAAGACACAGTTGTGCAATTACTTCACCTAGTTTTTGTTGTTGTTATTCACCCTGACCATACAATTGCACTGCATGATTTTGGTCACCCTATACTGATTGCTTTGCACAAGGCCATGCTCAAATAATAGCAGACTAAATACAGTGCTTCATAGAGTTTGTAGGACGTGTGTGAAGACATTTGACACCGCTGGTATCTTTGACACACTCCTCTTAAGAAGCTTGTTTTGACTCTTTCCCAGCAATTTCCCCCACCTGGGAATTTCTTCCCAGGAATCATTACACCTGTAAAGTTTCCTATGCTGCTAAGGAAATCTTTTCTAGTACCAGATTTTGAACTAAGGGCTTGTCACTTAATTTTCTGACATGTTACCAGTATCTCTATTTTGAAAGGAGAGGTTGAAGCTGAAAACTATTGGCTCATGCCTGTAATTGGAGCTACTCAGAAGTTCAGATCTGAGGACTGTGGTTAAAAGCCAACCCAGGAACGAAAGTCTATGGGACCTATCTCTAATTAACCGGTGTAAAGATGGAGGTGTAGCTCTTACCTTTTCACAACAACAGAAAAAATACTCAGTGATAGCACTCAGGACCTAGGATCAAGCCACAAAACTACACCCCCCCCCACTCCAACACACACACAAGACACACACGCACACATGCACACATCAATAAGAATATTAAAGAAAACTTCTGATAACATACCCATTTGTGTGTCACACAGGTCCACTGTTCTTCCAGCTAAGGCGAAAGGAGACCTGGTGTGAGCCAAGGATTGTATCTTAGAATCTTAGGCATTTCTACCTCTAAGTTCCTCATGAACCCTTGTGAACCCATTCCAGAAACACCACCCCTGGGCCTGACACTAAATGTCATCTTCCTCCTATTCTTCCTGAAGCTCCATGTAGAATGGAATGATAACCTATTGCACTCATACTTCTTCTCTGTACTGGGTGTCTGGCTGCTCTAAGCATCAAATATCACATACACCATTAATAATGTTTGTGGGTTCATCTACCTGGGGGATTTTCCTGATAGCCCACCTATGCCTTGGCATTATGGGCAACTCCCTGCTCTCCCTGCTCTATCTCTACACGTTTTTAGTCCAACCTCATATGAAGAAGCCCATCGATGCCATCTTCATGCACCTGACTCTGGTCAACATCCTGAACCTCCCCCTCACACTTCTGCCAAATATCATGGCATCCTTCGGAGTTCAGCGTTTTCTGGATGATGTGGGCTGCAAGGCTGTCATGTTCCTCTTCAGAGTCACCCGGGGGCTTTCCATCTGCACCACCTCACTGCTCAGTGTGTTTCAGGCCATCACCATCAGCTCTGTCCAGGCCCAGTGGGTGTGGCTGAAATCCAAGTCCTCACTGTGGATTTTCCCTTCTTTCCTCTTCTTCTGGGTCCTCAATATGGCCATCTACGTCCCAGTCATTATAGATTTGAAATCCACAAGCAACTTCACTCTTGTTGGCTCCGGGTTTTCCAATGCATATTGTCATGCTATACACACTGAAGGCAGTACATCAGGGCATTACCTCTGTGTTTTATTAGCTCGAGATCTTGTGTTTATAATTCTCATGATCACCACCAGTCTCCACATGGTGAAACTCCTCTACCAACACCACCAGAGAACTCAGCACCTCCACAGTCCCAGCCTGGCCTCCCAGCCAGCGCCTGAGAACAAGGCCACACACACCATCCTGCTGCTGGTCAGCTGCTTTGTCTTCTTCTATTGTTCCAACAATATCATGCTCTTTTATTACTTTTACACAGCAGTGAAAATTCCCATAGTGCAAATAATCGTTTCTATTTTATCATCATGCTACCCAACGATTATCCCTTTCTTGCTCCTGAAGAATAATAAAATTCTTTCCAAACGTCCATTCTCCCTTTCGTTGATGAGGATTACCAGTGGTCAGAATTCATTCAATGGCTGACTGGACAGGCAAAACTTCTGTTCAAAACTGAAAACATTCTAGTTATAAACAAGGAAGGACTGTGGGTGTATGTGTGTGTGTGTGTGTGTGCGTGTGTGAGTTTAGTACTTGAATTGATGTTCAAATTCAGATATGCTCTAATTTTAACCATAGACGTAAATCTTTATTTGTGTGGGTGCCTGTGTGTGTTGGTTAAATTTTTATAGTTTTCAATTTTTTATACTATGATTGTTAACATAAAGTGATGATATTTCTGCACACAATTAAAATTTGAAATGTATTTCGGCTTGTGTGAAAACAGCTGCTAGAGATCCATTCCTTTCTTGCATTCTAATTCTACTAACAGTGCTGTTTGCTACCCCAACTTTGATTAGATCATCCTGAGAATGTTGGCCATCCAATGACAATGCAGATTTCACTCAGTGAGGGAGGATGTAGCCAATGATAAACCAGGCTGTGGTCTACAAGAAATCATACAGCCACAGCCTGGTGGGGGTGGGTCTTGCCTGTAATCCTAGCTACGTAGAATCTGAAATGGGAGTTTGAAGCTCTCAGGGTCAGTTACGTTGAGAGTCAGTGAGACTTACTTTAATTAATCACACAAAAATCCTGAAGTAGTGCTGTGGATCAAGTGGCAGAGCACTAGCCTTGAAGAAAGGGAGATAAGGAACAACCACCAGGTCCAGACTTCAGATCCAGGACTGTACAATTAAAAGACAAAACACAAGAAAGAAACCAATAAAATGTCAAGATAAAGCCAGGCACCAGTGGTTCATGGTGTAATCGTAGCTACTAAGAAGGCTGTGATAGGAGCCACTTCAGGCAGGAAAGTCCCTTGGACTCTTATTTCCTCCAGTGAACCACCAGAAAACCAGAAGTGGCACTGTGGCTCAAGAGGGAGAGCACTAACCTTAAGCTAAAGAGCTCAGGAACAACAGCATCTAGGCCCAGAGATCAAGACCCACAACCCACCAATGATAGTTAATGTAAGATTTCCCAAAAGGATGTTCCACAGGGTTCTGGAGAAGAGTGTTTATTGTGTGAGGAAAGAGCACACCTCCTGCCACCCAAGATGGAGTCCGGCGAGCAAGAGAGCTTCTGGTGGGAAGTGAGAGATTATATAGGGGGAGGGGCGTAGCAACAGCAGAAGTGGATGTAATCTCAGAGGATGGGGAAATATCTCAGACTGGGGGACCTCCCACAGCCCATAGGCATGTGAGTTGGCAGAGCAACAGGTGCTGGGCAGGGATTTCCAGGGTTCAGGAGGATAGAGCCAAGGCAAGAAGTCATTTCTTCAAGGTGGTCAAAAACTTAGGTGTATGGCCATTGACAAACTAGGATACATAGGATAAGCAAGGAGCTTGCAAGCAGTGGCAAAGGATTCAGTCACTGACACAGAAATATATAACCATCCCAACACAGGATGGAGTCAGTGACAGAGAAAGGTGGAAGTAATGGTCCATGTTCTTACATGTTTTGGAGATCTTCTACTCTATAACAAGAAGTATAGCAAAGACGTAATGCAGATCAGTGTTCCTGATTCAGACAGCAAACTGCCCCTTCCAGCATAGTGCAGGCCTGCTGGGGTCCAGCTGTCTCCACTGGAATTTCTGTACAATGTCGTGAACACAATGCTCCTGCCTAGCCCTGAGGTCAATGGGCATTGCTTATTTCATCCTGGTTAACTTTTTCGTTCAGAGAAAAGTACTTGATTTCTGTGCCTGATGCTTTTGTTCCTTGCCTTATTCTCTACAAGCCTCCAAGCTAGCTTCTGGATATGGTGGGAAGTCTATTTTCTCTGTTGTCTTTCCTATGTTTTAGCCTTTATCCCCTGTTGGCTCCTCTGTGAGTTTGTTTTTAACCTCCATTCTATTTATGGAATTAATGTGTACAATTTGTCTGTGTTGAGCCAATTTGTATCTTTGGATGAAACCAATTTAGTTATCATTGGTGATTTTACTAAAGCATTACCATATGCATGTCTGAGACTTTTAGATATATGTTCTCTCCAACACATTTCTTTATCCTTCTGTATTTTGCTTGACACTGAAAGTATGTATCATCATCATTTGTTTGGAAGCAGGGAAATTCTGTTTTCATAGGTTGAGCTCTCATTAGTTTCCCTCTTTGATAATTATTGTTGGAGAATTTACATTAAAGTTTTGTTTGTTTGTTTGGCTATTTTCTGTTGCTGTGTTCTTTTTGAGGGGGGGCTGTCCTAGAGCTCTCAGCAGTTTCCTCTCCTTGATTCAATTGTTGGAGGCGCCTTTACATGAAGGGTTTTTGTTTTGTTTCTCTGTTTTGGGGCTGGTCCTCAATCTGAGTTGAGGACCCCTGGGCTCTCCTTGAGCTGTTTGAGATCAAGGTTGATACCTAACCACTTGAGCCACAGCTGCACTTCTGGGTCATTTGCTGATTGATTGGAGATAAGAACCTCAAGAGTTTTCAGCTCAGGCTGGCTTTGAACTGTGATCCTATGTGACACCCTTTTGGGTAGCCAGTGATCAATATCACTGCTGTCATGTTTCTTCCTCATCTGGAATAACATATTTGTAGAGTTCATTCTCTTTGTAGATTGAGGAACACTGGTGCTTGTTTCTTTTCAAAGCCCTGACCTCTTGATCCATAGCACCACTTCCAACGTTTTCTGTTTCCGTGGCTCTAATGAATCAAACCCAGGGCTGCAAGCATGCAAGATAAGTACTCTACTGCTGTGCCACAGTGCTAGCACTCAGATAATTTTTATTTTATGCTATCATTAAATAAAGCTGGGCAACAGAGGCTCATATGTATAAACAAAGCTACTCAGGAGGCTGAGGTCTGAGGACTACAGGTAAAAGCAAGCCCTGTCAAAGAAATCCAAGAGACTCTTAGCTCCAATTAACCACCAAAAATCCAGAAGTTGTGCTGTGATTCAAAGTGGTAGAGGGCTAGCCTTGAGCTGAAGAGCTCAGGACAGCAAACAGCCTCTGTGTTCAATCTCCACTACCAACAATTAAAAAAAGAAAAATGATAAGAAATGAACATATATTTGAATTTTTATTTAGGTAATTTCACAGCAGTTATTGTGTCATATGTCAGATAACGAGTATCGTTCTTTTTTGGGGGGGCAATCATGGGGTTTGAACTCAGGGTCTTAACATTGTCCTTGGGCTTTCACAAGGCTGTAGCTCTACAACTTGATCCACAGCACCACTACTGCCTTTTTCTGTGTATGTGATATTGAGGAATTGAACCTGGGTCTTTGTGCATGCTAGGCAAGAAATCTACCAGTATGCTATACTCCCAGCCCAGTAGTAGTCATTCTTTTTGGACAATGTCACCCCTTTTCACATGGCCCTTCGGATCTCTCAATGTCTCTCTCTCTCTCTCTCTCTCTCTCTCTCTCTCTCTCTCTCTCTCTCTCTCTCTCTCTCTCTCTCTCTCTCTCTCTGTTTCCAGTCATAAGGCTTGAACTCAGGGCCTAAGCACTGTTCTTGGACACTTTTTGCTCAAGGCTAGTGCTCTGCCACTTGAGCTACAGCATCACTTCCAGCTCATTCTGTGTATATGGTACCGAGGAATCACACCCCCATACTTTTGCATTCTAGGCAAGCACTGTACCAGGAATTTACACTCCTGTCCATGAGTACAGGTCCTTGGACAATGTCACCCCTTTCACACTCTTTCCCAGGCTTTCTCACCTATCTCTACCCACATTTGTATGCTTTGTTTTCCAAACATGTTTATTAGCCCTACTGCTGCCTTTTCTTATTCTTGCTCTTATGGGGAGACTGTTACTACTACTACTACTACTACTACTACTACTACTACTACTACTACACAACAACAACAACAACAACAACAACAACAACAACAACAACCACTCCTCACAGATGGCTCATATCCTCTGTGTTCATATATGGAAGACTGGATTATGTGTTCAAAGTATTTTGAATTTGGGCAGTAGTGGTTCATTCTGTTTATTACAGGGCAAAAGGGTTTGCTTTTAGGGGTTTGTTTTTTTAACTGACCAAGTGGTTCCATCCTAAGGTGGCAAAAAAAGGTAATTTTGCCTCTGGAATTCCAGAGAACCTATGTGGCCATTTTCCTTTTTTTAAAAAAAATGGGAGCATGCTCTAAAGCTTGTGCACAAGTGTCTGTGTCTGTCTGTGTAAAATATGTAAAGACTGTCACCATATGATATGATTTTTCACCTGAATGACCCAATCAATTCCACTCCCAAACTCTTAGATGTAATAAACCACTATTGTAAAGTGGCAGGATACAAAATCGGTAGCCTTTCTGTATGCCAACAATGCACAAATAGAAAGAGAAACCCAGAAAATGATAACATTTCCAATATCCCCATACACAATAAAATATTTAGGAATTAACCTAACTAAGGATGTAAGGCAATTATTTAATGAAAACTATGAAAGCCTAAAGAAAGAAATCAAAGAAGATACTAGGAAATGGAAAGACATCCCATGCTCATGGATAGGGAGAATCAACAAGAGCGATGACATGATAATCAGGTACTCCGGGTTATTGACATGAATTTGGAGGTATAAATACATTTATATACACTATATACTATAAGAGGATATATATTCTAAAGATATACATTGATGTACTATGTACATTGAAATGTATCTATGACATTCAAAGACTGAGCTTAATTTTAATTGTTTTTAAATTTATGTGCCAGTGATTGCATATAAAGATGCTTTCTTGTTAATATTGTTTGTAGAACATGACACTTGAAATATGATATAAAAACTCTGTTAACAGAAAAAAAACCTTAAAAACAATTAAATAAAATCCAAATTACTCTTCAAAACACTGTCATGGATTCTAAATTACTTGCTAAATCTTGTGTTAACTACCACCTGTACCCAGTCAGAAAAAAATAGGGGTAAGTTTTTCAATTCAATCTGCCAAAAATCACCAGATTTGGGTGCAAGCAAATGTGTCTACTAGTTAATCTTTCTGTGCAGTTTCAGCTGGTCTCAGTGGAAGTTAGCATTTGCACAATGGCCTAAAATGCAATATTAAATTCCAATGCCATTTTGCAATTAGAGGCATTAAAAGAAAAAATGTTATGCGTATGTGTTAATTTCTTCTTTGTATCAGGAAAATACTTCAAGATTCCAAATGTTTTCAACCAGTCTGTGCAGGAATTTCAAGCAACCCCCCAGGATATGCCAGTCGATCCAAGAGACACAGCCTGGCCCAGATCCTGGCCATATCTAACAGCCCGGAACACATCCTCACCGCCTCCACTGTGGTAAAAGAACACTGGACTCCTGCTCAGCTCCATCACATGCAGCTGAGGACATCATGCAACTCGATTCCATTACAGGTGCAGGCCGAGAAAGACTGGTGATCTTAGGTAGAAATTTGGTTTTCCAGGCAGCCAAGCAGGGAATGAAACAACAAAGAAGCTGATCTAGGATGCCTAGACTTTTAGGGGGAAAGTAGAGGACGCTCTCTGGGACCTTCCTGCGTCTCACTCTCAAGGACACAAGTAGACGAGTTGTCAGTTGGAATGGCAGTCAATTGATAAATGATCTCTGGTCTGGAGGTCATCAGAGAGGGAGACAGAGACAAAGACAGAATGGGAAAGGGGAGTTGGAGCTTGCTAAATGGCAAAGAAAGTTCCCTTTTTAGAAGAGATGGCTGGGAGGCTTAAGATGAAGAAGGGCTTGGAGAGCAGGACAGGAAGGAGAGTGGGTGGGGTGACGGGGAGACAGATTGAGCTGCTGCGAGATAAGGAAAATTACACCTGGCATGGTGGCTCAGGAAAACTGCACAGGAGGCTGAGATCTAATGGTCGAGGTTCAAAGACAGCCCGGGCACTAAAGTCTATGCCACTCTTGTTTCCAATTAACCACTAGAAAACCGGAAGTGGTGCTGTGGCTAAAGGGGGAGGGCAGTAGGCTTGAGCTGAAGAGCTCAGCGACAGTGCCCAGGCCCAGAGTTCAAACCAAGGACTGACCAAAAAGAAAGAAAGATAGGGAAAATTACCTTACAGCAGAGAAGGGCTTGACAGGCTGAACAGGAGCATCAGGGGAGTCTCTAGAGTGGAAGGAACGAAGGATATGGGTGTAGAGAACTTATTGTTTAAATCAGTAAGAGAAGAAACAGGCCCTGCGGTGGATTCAGGTGATGCACAGGGTGTTGGAAGTGTGACCAGTGATGAGGAAAGCTAAGTCTTAAGAGGGTGAGGAGGAGAGCAGGAAACAAGGAGACTGTGGAGGAATGCTGTCCCATAAGCAGAATCTCAGATGGAGAGCAGGAAAAGCAGAGGGAATGGTGGGAGTGTGGGTAGAAGAAACTTTGGGCACAAAGAATTTCAGTCCACTTTCCCATCCTCTTACAGAAATTACAGAGTTCAGTGAGAAAATTAAAATTGAAAGTCCCATTCTCAGGCCTGTAAGACTTGTTCCCAATCTAATACATTGGCCAGGTCTGGTGACAGAAGCTACTACTATGATAGAACACACATTTATCCAATTAGCCAGCTCCAGGGGCTCCACACGCCAAATGGAAAAGGCCTCTGAGAAAAGATGAGGGAGGGGAAAGGAGAAAGAAGGGAAAGGAGCAGCACCCTTCAACCCAAGTGGGCAAAGCGAGGCGCTGTTCTCTATCCCAGGATTCAGAACCAGATGTAAGTGTCCATGAAAAGATTAGAGACACGAGGGTAAGCAGAGGCAAAGGAAAGTTTATTGGAGTGCTCTCCCAGGCGAACGCCCTGGTCGGACCACAGATGTTGTGGATGGAACTAAACCAAGGTGGGGTTTTTATAGGCAGAAGGAGAAAAACATTTTCAGCTGTAGGGACTGATTCCATCAACACCACACAGGTGAAACTGAGCAGACACAGTCAGCATTGTGCAGGTGCATGGGACCACAGGCCTTCATCAGAAGAGGGGTGGTCTCTGCTGCCACTTCAGGTCCCCAAATCACCCCTAGTGGCTGAAATCCGATGGCTTCTTACATTGTGCCCAGGCCTCAAGGCCAAACTCCATGAATGCCAACTGGGATGAGCACCGAGACCCCAGGACCCAGCCCTCTACGGATCAAAGGACCGTGGACAGGATGAAGAGAGGTCGCATCTCCAATAGAGCACTTGGGGCCTGCCCTTTCTAAATGAACTAGAGCTGGAAGATCAAGAGAAGTAAGTTGGGAGGCTTGCCCATCTAACATCCATAGCTGTCTACCTTCTAACTGGACAGAAATTTACATTCTGGCTTTTCTTAGCTGCTACTTGTGTTTGTAGGAAGTCTGTACTGAGACCTGTTAGCCTTGGCAGCTTCCCGATCTCCTACACAGCCAGGACAGCCTGGACCCCAAGAGCTAAGAACAAGCCAAGTCATCTGCCCCAGCCCTCCTCTTAAACTGTGTGTGCTTTCTAATATTTGTCTTGTTGTCTAGCCCTGCCTCCTAGGACTTCTTCCAGACTTCATCCAAGGACTCACCTCCACCAGCAAGCAGAGCCTGTGGCTTACTGCCTGCACCGTGAGGGGATGACACCCACACTTTTACCCCTAATGTCCATTCCCGTTGGCAGCAGCAAGTAGCCATAAAGGATTTGTGCCCCTTTTTATGATGAAAAGGCTACAATGTCAGGTCTGCCCTGGGAAGGAAGTGCCAGAAGTCCCACTCCTCCTGGCTAAG
Source organism: Megascapheus bottae (assembly GCF_031878675.1). Taxonomy (NCBI): domain Eukaryota; kingdom Metazoa; phylum Chordata; class Mammalia; order Rodentia; family Geomyidae; genus Megascapheus; species Megascapheus bottae. The sequence continues at coordinate 3,349,871 of NC_143539.1, forward strand.
TCCAGCCAAGTCCCTGAGTTCCCTGGGTAACTACTGGCAGGCCTGGAGGCACTCAGCTCCCCTTTCTGGAAGATCACCCCTGGACTTCTTCTTCCCTTTCACACCTCCTATCTGACCCAGGGAGGTCACATGGCATCTAGTGCAGACACACCTTCTCCACACCTGTTTTGAGGATTAGAGTTGAAGTACGGCCTTTTGAGTTGTGTGACACACCGGGCCTCACCTTCTTACCACCCCTGCCTTACATAAGTGCAGACCAAGGAGCTGCAGGACCCTTCCACGTGCAATCTTCATCGTGCATGGAAGGGCACATTGTAGAATAAGCTTTTTTTCTTCCTGCCTGAACAACAACTGGTGTTTCTCCTTCATCAGCCTGATTTTATTGCAATCTTTCAAGGAAAGGTTGGAGAGTCATCATCCATGGAGTTGCCGGGCCTCACTGGTTATACCAGTTTGCATGGACCATTGTTGTCATTCACAGGTGGAACGATGCCACTCCAGGCTCTCCTCCCATTCACAGTGTATGTGGAGAAATTTGCAGTCATTCTCAGCTCCTTTCTGTGGTAATACATGTCCTTGTACACTCTGGCTCATTTGCAAATAATTCCCTGTTTATGATATCCAAAGTTTTCACATCAGTGTGTCTAGAGATATTACTTTTGGGATCCTGTGCGCTATGAGTTGTATATGACTTTATCAGATGGTGAGATTTTTTTCTGTTGACAGCATCTCTCTGTGAAAGCATCCTAGAACACCTGTGTGTTAGAAGCATGACCCTTTGGCTGTGGGGTCTTGGCCCCCTCCACCACATGCCATGCTGAGCAGACCCAGGACTCATGGTCACTTCATATTCAGGTTCCAGTGGAGAAGGCAGAGAGCACTATGGGTCCTGCCATAGCTCAGGATGTATGCAGGACTGCGAATGAAACTTTTCATACCCAGCTGTGTCCTGAGTTTACTTTCTGATGAGTTTGACTTGGAGAAAACACATCTTCAAGTGGTAACTTTTAATTAACAAACGACATGTTGTCTAAGAGGTTCCTATGGACCTGTGAAAGTGGTTTGTGTCTCTCTGGGGCCATCAGACTGAAGCCCAGGAAACAAGGCCATCCAGACAGCAGGAGACAGTGACTGATGTCCACTGGGAGAGGACTGGATATCTTGGGTCTGCCATACATAACAGGAAGGACAGAGCAGACTAAGCAGGATGCCAGGAGGCTGCAGGGAAGCTGCTCTCGTGTGCAGTATTGCGGAGATCTCAGCAATGAGAAGCCCATGAGATAGGAAAAGGTCAGAAGACTTCATGTTCCTCTTTACCCTGGCTTTACTGTCCTCCCTGCTATACTTGCTGTGATAGGAACTGGACTTGCAGCAATGCTTTTATCAGGGAGCCTAGAAATAAAAATGCTTGTTCAAATAACTTTCTCTGCAGTAACACTGAAATCACCTTACTTTTTTATTGATAATTTAAAGAGTAAACTCTGATTGGCTTTTACTGATTTATATACTTTTGTCTGTCCTGAGGCTTGATGTCAGGGCCTGGGAATCATCCATTAGCACTTGTGCTCAAGCTAGGATGCTATCTCATGAGCCAAGCTCACTTGCACCATCTTTGGTAGTCTCTGAGGGACAAGAGTCTCTCAGACTTTCCTATTCAGATTGGATTCAAACCCCAATCACGGTTAGATGAAATCTGCTGAGTAAGTAGGATTGTGTGTGAGAGCCACTGTCACCAACTACACATGTCTTTCCTATGTCTTATCAATTCTACAACATGACAGACTGTAATGTTGCAATCTTCCAGTGCTAGCATTTTATTGACATGATTTTTATGGCTGTGATCAGGGTGATAACACTATTTGACTGCATTTCTTATTAACGCCATGCTATTATAATAGCAGGTTAAATACAAAGCTTCATTGAGTTGTAGGAAGCGCATGAAAATATTTTCACATCAGACATGTTTGGCACACTTCTCCTTTGAAGCTTAGTTTGATTGTTTTACTCAGAATTTCCCCACCTTGGAACTCCTTCCCCGGAAGCATTGCATCTGGAAAATTTGCTCTGCTGCTAAGGACATATTTTCTGGTACTAGAGTTTGAACTCAAGGTTGGTCCCTTACTTTCTCACAAATTACTGATGTATTTTGAAATGAGAGGTTATAGTGCAAAACTCTTGGCTCATGCCTGTAATCCTAGCGACTCAAGACACAGAGATCTAAGGATCATGATAAATGCCAGCCCAGGAGGGAGAGTCTGTGAGATTTGTCTCAGATTAACCACTCTAAAGACATAGGGAAGCCAGGCAGTGGTGGCTCACACCTGTAATCCTGACTACTTAACAGGCTGAGAGCTGAAGATTGCAGTTCAAAGCCAGCCTAGGAACAAAAGTGCATGAGGCTCTTTTCTCTAATTAATCACCAGAAAACTGGAAATGACACTGTGGCTAAAGTGGTAGAGTGCTAACCTTGAGCTGAAGTGCTTAGGAATAGCACCCAGGCCCAGAGTTCAAGACTCACGACCATCAAATTAATTAATTAATTAATTAAGAAGAGGTATAGCTCACAGCCTTGAACAACAACAACAAACCCTCAGAGAAGCTGGGCACAGTGGTTCACCCCTGTGATCCTAGCAACTCAGGAGGCTTAGATCTGAGGATCACAGTTCAAAGACAGCCTGAGCACTAAAGAACATGATACTCTTCTCTAATGAATCACTAGATAATGAGGAAATGGTGCTGTGGCTCAAGGGTAGGGTGGTAGTCATGAGCTGAAGAGCTCAGGGACAACTCCCAGGCCCACAATCCAAGCCCCATGGGGGGGAAAAAAACTCTCACATGTATCATTCAGGACTTGAGATCAACACTAAATACTGCACATACTCATTACACTCACACTCACACACACACACACACACACACACAAACACACAAAGACACACACCCACTACACTCTGAAGATCATAGAAGATTTTTATAGAATACAAATTTATGTGTCACATAGACCCACCGTTCTCCTAGATCCATGGTGTGAGCCATAGATTCACTCCTATAAGCTCAGCCAACTCTATCGTCTAAGAAGTTCACAATTACTTGCAATTCCTTGCCAGAAGTGCCACCCCTGGACTAGACACGGAATTTCATCTTCCTCCTATTATTCCTGAAGGTCCTGATAGAATAGGTCGATAATCTGTGAAAATAATTTTTTTTCCTGGAAGGACTGGCTGGCTGATCAACCATCACAAACGCCATTCACGATGTTTCCAGGTGCATCTATAAGGGGGATTTTCCTCATAGCCCAGCTGTGTGTCGGCGTCATGGGCAACTCCCTGCTCTCCCTCTACAGGTTGTTAGTCCAACCTCATCTGAAGAAGCCCATCGACGCCATCTTCATGCACCTGACTCTGGTCAACATCCTGAACCTCCCCCTCACACTTATGCCAAATATCATGGCATCCTTCGGAGTTCAGCGTTTTCTGGATGATGTGGGCTGCAAGGCCATCGTGTTCCTCTCCAGAGTCACCCGGGGTCTTTCCATCTGTACCACCTCACTGCTCAGTGTGTTTCAGGCCATCACCATCAGCTCTGTCCAGGCCCAGTGGGTGTGGCTGAAATCCAAGTCCTCACTGTGGATTTTCCTTTCTTTCCTCTTCTTCTGGGTCGTCAATATGGCCATCTATGTCCCAGTCATTACAAATTTGAAAGCCACAAACAACTTCACTCTTGTTGGCTCCGGGTTTTCCAGTGCATATTGTCACACTCTGCAGATTAAGGCAAGTACATCATGGCATTACATCTGTATCTTATTAGCTCGAGATCTCGTGTTTGTAATCCTCATGATCTCCTCCAGCCTCCACATGGTGAAACTCCTCTACCAACACCACCAGAGAACTCAGCACCTCCACAGTCCCAGCCTGGCCTCCCAGCCAGCGCCTGAGAACAAGGCCACACACACCATCCTGCTGCTGGTCAGCTGCTTTGTCTTCTTCTATTGTTCCAACAACATCGTGAACTTTTATTACTTTTACACACCAGTGAAGATCCAAACCCTGGAAGTGATGGTTTGTATTTTATCAGCAGGGTATCCAACCCTATGCCCTTTCTTGCTCCTGAAGAAGAATAAAATTCTTTCCAAATGTATATTTTACCTTTCTTTGATGAGGATTTGCAGTTGTCAGAAAGCTGATTGGACAGGAAAAATCTGTTTAAAGGAGACAAGATTCTAATAAAGTACATGGAAAACTATGTGTATTCAGCAATTGAATTTTGTTGTTGAAATTCAGATATGCTATAATTTCTAAACATTGAGGTACCTTTGTGTGTATGCCTGTGTTCCTGTGTGTGTTGCACAAATTTTTATATTATTTAATCATTGAAGATATTATTGCTAGGAGAAAATGAATTCATTTTCTGTACAAAATTAAAATTTGAAACATTTTTCTTCTTGTGTTAAAACAGTTTCTAAAGAGTTCATTTCTGCTGTTTGCCACAGGGAATTTTATTAGATCACCCTGTAAATGCTGGCCATCCAATGACAAAGCAGAATCCACCCTGTAAGAGTGGATGCAGCCAATGATAATCTAGGCTGTTGTCTAGGATAAATCATACAGCCACACTCTGGTGGCAGTGGCTCGTGCCTCTAATGCTAGCTACCCAAGAACCTGAAATGGGAGGTTGCAGTTCTCTGGCCCCTGGCCATAAGAGTCCTTGAGACTCTTACTTTAATTAATCACACAAATAGCCAGAAGTAGTGCTGTAGCTCAAGTGGCAGAGGGTTAGTCTTGAGGAAAAGGAGTTCAGGAATGGTAACCAGGCCCAGAGTTCAAGACCCAGGACTGGAAAATTGGAAGATAAAGCACATAAAAGCAACAAAGACAAAGTGGAGATAAAAGTCAGGCACCAGTGGCTCATGCCTGTAATCCCTCCTACTCGGGAGGTTGACATCAGAGTTTTGGGGTCTAAGCCACCTGGGGCCCAAAAGGCCTTGAGACTCTTTTCTCCAGATATCCACCAGAAAACCAGAAGTGGAGCTGTAGCGCAAGTGATTGTTTATTGTGGAAAAATGGAAAATGTATTATTGTAATGGAATTGTGGAATTAAGGGACGATGGCTCCCAGCCCTTCCCTTCCCCTGCTTCCCTCTGACACTGTTTACCCAGACTTAACACCCTTCCCCTGCCATTCTTTCCCCAGACTCAAGCTGTATCTTGAGACACTCTGGTACCCACACCAGAGATATCCTGATTAGACATGAAGAAGTATGAGATTTATTGTGAAAACCCCCAGCCTGTTTGCTGCCCTTAAGAACCACCTGCTTTAAGGCTGTATCTTGAAACGTTCTGGAGCCCACAGCCAGATATATCCTGATTATAGATGAAGAAGTGTGAGATTTATAGTGTAAAACCCCCAACATGTTTGTGGCCTTCTTAAGGAACCACCTGCTTTTACACATTAGGCTGAACTCTGAGATCCCTTCCCTGCTCAATAAATTTCTAACATCCTGATCATGTTCTGAGTGCTCTCATAGTTGGTCCACCTCTAGACCCCACTACAGTAGAGTGCTAGCCTTGAGCTGAAGAGTTCAGGCACAGGGCAGAGGCCCAGAGTTCAAGCCTCACGACATACCAAAAGAATAACAAATCCAAACTAGGCATACAGCCATTGACAAACCAGCATACATTCCACAAGCATGGGCATGCAGCCAGTTACAAATGATTCAGCTGCTGACATGAAAGTAGCCCAAGCCCCGAGATGCCCCAAATTTTGAGCCTATCTCTTCTAGGTGATGTCTCCAGGATCATCCCTGGATTTATTTGTAAGGCTGGTTTTGATCAGATTTGCTTATGTGCTGTTATTTTGTTAATTTGTCCTAACAACTCAACTATTCCTTTTGTGGATCCTTGCTATTTTTTGGACTCCTATTAATTTATGTCTGATTTAATTTATAATTTGTTTCCATCCATGGCTTGGGGTCTGGCTTGTTTCTCATTTCCAAGGAGCTTAAGGTGCATCGTTAAATTGTGAGCTTGAGATTGCTCCTGTTTGTTGATGTCTGCAGTCAGAGCTATCCATTGTATTCTGACTACTGCCTTGTCTGTGTCCCAAAGTTGCTGGTATTTCCTATGTTCACTTTTGTTAAAGATCATGCACACAGGTTGGTTTTCCTTTCTTATTCTTAAATGACCCATTAGTGACAGAATAATGTATTCTTCAGTCTCAGAGAGTTTGAGCATTTTCAAGGTGGCTTTCAGTGTTGAGCTCTAATTTTATTTCTCTGTGATCTGGGACAATGCAGGGAATAAAGTCAATATCTCTGAGTTTGCTCAGATATGCTAAGTGCCATCAAATGTGATGTGTTGTGGAGAAGGTTCCCTGTGCTGCTGAGAAGAATGTATCTTCTGATGTTGCTGGGTGGAATTATCTATAGATGTCTGTGTCATCTAGTTTGTCCATGCAATTGTTTAGTGTGTGGTTTCTCTGTTCACTTTTGCTGGGTTGATCTATCCTTCATTTTCAGAATATTTGATATCTGGGCAATGTGTGTCACTTGAAGATAACAGCTATGATTTACTTTTGATCCACTTAGCATGTGGTTTAATTGGAAAATTAAGGCCATTAATATTAAGATGGAGAGGTGTTCAGTAATGAGAGACCACAGGGGCTGTGGCTCATCTATTCTTACTATGATTATCTGATTCTCTGTATAGGGACTCTTTCTCTGCCTGTATTGTGTTCTTGTGGATTTTTGTTTTGTTTTGTTTTGCTTTTGTTTTTGTTGTTTTGTTTGTTTGCCAGTCCTGGGACTTGAACTCAGGGACCCAGCACTGTTCTCAGGCTTTCTCTCCAATCGGAAGAGAGCCATCGTGCTATCGCTAAGGTTCTGGGGCAAACTTTTAGGTACTGGGCGGGACCAGTGCAAGAAAGTGTACGGGACCTGTGCTGTGGGGTGGTTGTGGGGGGTTCAGTCAAATCAGGTGCACAGAGATAGGAGAGGTATGCAAGGAATGAGAGGAATGCCTGGCCAAAGCCCTTTCCGCTGAGCCGGAATTATGAACAGGCCTCAGAAATGGAGATAAGGCCCCAACAGATCAGGACCCAGATTATTGCTCCTTTCTGACACTGTTCCCTCAAAGTTCATGTCTGAATGTATTATTTTCCTTTCTGTGGCAAGTATTTCACAGTGCCTCTTCACAGCAGGAATTTTCCCAGATGTAGATCTTCTGAATGTGTTGAGATATCATTTCTCTGAGGTAGTAATTTTTCTATTTCTAAGTCACAGCCATGGTGCTAAGAAACATGCTTCTATCAGCCCAGCTCTGCACCTCTGTGGCTTCTGGCAGTAGGGTTGATAACGTGGACCCAACTGGGATTCCCTTGGGAATAACAGAACTATATGCTGACTGGGTGAAAGATGGAATTTGGAAAGCATCATGTGAAGTTTTATGGCACTTCGGTGAAGACTATGAACGGCCTTGATCAGATTTATTCATATGATTTCCATCTATGCCGGGGCCAGCCAGCAGCAAACCAGGGTTCGCAGATTGGGGTTCCTGAAATAGGGGGCAAGGACTAGGAAGAAATAGAAGAGAGACAGACGCACCAGGTCCGGGATGTCTGCAGTCCAGGTAAAGACTGCCCCGTTTATTTTCCACTCCACCTCTTCCCTTCTCCAGACCCAGGGAACTTCCAGGTGTTACATTCATATGGTAAATCTCAGGTCATTTAAACAGAATAAGGCCAGAAAACAATAAGACAATAAAGCCATTGTCTGATGCAAATCAAGGTACAGTTTGATTCCACTCTGGCTCCCAACACATCTACATTTCTGTGCTTCTTTCCTGATAATTACTAAAGTCTTTGTTTCAAGCAGTGCACTGCAATGGTTCATTCTAGAAAAGTGAGTACTAAAATTACTGACTGGGACATGGAATTAGAAGAACCGAGAAGAAAGCCCTAAGGGAAACATACAGCCCAAGTTAGCTCTTGGTGACAAGCCACACTTGCCATTCCCCCCTCACACTTCTCTTCTGTGCAATAAGAAGGGAAAATGCAAAATTGCAAGTTTCACTAAAAGAGGCTATAGGTAATGTTAATTAAAATGGAAGGTTAACAGACAGCAATGTAGAAAATTCAAGCATTTATTCAAAGAGGGTATTTGCCTAACAACTTATCTTCTCAGGAGTCTGAGATCAGAGGATCATAGTTCAAAGCCACCCTGGGAAAGAAATTCCATCAGACGTTTTTCCTCTAAGCACCAAAAATTCAGAAGTGGAGCTGTGGTTCAAGCCATAGAGTACCATACTTGAGCAAAAATTCTCAGGTCCCCATCCTAGGCCCTGAGTTCAACCCCCACAAACAACCCACAACCACACACAGACACAGACACACAGACACATACACAAAGACACACACAAAGACACACACACACACACACACACACACATAAAATCTAGAGGATGATCATGGTTACATCAAATATGAGACTATTCTGAATATTTGTCAACAATAACCAATATCAGAATTTCCAGGAACTAAGATTCATACAATTATATAATCTCTGTGAGGCTTAACAGATGCCATGCCCTGAGTGCTCAGAACTACTGTTTCTCTTGCTCAGGAAACGAGGAAATTTGACTTTGTAGACACAATGAGGGCCAGAAAAACACTTTCTGCCAAGGAGATAATTCAGGTGAAAGTGTTGATAATGTTCCTACAGAATTCCTTAGGAAAACAAGGACCTTTCTTTAATTCAGTGTCAGTTTACTTAGGAGCAAATCATTAGATGTGACAGGAGAGAAACAGTAATGAGGAGAGACGGGAAAGATATAGGGGGCGAAAATCACTAAAAACCACAATGAATATTCTTCAACTATTTCACTTTCTAGTGTCCTGGTTTGCCATTACAAATGCCCTATTGTAGGAGTTGTACATGTATGTGCTACTTTAGTGTAAGTAGTGTACAAACTGTAGATTTCACAGAGAACAACCACATGGGTGAAAGTGCCCGACGGGATTGACATGTCTCCACTGCCTGCCCTGAGCAGGCCCCAGGACCATAGCAAGTAGCAGGCAGTGACCCTCCTTCCTAAACACGCCAGGCCAATGTTGTCCACTGCTAACACATGTCTCCCCAGGTCCTCTCCAGTTCCTAGAACACAGCTGCAAAGGTCATAACAAACTTGTGTCCAAAAGATCCAGGATTGGGACATTTCATCATTTGGACATGACTGAACTTCCAAGTGGAATATCCTGCCTAGACTCTCTGTAGAAGAATTATGTAAATCAGGAGTCAGTGTATCACATCTGTAATCTCAGGTACTCAGGGAGAGGAGATATGAAGATCAAAGTTCAAAGCCAGCCCTGACAGGCAGGGAAGTCCTTGAGATTCTGATCTGCAGTGAACCAGCAAAAAGCCAGAAGGGAAATTGTGGCTCAACTGATAGAACACCAGCTTTGAGTGGAAATGCACACGGACAGGGCACAGGCACTGATTACAAGTCCCAGGACAGGGATCTGCCACTAAAAGTATTCTTATATTATTATTTCTTTTGGCTTATCTTATGAAGAAATTAAGCCTAGTGGTGATATCCACCTGAAGGGCTCCTGGGGTTTAGTGTTTTGCCATCCTTCTAGGATGGTGGCACCACTGCTGTGATTCCCAGCAACTCACACCCATAAACTCCCATACATACTTACACACTCATGCACAATCACATGTAACATACCCTAAAATCTACACCTACTTCTACACTCTTACATTTACACCTACTCAAACATAATCACACACACACACACACACACACACACAATGACAGCCACCCCAGGCGACTCTGTGTTCAGGTTCTTCCTTGTGTCTAAGGTGTGTCTGGGCGTCCTGGGGAACTCTGTCCTCTTCCTCCTGTACACATACAGCTCCCTGAGCAGGCCCCAGCTCTGGAAGCCCATCCACATAGTCTTCATGCACCTGACCCTAGTCAATGCCTTGACCCTCATGTTTCAGTCCATGCCCTAAATGATCTCCTCGTATGGAGTCCTGTGTTTCTGGGACAACACCACGTGTAAGGCGGTGTTGTACCTGTTCAAGGTCACACGGGGACTGTCCATCTGCACCACCACCTTCCTGAGCGCCTTCGAGGCCCTCACCATCAGCCCTGCCCACTCCTGATGGGCCTGGCTGAAAAGTTGGTCCACAGCTTGTATCCTCCTCTCACTGCTCTGCTTCTGGACCTTGAATTCCATCATCTATTTCCACATCATCAACACTGTGGAATCCAATTGCAATTCCACTGTCCCAAGCCAGGGATTTTTTCATCCTTACTGTCAAGCAAACTTTGGAAAACAATACTCACAGTCATTTGTTCCTTCCATTGTGACTGGAGATGGTCTGTTCTTGGTGCTCATGCTCTCCACCAGCCTCTACATGGTGACTCTGCTCTACCACTACCGCAGGAGAGCCAGGCACCTCCACAGTCCCAGCCTCGCCTCCCAGCTGGCGTCTGAGAGCAGAGCCACACACACCATCCTGCTGCTGGTCAGCTGCTTCGTGTTCTTCTATTGCACCAACAACATCGTGACCGTGTATTCCTTGTACACACCTGAGAAACTGAGCAAATCCAAGGCTGTGACTGTGATGCTGTCTTCTGTTACCCCACCCTCTGCCCGATCTTGCTCTTGAAAAATAATAGAATGGTTGCACGAGGGACCACTTTTCTTTCACTAAGAATTACACAAGGCAAACGAGTGTGATGACCATAGTGGGAATCCACTCCGTTCTGTCTTCCTTGGTGTGTGTAGGATGGTAGAAAAGCCACAGAGGCAGGGACATATGCCTGTAACACTAGAACTCTGGGAGCTGAGATGTAAGGATCACAGTTCATAGTGATCTCTGGCTGGAAAGCCCCTGCCAATCTTATCTCCACTGTACAATGCAAAAGCTGGAGATTGAGCTATGTCTGAAGTGAAAAAGCAGAAGGGACAATGTCTAGGCCCTGGGGTCAAGCCCCAGGACTGCACAGAAAGAAGAAAGAGAGGCAGGGGAGGAAAGAAAGAGAGCAAAAAAGGAAGGAAGGAGACAAGGAAGGGGAGGGCAGGCATGGAGGGGGGGAGGGCAGGCACATTCCTGCTGGACTTCTGAGCGTCCTCGTTTTCACCTAAAATACACGGCGTCCTCCGCGTGTGCGGTGCTGTGAACCAATGCGCTCTCCCTCCGCTCACCCCCGAGGTTCCCCGCTGGGTTCCCGCCTCCCTGCGTGGACCGTGCTGGAGGTGGGGCCTGCAGCTGTCCGCCCCGCGGGCCTGGCTGGGCTCCGCCCGGGGCCTGTGCTGGGGTCCGGGCGGCGCCTCCTCCGGGGCCGGAGCGGAGGCGCTCAGCGCAGGGTGGGCTGGCGAGGCCCGGGCCGCGCGGGGCTGCAGGGCCGAGGGGGGCCGGGAGGCAGGGGCGCCGAGGCGAGCCGGGAGCCGGGGCTCGGGCTCGGGGGTGAAGGGAGCCCAGGGCGGCCGCGTGCGGACAAGATGGCGCCGCTCCGCTTCCCCTCCGGAGCCGGCGGGGCTCCGACCCGGGCCCGGCGACTTCCGGCCCGGCCCACGGCCTCCCGGGACCCCGGGGCCGCCCGTGGCGCTCGCGTGCGCGGTCCCCGTCCCGGCTCGGCTCGTGAGGAGGGCGGCGCCCAGGCTGAGGGGAGGCTGCTCGGTTCCCGAAGGGCGTGGTTGGTGCAGGGCGGCGCCTTCCCCCCTCCGTCCCCTCGGTCAGCTCTGGACGGCGTCCTGGGCCGCGGGGCGGGGCAGGGGCCGCGGGGCGGGGCCTCGGGGCGGGGCCGGGGCCGCGGGGCGGGGCCGGGGCCGCGGGGCGGGGCGGGGGCTGCGGGGAAGCTGCTCCGCGTGCGGGCGGCCTGTGGGGCGGCGCCCGCTCCCGGCCGCGGGATGGGGTGGGAAGATGGCCCCGCGGAGGACGCGCCGGCCTGGGCGGCATGGAGAGGAGCAGCGGGGCGGGGAGGCCGCGGAGGACCGCGAGGCGGGGCGGGCGCAGGCTGTGGTGAACAGGGCTGTGGTGAACGGGGCACCGACGACCATGGCTGTGCAGGCGTCCTTATCATGTCCTGGGTTTGATGCTCAGGGTGGACGCCCAGGAGTGGCATGGCGGGACTGTAGGGAAGTTCCAAGCTTCATTTTCCAGGCACCTCCACACTGCCTTCCAGAGTGGTTGTACCAGTTCAGATGCCCACCAGCAGCGCCGTAGGCTTCCACGTTCTCCACAACCCACCACCACTTGTTGCTGTCTGAGGTCGGAATATTGGCCATTCTGGTTGGGGTAAGGTGGACTCTCGGGGTTCTTTTTATTTGCATTTCCTTGATGACCACGGATGATGAGCATTCTCTCATGTTTCTTTGCCAGTTTTACCTCTTCCTCTGACAACTCTCTCTCTCTTAATTCCCTTGCCCATTAAGGCATTGGTTTGTGGGGTTTAGGGGAGGGGGTGGATTACTTTCATGGGTTCCCTGTAGATATTGGATATTAAGCATTTGTGTGATATATTATTGGTAAATATCTTTTCTCAGTTGGTTGTGATGGACTGGGATGAAATAGGTGCCATGACAGGCTGTAAATTTGCAGACAAAGAGCTAGGCCTAAGTTTTGCATTCCCACCAATGAGTTGCAGTTTCCTGAAAGTCCTCTGCCATCCCATAATATGAGGTCCCCTAGCAAGGACCACAGGAATGAAAAGAATGTGGGCTTAAAACAAGGGGTCCTGGAAGACATAGGAACCAATTAAGACACCACAAATCCCTTTGTTCAAATTCTATCCAACTAAGGTATAGTGTAATGGGACTTCCTACCCTCGCTAATAAAAACCCCATCCCCAAGCCACTCGGGACTCACTCCCAGCTGGCCCAGCTACATTGGGATGCACTGGTGTGAGTCCAGGCTTGAGTCTGCCCTATAATAAAGACCCGACTCGCTCCCAGGTGGCCCCACTACATTAGGATGTGCTGGTGTGACTCCAGGCCCTATAATAAAGACCCTTTTGCTTTTGCATAGGTGGTGGTCTCCTGGTGGCCCTTGGGGATACCTCAATCTGGACATTTCAGTTGTCTTTCTACTTTAGTAGCTATGTCTTTATATAGAAATGATTTGCTCTTAGGTAGTCCCATTTGTTAGTCTTTCTCCAATGTGTTGTGATCCTGAGACTCCATTCAAAAAGTTTTTGTCTGTGCCTATGAGTTCCAGTGTCTCTCCTAGTCTGTCATGTAGCAGTTTCAGAGTTTCAGTTCTGATATTGAGGTCTTGTATCCATTTTGACTTAATGTTCATGCACCAGGCTGGGATCAACTTTTAGTTTTCTGCATGTGGCTGCCCAGATTCCCAAGCATCAATAATAGAAGAGGCTTTGTTTATTCTACTCTCATATATGTGTGTGTGTGTGTGTGTGTGTGTGTGTGTGTGTGTGTATATATATATATATATATGGCTTCTTTGTTAAGTTGGCTGTAAGAGTGTGGTTTCATTTCTGGATCTTCTATTCTATTCCATTGTTCTCTTGGTCTAAATTTATGCCAGTAGCATGCTGTTTTTGTTCTTATGGCTTTGAGTAGAGTTTGAAATGTGGTATTGTAATACCATCTGCATTGCTATTTTTGTCTATAATTTCTTTGGCTATTGTAGGTCCTTTGTTGCTCCTTATGGGTCTTTGGATTATGTCCTCTGTTTTAGTAAAGAATGTCCTTAGGATTTTGATGGGGATTGCATTGGAATTGGGTATCAGTTTTCACAGTGTGGCCATTTTTTTTTTGACAGTCCTGGGCTTGAACTCTAAGCATAGCTGTATGTTAGGATGACCCTTGGGCAGTGAGGTCCTGGCTTCCTCTAACCTCTGCACACAACATTCCTTGCTGTGCAGGCCCTGGGCACATAATCACCTCATTGCCAGGCTGTAGTCGGGAAGGGCGAGAGGGCTCTGGGACCTGCCCACAGCTCTCAATGGATCCAGGGATACGAGTAAAACTTTTCACAACCAGCTGTGTCCTGAAGTTTACTTTCTCATGAGTTTGACGTGGAGAAAACACATCTTGCAGTGGTAAGGCTATAAACTTTTAATTAATAAACTTAGCATGTTGTCTAAGTGGTTCCTATGGACCTGTGAAAGTGGTTTCTGTCTCTCTGGGGCCATTAGACTGAAGCCCAGGAAACAAGGCCATCCAGACAGCAGGTGACAGTGACTGATGTCCACTGGGAAAGGAATCAATACCCTGGGCCTGTAACACATTAGGGGCTTGGCAGAGCAGACTAAGCAGGACGCCAGGAGGCTGCAGGGGAGCTGCTCTCGTGTGCAGGATTGCGGAGTATTAGCGGTGAGAAGCCCATGAGGTAGGAAGAGGTCAGAAGACTTCATGATCCTCTTTACCCGATTTTACTCTCCTCCCTGCTGAACTTGCTGGGACAGGAAATAGACCTGCAGCAATGCTTTCATCAGGGAGCCTAGAAATAAAAATGTTTGCTCAAATGACTGTATCTGCAGTAACGCTGGAAACATCTGACTTCTTTATTGATAGTTTAAAGTGTGCTATACGAATGGCTTTTATTTGTTTATGTATTTTTGTCTGTCCTGTGTCTTGAATCAGGGCCTTGGAATTGTTCCTTAGCACGTGTGCTCAATTCTAGGACTCTATATCTCCTGAGCCACATCTCAACTTTCACCTTTTATGGTTCTTTATGAGACACAGGAGTTTCACAGACTTTCCTACTCAGGTTGGGTTGAACCACAATCGTCAGCTCTCAGCCTTCTGAGCAGGTACAATATTGGCTAGAGAGAGTCACTGATGCCAATCTCCAGATGAATCCATATACCATACGAATCATTTGAAAGACAGATGTTCATGGTGCACCCTTCCAAGTTCTCTCATTTCAGTTGGGATTGTTATTTTTGTGGTTATGAGAAGGGTGATGTACAGAGGAGTCACCATGTCACGAGTTACCATAGATTTTCTTTGTTGGTTGTGAGCTTGAACTCAGGGTCTAGGGTCTGCTCTGACATTGTGGGCACAAGGACAGCACTCTGCTAGTGTGAGCCACAGCACCACTTCCTTGAGTACATCTCTCTTTGTACAGTGTCACACCTGTCTTCCCAATTTTTCCAGTCTGCTGACAACCGTGAGTAGTATATTTCCTTTCCCATATGTTGTTGACTGAGTATCCCTGCCCCATTTTTTACCCTATAGTTGTCATAACTATCAATCTGTCCACACATCAGATGCCTTCACTCATTCCATCTCAGTGGAAAAGTTTCAATCCTCACAAATATGATGCTCTGGGCATCATGAACATGGAAATTCTGACCTTATATTTCTGCATGATAAAAAGTGTTCATCACTTACACATACTTACACATACAAAGCTTCTAGTACATAGAAGCTTTGCTCTATCTGTGGAAGCATTCCTGTATTTTTCTCAGTTGACGCCTGTGACCACAGCATAGGAGACATGGATGAGGTTAAGCCTGCAGTGAATCTTAACCTCCTGTTTATTTTCCCAATGTTTTATCATAGTGCAAGACTCATTTGTGCAATTCCTTTGCCTAGATTTTTGTTCTTGTTGTTCACCATGAACATACCATTGCAGTCCCTGATTTTGTTCATCCTATATTGATTGCATTGCACAACAAAGTCATGCTAATATAATAGCAGAATACTTACTTCCTTGAGTTTGTAGGAAGTGTGAAGACATTTTTCACATCATCACTATTTGTCCACTCCTCCCTTCAAGCTTGCTTTGACTCTTTACCCAATATTTTCCCTCACCTTGGACTTGCTTCCCAGGAGTCATTGCACCTTGAAAATTTCCTGTGGTGTTAAGGAAATTGTTCCTAGTACTGGAGTTTGAACTAAGGCCTGGTCCCATAATTTTCTGACATTTTACAAGAAGCTCTATTTTGAAAGGATAGGTTGCAGCTGGGAGCTATTGGCGCATGCCTGTAACCAGAGCTAGTCTTGAAGTTGAGATCTGAGGATCAGGATTAAAAGCCAGCCCAGGAAGCAAAGTCCATGGGACATATTGCTAATTAAGCAGCATAAAGATACATGTATTGCTATGACATTTTCATAACAGCTAGCATACAAATACTTTGGGATATTGTTCAGGACCTGAGATCAAGGAACAAGATAATACAAATGCACGAGCACGCGCGCGCACACACACACACACACAGACACAGACACACACACACATACACAAATACATATGCTACATTGTGAAGATAATAGAAATCTTCTGATAAGTTGCAAATTTGTATATCGACAAAGGGGATGAATAGAGTGGTGTGAGCCAGGGATTCCCGAATATAATCTCAGCTACTTATGTCCTCTGAGTGTCTCATGAACACTTGTGAACCCATTCCAGAAGTGCCAGCCCTGGGCATTACACTGAATGTCATCTTCCTCCTATTCTTCCTGAAGCTGTCAGTACAATGGGTCAATAATCCATTGCACTCATTCCTCTTATGTGTACTGGGTGTCTGGCTGCTCCAGCCATCAAACATCACAAACGCCATTCACGATGTTTGCGGGTGCATCTGTGTGGGGGATTTTCCTCATAGCCCAGCTGTGTGTCGGCATCATGGGCAACTCCCTGCTCTCCCTGCTCTATCTCTACACGTTTTTAGTCCAGCCTCATCTGAAGAAGCCCATCAACGCCATCTTCATGCACCTGACTCTGGTCAACATCCTGAACCTCCCCCTCACACTTACGCCAAATATCATGGCATCTTTTGGAGTTCAGCGTTTTCTGGATGATGTGGGCTGCAAGGCTGTCATGTTCCTCTTCAGAGTCACCCGGGGGCTTTCCATCTGCACCACCTCACTCCTCAGTGTGTTTCAGGCCATCACCATCAGCTCTGTCCAGGCCCAGTGGGTGTGGCTGAAATCCAAGTCCTCACTGTGGATTTTCCCTTCTTTCCTCTTCTTCTGGGTCATCAATATGGTCATCTACAGCCATGTCATTCATGGTATCAGAGCCATTCGCAATTTCACTCTTATTGGCTCTGGGTTTTCCAATGCATATTGTCACACTCTGCAGATTAAGGCAAGTACATCATGGCATTACATCTCCATCTTATTGGCTCGAGATCTCGTGTTTGTAATCCTCATGATCTCCACCAGCCTCCACATGGTGAAACTCCTCTACCAACACCACCAGAGAACTCAGCACCTCCACAGTCCCAGCCTGGCCTCCCAGCCAGTGCCTGAGAACAAGGCCACACACACCATCCTGCTGCTGGTCAGCTGCTTTGTCTTCTTCTATTGTTCCAACAACATCGTGCTCTTTTATTACTTTTACACAGCAGTGAAGATCCAAACCATGGAAGTGATGGTTTGTATTTTATCAGCAGGCTATCCAACCGTGTGCCCTTTCTTGCTCCTGAAGAATAATAAAATTCTTTCCAAGTGTCCATTCTCCCTTCCATTCATGAGGATTACCAATTGTCAGAAGGCATTCAGTGGCTGTCAAGGCATATAATACTCCAGTAATATACAAGGACAGACTATGCGTGTATTGAGCACTTGAATTGATGTTCAAATTCAGATATGCTGTAGTTTCTCAATATAGAGGTACCTTTATCTGTGTCTGTGCCATTGTTTGTGTTGGACAAATTTTTGTATTTTTATATTGTTTAATCCTTTAAAATATTACTGGTGGGATAAAAAAATCCACTTTCTGTACCCAATTAAAATTTGAAGCATTTTCCTGCTTGTATCAAAACAGCTGGTACAGAGTGCACTTCTTCCTTGCCTTCTTGTCCTACCATCACTGCTGTTTGCCGCTACAGAATTTGATGAGATCATGTGAATGCTGGCCATCCACTGACAGAGCAGAATCCACCCTGCAACGGAGGATGTAGCCAATGACAAACCAGGCTCTGGTCTATAAGCAATCATACAGCCACAGTCTGGCAGGGGTGGCCCGTGCCTATAATCCTAGCTACCCAGGAATCTAAAATGGGAGTTTACAGTTCTCAGGCCCCCTGGCTGTAAGGGTCAGTGAGACTCTTATGTTCATCACATAAAAAGCAGTGGCTGCAGTGCAGAGCACTAGTCTCGAGGAAAAGGAGTTGAAGAGCAGCCACCAGGTCTAGATTGTATGACCCAAACATGGACAATTAAAAACGAAATACCAAATGAGCAACCCATAAAAGGTAGGGTACAAGCCAGGCTTCAGTGGCTCATGGTGCAATCCTAGCTATTCAGAAGTCTGAGAATTGAGGATTGAGATTCAAAGGCATCCTGAGCATGAAAGTCCCTGAGACTCTTTTCTCCTATGAACCACCAGAAAACCAGAATTGGTGTTGTGGCTCAGTTTTTAAGAGTGTTAGCCTTGAGATGAAGACCTCAGCGGCAGCAGCACTCAGACCCAGAGTTCAAGCTTCAGGACCAACAAAAAAAGTAGTGATACTGCCATTGACAACCATTTGATTAAGCAAGGAACATGCAGCCAGTGGCAAAGGATTCTGCCATTGACACAGGAATATATAACCAAGGACATGGCAGAATGATGTTAATGCCATGGCAAGACAGAGCAATGGTACATATTCTTACATCTCCAATCACCTTCTTTGGCGATCTATTCTAGATAAGCACTCTCACCTCTAGGTCAAACTCCTGGCCGGGGATCTTCTACTCCATAACAAGAAGTATAGCAAAGACACAGCGCAGATCAGTGTTCCTTTTTCAGATAGCAAAGTGCAGGCCTGTTGGGTTCCAGCTGTCTCCACTGGACTTTCTGCTCCCGCCTAGCCCTGAGGTCAATGGGCATTGTTTATTTCATCCTGGTTAACTTTTTTGATCAGAGACAGACAAGTACTCAATCTCAGTGCCTGATGCTTTGTTCCTTGCCTTACTCTCTACAAGCCTCCAAGCCAGCTTCTGGATATGGTGGCAAGTCTATTTTCTCTGTTGTCTTTCCTGTTTTTTAGCCTTTATACCCTGTTGGCTCCTGGAGTGTTTGTTTTAATCCTCCATTCTATTTATGGCCTTAATGTTTACTATTTGTCTGTGTTGAGCCAATTTGCATCTTTGGAGTGAAACCAACTCCGTTACCATTGAAGATCTTTCTAATGTATTATCATATGTATCTCTGAGACTTGGATGTATGTTCTCTGCAACACATTTCTTTATCCTTCTGTATTTTGCTTGACACTGACAGTATCATCATCATTTTTTGGTAGTTAGGAAATTCTGCTTTCATAGGTTGAACTCTCATTAGTTTCCCTCTTTGATGATTATGGTAGGAGGAGATTTTACATTAAAGCTTTGTGTTTTGGGTCATTTTCTATTGTTGTTTTCTTTATTTCAGGGCTGGTCCTGGAGCTATCAAGTTTCCTCTCCTCTGTTAAATTATTGGAGGCGCCTTCACATGTAGGGCTTGTTTTTTTTTTCTTTTGTTAAGGTTTGCTTTGTTGTCTTCTTTCTCTGTTTTTGTGCTTGTCCTCAGTCTGAGGTCAGGACCCAGGGGCTCTCCTTGATCAATTTTAGACTAAGGTTGGTACTTGCCCACTTGAGCTACAGGTCCACTTCTGGGTAATTTGCTGATTGAATGGTGGTAAGTCTCACAGAGTTTTCAACCCAGGATGGCTTTGAACCGTGATCCTCATAGCACACGTTTTTGAGTAGCTAGGATCACAGAATGAACCACTGCTACCCCACTTCAATATTCATTGGACACATGATCCAATGGTCCATATATGAACAAAGATGATAGGAGCTATTTGTTAGGGGCTATCGTATGCAAGGGGACTGAAGTAGTAACATTCTCCCCAAAATGGAGAGCAAGGGCGAGCAAAGGCAGCAGTGGGGCTCAATAGACACTGTGGAAAATACTGCATACAACTTGTGGGTGGAGATGGGAGAGATAGCCTGGGAGAGAGTGTGAAAAGGGGTGACATTGTCCAAAAGAACTGTACTCATGGGCCAGGAGCATGGCCTGGTGATAGAATGCTTGCCTAGCATGCAAGAAGGCCTGGGTTTGATTCTTCAGTACTACATACATAGAAAAAGCCAGAAGAGGTGCTGTGGCTCAAGTGGTAGAGTGCTAGCCTTGAGTAACCCCGAGGAAGGAGCTGGGAGCATAGCCTAGTGGTAGAGTGCTTGCTTAGCATGCATGAAGCCCTGGGTTCATTTCCTCAGTACCACATACACAGATAAAGCCAGATGTGGTGCTGTGGCTCAAGTGGCAGAAAACTAGCCTTGAGCAAAATGTGTCCAAGAACAGTGCCCAGGCCCTGAGTTCAAGTCCCAGGATTCGTTAAAAAAAGTAATTAAACAAAACTCTACTCATAACTTGTTACACAAAACACTAACTCCTGTGAAATCACCTTTATAATAAAAAAATTCAAATCCATTTCCCTTTCTTTCTTTTTTTATTGGTTTGGGGATTGAACTCCAGGACTGGACACTGTCCCTGAACTCTTCAGCTAAACCAGTTTTCTGGTGGTTAATTAGAGATAAGAGCATCACAGACTTTCCTGTCCAGGGTAGCTTTGAACCATGATCCTCAATATTAGCTTCCAGCATAGCTAAGGTTACAGGCATGAGCCCCTGGTGCTCAGCTTCAAATACATTTTCTTAAACATAAAATTAAAAAATTGTACGATCACTAGTAGTGTGGCTTATCAGTAGAGTGGTTGCCTTGCATGCATGAAGCCTGGGTTTGATTCTTCAGAGCCACAAACAGGAAAAGCTGGAAATGGTGCTGTGGCTCAAGTGGTAGACTGTTAGACTTGAGTAAAAAGAAGCTCAGGGATAAGGCAAGATCAAAGGAACAAAAGGTGCGTGCTATCCTTAATATATGTATATTAGATCCAAACAGTACAAGAGCGAGGACTCAATATTTGAGACATGGACATGGTCTTGGAGATATAAACATAGCTACATGGACATAAAAATCTATGATGGGCTATATACTCTATAGACATGATGTTTTATTAAATATATTAATATGTATCTATGACATATAAACCCTTAGCATACCTGTTTGTTACACACGATATTGGAAATGTGATGTAAAAATCAATGTTAATTGAAAAAGAAGCAGCAGCTCAGGGGCAGAACCCAGACCCGGAAGGTTCAAGCCAGAGGACTAGCAAAAAAATAATTGCCTGCCTCCAAATAATAACCCATACCACACACATTATCTACTGAGCAGGATCAGGGATTTGAGAAGAAACAAACACCAATGTTCCTCAATCTACAAAAGGGATGGACTCTACATATGTGTTACTCCAGATCGATCTACAAAGGGGATGAACTCTACATATATATGTTATTCCAGATAAGAAGAAACATGACAGCAATGACATTGAACAAGACTCCCTGTATTCTATTATTTTCTTTATTGCCAGTCTTATGACTTGACCTCAGGGCCTCTGCACTATCCCTGATCTTCTTTTGCTCAGGACTAGCCTTCCACTACTTAGTTACAGTGTTACTTCCGGCTTTTTCTGTTTATGTGCTATGAGGAATCGAACCCAGGACCTCAGGGATGCTGCACAAGCACTCTATCACGAGGCCACATTCCCTGCCCCAGTAGAAGCTCTTAATAGTATTAAGTGTATTTTGAAAAGGATTCAAATTAAGGAAAGTGTCCTGCTAGCAAAGTTGTCTGTCTAAACATATTCTGTGTGCTTGGTTATTTGTGAGACATTCTGTTTGTTTCAGGGCAAAAGTGTTTGCTTTCAGATGTTTGTTTTTCTAACTGGCCACATGATCCCATCCTGAGTGGGCAAAATAATGTCATTGTGCCTCTGGAATTCCAGAGAACTTGCATGGCCGTTTTCCTTGTTTTGAAAATCTAAGTGTGATCTAAAGCTTCTGCCCAAGTGTCCCATGTCTGCCTGTGTAAAATATGTAAAAACCGTCAACATGAATTCAAAATTACTTGCTAAACTTTAGATGCAAATGCTTCTTGAAGTTAGTCTTTCTGTGTAATTTAATTTGGTCTCAGTGTAGGTTAGTATATGTACAATGGCCTAAAATGCAATATTAAATTCCAATACGATTTTGCAACAGAGGACTTATTAAAAAAAAGTGCCAAATTGTCATGCGTATGTCTTAAATTCTTCTTTGTATCAGAGAAAGCAAACGGGAAAATACTGGGAGATTTCAAATGCCTATAACCAGTCTGTTTAGCCATTTCAGGAAACCCAGCAGGAGGTGCCAGAGTCCATGCAAGAAACAGCCCAGATCCTGTCCATCTCTTCAACCCGGAAGACATACCGTCCTCACTCCTGCCTGGAGCATCCTCACAACCTCCACCGTGGTAAAAGTACACTGGACCTTTGCTCAGCTCCATCACAGTCAGCCTTGAGCTGAAGAGCTCAGAAACAGCGCCCAGGCCCAGAGTTCAAGCCCCCTGATCAACACACACACACAGCTGATAGATAATCCCTTTCTTCACGCATTCTATTTCTACTCACAGTGCTGTCTGTTATAAGGAATTTTATTAGGTCGTTGAGGGAATGATGGTGACCCAGTGACAAACCAGGATCCAGCTAGTGAGGAAGCAGGATCCCACCAGTGACAAAGCAGGAGGAGCCCAGTGACAAAGGATAAGGCCAGAGCCGGGTACTGGTGGCTTATATCTGTAATCCTAGCTACTGGGAAGGGTGAGATCTGGGCATGGAAGTAGGAAACCAGCCTGAGCAGGAAAGTTCCAGACTGTCTTATCTCCAATTAATCACAGAAAATGCTGAGAGTGGCTCTGTGGGTCCAGTGCAGAGTGTGAGTCTTGAGCAGAAGGCGCTCAGGGGCATCACCCAGGCCCTGAGTTCAATCCCTGGGACCTGCACAAATTGAAATTTAAAAAAAATCAAAGGATACAGTGGATGAAGAAGGATGCAGCCAATGAAATGCAGGATACAGTGAATGAAAAAGGATGTAGCCAATGACAAAGCAGGATAAAGTGGATGAAGAAGGACAGAGGCAATGACAAAGCAAGATGTAGTCCATGGAAAAGGAGTCAGCCAATGGCAAAGTGGGTGATAGCCAATGACAAAGCAGGATGTCTGCGATGACCTATATTCTAGGGTCCCCCCCTTCCATGACGCTGCTCTGTGACCAGCACTGTGGCCCTGTGTTCCTGATACAGAGAACTAATGGAATTTCCAGGGTTGTGCTTTGGAGAGAGGAAGCCCCTGCATGTCCAGCTGTCTCCACTGGACTTTCTGGAGAAGTATCCTTAGGCACAGGGGCTCTGTGTAGTCTGGAGACCACTGCACATTGGTTCTTTTCTTTTCTTTCATATATGTGTGTGTGTGTGTATGTGTGTATGTATGTATAGGTACATACATATATATGTTTGTTTGATTATAAAATATTTTTTTCTTTTTGTCAGTTGTGGTACATGAACTGTGGGCCTGGGTGCTGTTTCTGAGCTCTTTAGCTCAAGGCTACCGCCCTACCCCTGAACCACAGTCCACTTCTGATTTTCTGGTGGTTAATTGGCGATAACAGTCTCATGGACTTTCCTGGCCTGGCTGGCTTTGAACCTTGATCCTCAGATCTCACCCTCTTGGCAGCTAGGATTACAGTCACCAGTGCCTAGCTCTTTTATTTTGGTCTTAGGTGACAACTCAGACTTAGTACTGGACCTTTTGCTCACTGGCTGACACTCTGCAAGCCTTTCATCCTACCACTGGACATTGGACCAAGTTTGAAGTCGGTTTCCCCTTTGATTTTCTTGCTTATAAGTCCCCATGTTCCACCGGCTCCCCCTGTTCATAATTTTTAATTCTTGATTATATTTTTGAACTTTCATATTGACTGGAGATGTTGAGCCATGAGGATTACTTTCAAATGTTTTACAAGAGGAATCAGAAAAGCACCTTTACTGTGGGTATGTGTGTGTGTCTATGTATGTATGTATGTGAGTGTGTGCCAGTCCTGGTACTTTCACTCAGAGCTGGGCCTCTGTCACTGAATGTTTTTGCTCAAAGCTAGTGCTGTACCAGTTGAACTATAGCTCTGCTTCCAGCTTTTTGATGATTTCTTGCAGATAACATCTCAGGCTTTGAATTGGGATCCTCAGATCTTGGCCACCTGAATAGCATGGGTTGTAGCTATGAGCCCCCAAACCATCTTGTCACCAGTGCTTGCATTTTCTCTATCTCTGCTAGCTCTAAAATTTTCACCTTAATATAGCACTGCATCGCCAGGCATGGTGGCTCATGCCTGCAATCCTAGCTACTCAGGAGGCTGAGATCTGAGGATCACGGTTCAAAGCCAGGCATGAAAGTCTGTGAGACTCTTATCTCCAATTAACCACCAGAAAACTGGAAGTGGCTCTGTGGTTCAAGGTGTAGAGCGGTAGCCTTGAGCTGAAGAGCTCAGGGACAGGGCTCAGGCCCAGATTTCAAGCCCCACGACGACGACCACCACCACCATCATATATATATATATATATATATATATATATATATATATATATATATGTGTGTGTGTGTGTGTGTGTGTGTGTGTGTGTATGTATTTACACACATACACACACACACATATATGTGGCACTCCATCAACTTCTTTAATGTTGAATACTTTCCCCTCTTATTTGACAGTCTGTGTGAGGTGACTGTGTTAAGTGTGGACACACACACACACGCACATACCTGAGGAGCTGACGGGCTGTCTGATCTCTTCATCCTCATCCAACACCTACCGTGTAATGTGAGGACTCACTTCACTGCTTCTTTCTCACACAGCTCCCTTGCCGTCTGTGTTGTTTGCGTGCCCTTTTCTCTCTGTGGCGGTATTTCACAGTGCATCTTCTCAAAAGCAATTTTAACAGATTTTTTATCTTTCGAATATGTTGAGATATTGTTTGGGGGGGAAGTTATTGTATTTGTAAATCACAATAAATGTGTTGTGAAATGAAGTTGTTCTGCTGACACAACTTCCCACCTTTGTGGCTCCTCAGAGCAGAGTGGATGCAAGGGGCTTGATTTGACAAGTTTCTGAGAAGGAAATACGGAATTTTACTCTAACTGGGTGAAAGATGACTTTTTTCCCTTGCTAGTCCTGGGGCTTTAACTCAGGACCAGGGCACTGTTCCTTGGGCTTTCTCAAGGCTAGAACTCTAGTACTTGAGCCACAGAAAAATTTTGGCTTTTTCTGTGTATGTGGTACTGAGGAATTGAACCGGAGGCTTCATGCATGCTAGGCGAGCACTCTACGCTCCCAGACAAGATGGCATTTTATAAAGACTAAGTGTGAAGTTTTTTGTGGCACTTTGGTCAAGCGTATGAACTGACTTGATCAGGTTTATTTATGTCATTTCCATTTGTGTTCACCTGTTGCTTCTGCTAATTACTACAGGCTTTGTGTAGAGAAGTGTGGCGCCATGGGTGATCCAAGTACAGTAAGTCCTAAAATTACCGAGTGGCTGGTGGAGGGAGGAGAAGCAGAGCAGATAGCCTTATAGGAAACACACAGCTCAAGTCACCTGTGTGTCATCATACTTAACACTCCACCTCACACTGCTCTTCTGTACAGGACGAAGGCACAATATAAAATAGGAAGTTACCAGAGGTCATGCTAATTCAAATGACAAGTTAAGAACTAGCAGTGGAGAGAACAGAACCGCTTAACTGTTGATTCTTGTGCCCCATGCCCATAATCCTAGCTATGAACGAGGCTAAGAAATGAGAGTTACAGTTCAAAGCCAGCCGAGTCAAAAAAGTCTGTGAGACAGTGTCTTCAATGAAGAACAAGAAATCCCGAAGTAGAGCTGCTGGTCTAGTCATAGAACATATATAGGGACCGAACTAAGTTCATGCGTCTCTCTCTCCCTCTCTCTCTCTCTCTCTCTCTCTCTCTCTCTCTCTCTCTCTCTCTCTCTCTCTCTCTCTCTTTGCCTGATTAGATAGGAAAGATAACACATCTGAACTAATATGAAAATATTTTGAATATTTGTGAACCATCACCAATATCACCATTCCCAAGAATTCAAATTCAAGGAAGTTAAACAGTCTCTGGAAGGCACAGTGTGTGCTGCAGAGGGTGATACATGGATGTGTGCATGCTCAACAACAATTTGACTCTTTCTCCTGCCCAGGAACAATGAGAATACTACTATGTAGTAAAACTGAGGGCCAGAGTAAAACTTGATGCTGAAAGAGATTATGCAGGTGGATGGCTTGGGAATTTTCTTATAGCCTTTGTCAGGAAAGATCGGGTGTTAATTTAATTCAGTGCAAGTTTACTTACAAACAAAGGATTATATGTGAAGTGAGAGAAACCACAAGGAGAGTAACGAGTGAGAATGAAACTGGGGGGAAAAAATAAAAAATACACCAAGGCCCAGAGTGTGGCCTAGTGGTAGAATGCTCGCCTAGCATACACAAAGCTCTCTGTTCGATTCCTTAGTACCACATACACAGAAAAAGCCAAAAGTGGTGCTGTGGCTCAAGTGGTAGAGTGCTAGCCTTGAGAAAACCCAAGGACAGTGCTCAGGCCCTGCGCTCAAGCTCAGGACTGGAAAAAAAAAGTAGAAGTAGAGCAAATATTGGTTAGATAGTTTCCTTTCCCATATCCCAATCACCCTGACAAAAGTTGTATTGTAGCCACCCCCACTGGAATTTTACACGGCTGGGCTATTTGTGTCACAGGTGTGCAAAATGTAGGTTTTGTAAAAGGAGAAGCCAACCAGAAGCATGGGCTCCTCACGCTCATGGTAGCACCCACTGCCTTCCATGATGGAGCCTCAGGTACCACAGGAAGAGACAGCCAGGGATCTTTCTTCCTAACACCCGGGCGCAGTGCAGTGGCTGTGAGTTCCTTCCTGCTACTAACACGTGTCTGTCCTGTCCTCTCCAGTTTCCCGTCCCTGGACTCAAAGGTCACAGCACACTGGTGTCCAAAATAGAGGCTAGGACACTTTACCATGTGCAACCCTGCTGAACTGACAAATGGAATAGTCTTCCCAGGCTCCATTTAAAACAATTATATGGGTCGGGCCTGGTGGCTCATGTGTGTAACCCCAGATGCTAAGAAGGGTGAGATCTGAGGACTGAGGTTCAAAGCCAGTCCAGAGACAGAAGTCTTGGAAAATCTGACAGCCAGTGATTCACCAAAAATCTGGAAATGGGGCTATGGCGTAAGTAGTAAAGCACCAGTTTTGAGTGTAAAAGCTCAGGGACAGTGCCCGGGCCCTGAGGTCTAATTTCAGAAGAGGTATCTGCCACCCCACCAAAAAAAGAAACAATTGAAAATAATTGTTTAATGTTCTATCATTCTGCACATGTTGTAAGCCTAGCTGACCAAACCAAGAAATGTAGTGTCAGGGAGATCCATGTCTGCAGGTAGGGCGCCTGCTCTTGTCTAGTGCTTTCTCACCCACCTGGTAGGATGGCACCCTGGCTTTGATTCTCAGCAACACACACACACACACACACACACACACACACACACACACACACACACACAAAATGACAGCTACCCCTGGGGACTCTGTGTTCAGGTTCTTCCTTGTGTCTAAGATGTGTCTGGGCGTCCTGGGGAACTCTGTCCTCTTCCTCCTGTACACATACAGCTCCCTGTGCAGGCCCCAGCTCCGGAAGCCCATCCACATAGTCTTCATGCACCTGACCTTGGTTAATGCCCTGACCCTCATGTTTCAGTCCATGCCCTACGTGATCTCCTCATATGGAGTCCTGTGTTTCTGGGACGACACCACGTGTAAGGTGGTGTTGTACCTGTTCAGGGTCACACGGGGACTGTCCATCTGCACCACCACCTTCCTGAGCGCCTTCCAGGCCCTCACCATCAGCCCTGCCCACTCCCGGTGGGCCTGGCTGAAAAGTCGATCCACAGCCTGCATCCTCCTCTCACTGCTCTGCTTCTGGACCTTGAATTCCATCATCTATTTCCACATCATCAACACTGTGGAATCCAATTGCAATTCCACTGTCCCAAGCCAGGGATTTTCTCATCCTTACTGTCAAACAAACTTTGGAAAATACTCACAGTCATTTGTTCCTTCCATTGTGACTGGAGATGGTCTGTTCTTGGTGCTCATGCTCTCTACCAGCCTCTACATGGTGACTCTGCTCTACCGCCACTGCAGGAGAGCCAGGCACCTCCACAGTCCCAGCCTCACCTCCCAGCTGGTGCCCGAGCGCAGAGCCACACACACCATCCATCATTAAATTGTGAGCTTGAGATTGCTCCCGTTTGTTGATGTCTGCACTCAAAGCAGCTGTATTTTGTCCTCTGTGTCCCAGAGGAGCTGTTTTTCCTGTGTTCGTTTTTGTTTAACATCATGAGCACAAGTGGGTTTTCCTTTCTCATTCATTCAATGACCAAATTGTGACTGAGTGTATGTTGTTCAGTCTCTGTAAGTTAAGGTATTTTCCGTGGTGTCTTTTGGTGTTGAGCTCTAATTTTATTCCTCTGTGATCTGGGAAAATGCAGGGAATATTTTCAGTATCTCTGAATTTGCACAGATTTGCATTATGCCATCAAATGCAATCTGTTTTGAAGAAGGTTCCATGAGCTGCTGAGAAGAATGTATCTTCTGATGATGCAGGGTGGAATATTCTGTAGAAGATGTCTCTGTCGTCTAATTTGTCCATGCAATTTTTAGTCTGTGGTTTCTCTGTTGACTTTTTGCTTGGTTGATGTATCCAGGCCTTCATTTTCAGAATGGTTGTTTTGTGAGCAAGGTGTGTCCCTTGACGCCAGGGGATAGATGGATCTTGCTTTTTGATCTACTTAGTCAACCTATGTGGTTAGATTGGAAAATTAAGGCCATTAATATTGAGTTAAGATGAAGAGGAGTTTGGTAGTTCCTACTGTGACAGACCGTAGGGGCTGTGGCTCGTCAATTCTTATTGTAATTATCTGATTTTGTGTTGAGGGGCTGTTTCTCAGCCTATATTATGTTCTTGTGGATTTTCGACGTAAAGGACATCTTTAAGTATCTTTTGTAATGCTGTTTTTGTGGCGATGTATTATTTTCATTTCACTTTGCCGTGAAAGGTTTTTCCTTTGTCCCTTGTTATAAAGGAGTGTTTAGCTGGGTTTGCTTTTTTTGTCACAGGGCTTGAAGTCTGGGCCTGGGCACTGTCTCTGAGCTCCGCAGCTCAAGGCTAGCGCTTGAGCCACAGCATCAGCATCACTGCCCATTTCCTTTCTTAATAAATACTTATCTATACTATATGAATATATAATTACCTGTAGGTAGCCAGTAAGTTGCAATTCGCCATTACAAGATGGCGCCGGCTTCCGCTGCTTGGTTTGTTACTTTTAGCTTGTTGATCCGTTACAATGTTCACGTGCTTCCTGCGTGATCGGAAGTCTGCCTGCCGCCATGTTGGAGCCTGCCTATGTTGTGTACGTGTCAGACTGTGATTGGCTTAGTTGTTTAAGGAAGTTAATCTGATTGGTTAAGAGAGCTTTACGAGGCCGGAAGGAGGAGAACGGAAGGGGAGGAGAACGGTGAGAGAAGCGCGGGTGAACGGCGAGAGAAGAGGAAGCTCGCTGAATAAACGTGGCTTGAGAAGAAGTTGCTGCTGTTGCGTCTTCCTTACCGGCTGAAGGGGACGCGACAACTGGTGGCCCGTACGGGCCCCTCCGGATCAACTTCAGAACTCAAGGTGGTGCACCGGTAAGTCCCGGGTAAGAGGGACCAATTAATGTTGCTCTCTACTGTAGGCAGAGTGAGAGCGGGGAACCTTCCACCTACTGAGTGGAATAAACATGGGAGCTTCAGAGTCAGCTCAGCTCGTGAGTGCTCTGGATGCGCTGTTACGCGCTAAGGGTTTAAAAGTGAAACAAAGTACCTTAAAGCCTTTTCTCCTTAATCTAGAAGGAGTGGCCCCCTGGTTTTCAGTGTCGGGCGATTTATCCCTGCCTGCATGAGATAAGCTGGGGAAGGAAACTAGTTAGAAGCTGCTTGGCTGATGAGCGTTGCTCCAGCGCACTGGTGGAGGGAAAGATAGCATTGGAAGAGTTTAAGGAGGAAAGATCAGAGTCAAGAAGTGAGAGCCCGAGGGAGGATCGAAAGATTCCCTCTATTTACCCTCCCTTGCCACGGGAAGACAGGCCAGAGGAGACTGACTTAGAGGAGCCTATCTTGGGCGCAGGACCTCGAGGGGGTGTTGTGTCAGATTGGAAGAGGTCCCGAAAGAGAGCGGATCTTGCCCCGGGACGGGAGACTCCTCCCTTCGAAGCATTGCTCCCTCCTTTTTCTCCTCCTCCTGCTCCACCTGCTGCAGGCGTTGGGCGCTCCCGAGCTCCAGAAGTCTGGAAGCAAGTACAAACAGAATTTTGTCTTGGATGCCCGGTTTTTGAAGGTCCCAATAATCAGAGATACCATGAGCCAATAGATTTTAAAACTATTAAGGCGCTGGCCAAATCAGTCCGTGCCTACAGAGTGGGGGCCACTTTTACTGTAGCTCAGGTGGAGAGCCTTAACAGACACTGCATGACCCTGGCAGATTGGGCTTCGCTTGCTCGAGCTTGTCTTAGCCCAGGGCAATACCTGGACTGGAGAGCTTTTGTTATGGAGTATGCCACTGAACAAGCTGCAATTAATGCAAATGAGGGAAGGCCCTATTGGAATAGAGATATGCTATTGGGATTAGGAAATTTTGTTAATAATCAGAATGGATTTCCCGCTGATGTTTATGGTCATATTAACCAAATAGGAATTAGAGCATGGAAAGCCCTCCCAAATAGTGGAGAAGCGGCAGGAAATTTGACCAAAATTATTCAGGGTCCCTTAGAACCTTTTTCAGACTTTGTTGCCCGCATGGTTGATGCAGCTGGAAAAATCTTTGGGGACGCAGATAGGGCCATGCCCCTTATCCAGCAATTAGTATTTGAACAGTGTACCAAAGAATGCAGAGCAGCAATCACCCCATACAAAGGAAAAGGTATTGAGGTATGGATGAAAGTATGTAGAGAAATTGGAGGACCCCTTACCAATGCTGGTTTAGCCGCCGCCGAAGTACAAATGATAAGACAGGGACAAAAGGGAAGCAATGCCTGTTATAAATGCAGGAAGCCAGGCCATATGAGAAAAAACTGTCCGGAGAAAAATAGTAAAGGGAACGCAGGAAATCAGCCTCAGGGGCACCCTCTGCCAGGTCTTTGCCCCCGGTGCAAGAAAGGTAACCACTGGGCCAATGAATGCAGATCAGTAAAGGACAAAGAAGGACGGCCTTTGCCTCCTCTTAATCAACAAAATTCAAAAAACGGGTACTGGGGCCCACGTGCCCAGGGCCCTCAAATATATGGGGCAATGACATCTGCCTCCAGGCCAGTAACAGAGACATGGCCAACCCTTCGGCATCCGAGCCAGCGAGGAGAGCCACTCCTGGGTCAGCAGGACTTGACCTCTGTTCCACCACCAGACTCATATTAACCCCAAAAATGGGAGTCCAATTAGTGGACTCCGATCTCAAGGGCCCCCTCCCTACAGGTACCGTGGGTCTTTTAATTGGCCGTTCCTCTTCCACCCTAAAAGGCCTTAGAATTCACCCTGGAGTAATAGATTCTGACTATCAAGGTATCATTAAAATCATGGTGGAATCCCCCCGGGGAATTTCAGCCATCTCGCCTGGGGACCGCATAGCTCAATTATTGTTAATTCCTAGCTGTCATAAACTATTCCCTGCAAAAAATATTAGTCGAGGAAATCAAGGCTTTGGTTCCTCTGGAGGCAATGCAGCCTATTTATCCATGGATCTTGAAGCACGACCTGTTTTACAACTGTTAACCAATGGAAAGTCTATTTTGGGATTATTGGATACTGGAGCAGATAAAAGTATTTCTAATCAGGATTGGCCAAGAGCCTGGCCAATACAGGTCACTTCGCAGTCGTTACAAGGATTAGGCTATGCATCCACCCCAAACATGAGTGCGGCTATGTTGCACTGGCAGGATCAGGAGGGACATAGTGGACTTTTCCAGCCCTATGTGGTCTCTATACCCATATCCCCTTGGGGTAGAGACATCCTAAGACAAATGAAGTTCAAACTTACCAATGATACTCCCAGCAAAGCAGAAAAAATCATGTCAAATATGGGCTATCAACCAGGTTTTGGATTAGGGAAACAATTACAGGGACGTACCTCTCCTATCCCAGCAGAATAGCATCCGAAAAATCAGGGTCTGGGTTTTTCCTAGGGGCCACTGAGGAGACCACACCCATCCAGTGGAAGACAGAGGAACCTGTGTGGGTTCCTCAGTGGCCACTTCCCTCTGAAAAATTACTTGCAGCCCAAGCCCTGGTACGTGAACAGCTGAACTTAGGACATGTCCACCCCTCAGTGTCTCCATGGAATACTCCAATATTTGTTATTAAGAAAAGGTCTGGAAAATGGCGGCTATTACATGACCTACGGGCGATTAATAACCAAATGCAGATCATGGGGCCTGTTCAACGAGGATTGCCCTTACTTTCTACTTTGCCTCGAGAATGGCCTTTAATTGCTATTGATATAAAAGATTGTTTCTTTTCCATTCCCTTGAATATAGTATGGATACTTGTAGGTTTGCTTTTACCCTACCCTCGATAAACCAAGAGAGCCCAGACGAGCGTTTTGAATGGGTTGTACTGCCTCAGGGAATGGCTAATAGCCCCACCTTATGCCAATTGTATGTACATGCAGCTTTAATTCCTGTTCGGGAGAAGTTTCCATCGGTGCGGTGCTTGCACTATATGGATGATATCTTGTTGGCTTCCAAAGATCAAAACATATTGGATAAGGCTTTTGCCACATTAATTAACTGCCTGGAAAATAGAGGATTATCTATAGCCCCAGAAAAAGTACAGAAGGATAGGATAGTGCAGTACTTAGGAAGTAAAATAGCATCCCAAAAAATAAGGCCTTTGAAATGGCAATTGCGAAAAGACCATCTTAAGACTTTGAATGATTTTCAGAAACTTTTGGGAGACATTAATTGGATTCGAGCCTCCTTGCCTATGAGTAATAGTGAATTGAAACCCTTATATGATTTATTGCAAGGTTCATCTGCCTTGGACTCACCGAGAGAATTGACCCCTGCGGCTAGAAAAGTTTTAGAGATTTTAGAAGAAAAATTAAATTCGACATTTTTACGAAGAATAGAACCAGGGTGAGAAATTTCTTTAATTATTTTAGCCTCGTTCCACAACCTATAGGAGTGTTACGGCAGGATGGACCCTTAGCGTGGATCCATCCAAAAATGTCCCCTGCGAAATCGAACATTATCCTACTGCGGTTGCCAATTTAGCCATATTAGGAATCAAATTTAGTATACAGCACTTTGGGTGTCAACCTAATTTTCTTATAGTCCCATATACTTCCTATCAAGTTCAAGTTTTAAGTGCCACCATTGATGAATGGGCTATTTTGAGTTGCATGTTTACTGGAACAATTGATAATCATCATCTCAAAAGTCCTCTTTTACAATTTTTTAAGGAACATCCAGTCATTTTCCCAGTAATTACTGCCAAGCAACCTATATTTGGAGCAGTCAATATTTTTACTGATGGTTCCAAAAATGGGTTGGGAGCCTATTTGGTTGAGGGTCAAGAACCAGTTTTGTGTCAGTTTCAGCCTGGTTCAGCGCAAAGGGTAGAATTACAGGTTGTCCTTTCCGTATTCAAAAATTGTTCATTTCCTTTTAATATCATTTCTGATTCTGCATATGTAGTTAATGCTTTGCAGTTTTTAGAAGCTGCAGGACCCATAAGTAAAAGTAGAACTGTATGTAATTTGTTTATGCAATTGCAGGAATTAATTTGTGCTCGCAAAGCCCCTTTTTTCCCATTGCATATATGTGCCCACACAGGTTTGCCTGGGCCCCTGAGTCTAGGCAACGATGTAGTGGATAAGTGTACGTGTATGCAACTCTGGTTGAGTTTGAACCACAATCGTCAGCTCTCAGTCTCCTGAGCTACTAGGATATTAGTGAGTGTCACTGATTCTAATCTACAGATGTGTTCTTATACCATACCAATCACTTGAAAGTACAGATATTAATGTTGCATACCTCCCAGTGTTCTCGTTTTAATTCTAATGATCATTTTTGTGGTTATGAAAAGGTGATGTACAGAGGAATTACCATGTCACAAGTTATGTCATGACCATAGATTTTCTTGGTTGGTTGTGAGTCTTGAACTCAGGGCCTATGTTCTGCTCTGACATTATGACCTCAAGGACAGCACTCCCCTAGTTTGAGCCACAGCACCACTTCCTTGAGTACATTTCTCTTTGTGTAATGTCACACCTGTTTTTCCATTTTTTTTCCATCCTGTTGCCAACCATGAAAAGTATAATTACTTTCCCATATGGTGTCAACTGTGTATTCCTTCTCCATTTGTTACCTTATAATTTTCAAAACTATCAAACTCTCCAGGCATTAGATGGCTTTACCCATTCCACCTCAGTGGAACTGTAGATGATCATGAACACAGAAATGGTTACTTTATATTTCTGCATGATAAGAGTTTTCATCACCTGTAGATAGTGAATCTACATCATGGTAGCTTTGCTCAGTCCATTGAAGTGCTTCGGTATTTTCCTCTCATTGTTTCCTGTGACCAATACATAGGGGAAATGGGTGATGTGAAGGCTACTTTGAATCATAATCTGTTCATTCTGCAAGAATCAGTTGTGCATATAGAAACAGAAGCCATATAATGAGTGATGGTTGTCCTTATTGTACTATGTTATTTCTCATCTCTTTTGTCGTCCCTTGGTTATCTCATATTGTTACTATGTTTCACCTTGTTATCTGGTATATTTTATATATGCTTAATTGGTTATTTGAAATTGGATAGGGAAGTGGGGAAAATCAAGATGAGCTGGGGGGGAGGTAGGGACCATGACATGAGAAAGGGTATCAATGTTTGTGAAATAATGCACCTTCTATCTGGTGAATATAATGTAACCTTTCTATTAATTACAATAAAAATATATGAGAAAAAAAGAATCAGTTGTGCAGTTACTTGGCCTAGTTTTTGTTGTTGTTATTTACCACGAACATACAATTGCATTCTGTGATTTTGGTCACCCTATACTGATTGCATTGCACAACAAGGCCATGCTAATATAATAGCAGACTAAATACAACACTTCATCAAGTTTGTAGGAAGTGTGTGAAAACATTTTTCATATAACAACGATTTGTCCATTCCTCCTTTGAAACTTGATTTCATTCTTTAACCAGTAATTTCCCCCACTTTGTAATTTCTTCCTAGGAGTCATTTTACCTTGAAAACTTCCTATGGTGTTAAGGAAATCTTTCCTATTACTGGAGTTTTTAAGGTCTGATCCCTTAATTTTCTGATGTACTACCACAAGCACCATTTTGAAAGGAGAGGTTGTAGCTGGGAACTATTGGATCATACTGGTAATCTGAGCTACACAGAAAGTTGAGATCTGAGGATGGTGATTACAAGCCAGCCCTGGAAAGAAAGTCTATGGGACTTTTGTATATTTAATTAGCATAAAGAGGAGGTATAGCTATAGCTATTGGACTTTAAAACAAACCACAAAAATATTCAGGGATCACATTCAGAATCTGTGCTCAAGGCATAAGACGACAAACACAGGGATACTCAGGGATAGCACTCAGGACCTAAGATCAAGCCACAAACACACACACACACACACACACACACACACACACACACCAATCTGAAGATCATAGAAAACTTCTGGTAACCTGAAAATTTGTTTCTCAGACAGATCCACTGTACTCACAAGTAAGGTCATAAGAAAATTGTTGTGAGCCAAGGATTTCCTCCCATAATTTCAGCTACTTCTGTCCTCTAAGTTCCTCATGAACACTTGTGAACCCATTCAAGAAGTGCCACACCTGGACCTGACACTGAATGTCATCTTTCTCCTATTCTTCCTGAAGCTCCAATTAGAATGGGTCAATAATCTATGAAATTCATTTTTCTTTCCTATATGGAATGGCTGGCTGCTCCAACCATCAAACATCACAAATGCCATTCACGAGCTTTCCAGGTACATCTGTATGAGGGATTTTCCTCATAGCCCAGCTGTGTGTCGGCATCATGGGCAACTCCCTGCTCTCCCTGCTCTATCTCTACACGTTTTTACACGTTTTACACGTTTACGTCCAATCTCATCTGAAGAAGCCCATCGACGCCATCTTCATGCACCTGACTCTGGTCAACATCCTGAACCTCCCCCTCACACTTCTGCCAAATATCATGACATCCTTCGGAGTTCAGCGTTTTCTGGATGATGTGGGCTGCAAGGCCGTCGTGTTTCTCTCCAGAGTCACCCGGGGTCTTTCCATCTGCACCACCTCACTGCTCAGTGTGTTTCAGGCCATCACCATCAGCTCTGTCCAGGCCCAGTGGGTGTGGCTGAAATCCAAGTCCTCATTGTGGATTTTCCTTTCTTTCCTCTTCTTCTGGGTCATCAATATGGCCATATATGTCCGAGTCATTACAGATTTGAAAGCCACAAGCAATTTCACTCTTGTTGGCTCTGGGTTTTCCAATGCATATTGTCACACTCTGCAGATTAAGGCAAGTACATCATGGCATTACATCTGCATCTTATTGGCTCGAGATCTCGTGTTTGTAATCCTCATGATCTCCTCCAGCCTCCACATGGTGAAACTCCTCTACCAACACCACCAGAGAACTCAGCACCTCCACAGTCCCAGCCTGGCCTCCCAGCCAGCGCCTGAGAACAAGGCCACACACACCATCCTGCTGCTGGTCAGCTGCTTTGTCTTCTTCTGTTGTTCCAACAACATAGTGCTCTTTTATTACTTTTACACACCAGTGAAGATCCAAATCCTGGAAGTAACTGTTTTGTGTATTATCAGCAGGCTATCCAACCATGTGCCCTTTCTTGCTCCTGAAGAGTAATAAAATTCTTTCTACATGTCCATTCTCCTTTCAATGATGAGGATTACCAGTTTTCAGAAAGTATTCAATGGCTAATTGGACAGATAAAACTTCTGTTCAAAGCAGATAAGAATCTAGAAATGTACAGGGGAGGGACAGGAGTGTGGCCTAATGGTTAAGAGTGCTTGCCTAGCATGCATGAAGACCTGGGTTCAATTCCAAATATATAGAAAAAGACAGAAGTAGGGCTGGGAGTTTGGTCTGGTAGTAGAGTGCTTGCCTAGCATGCACAAAGACCCCAGTTCGATTCCTTGGTACCACATACATAGATAAAAGCCAGAAATTGTTCTGTGTCTCAGGTGGTAGAGCTCTAGCCTTATGAAAGCCCAAGGATAGTGCCCAGGCCCTGAGTTCAAGGCCCGGGACTGGCCAAAAAAAAAAGAAAGAAAGAAAAAAGAAATGTACATGGGAAAACTGTGTTTTTAGCAGTAGAAGAATTGTTCAAATTCAGATATGCTGTAATGTCTAAACTTTGAGATCCCTTTATACGTGACTGTGCCCATGTGTGTGTTGCAGAACTTATTATATTGTTCAATTGCTTAAAATATTGATGCGGGGATAAAATGAATCCATTTTTTGTACACAATTAAAATTTGCAATGTTTTCCTGCTTGTGTAAAAACAGCCCTAGAGAGTCCATTTCTTCCTTGCATTCTAATTCCACTAACACTATCCTGTGAATGCTGGCCATCCAATGACAAAGCAGAATCCACCCAGTGAGGGAGGATGTAGCCAATGACAAACCAGGCTCTGGTCTAGGAGATATCATACAGCTACATCCTGGTAAGGGTGGCTTGTGCCCGTAATCCTAGCTACCCAGGAATCTGAGTTTGTGGGTCTCAGGCCCCTGGCCATAAGAATCCGTGAAAATCAAAATTTAATTAATTACACAAAAATCCAGAAGTATTGCTGTAGCTCAAGTGGTAGAGCCCTAGCCTTGGGGAAAAGGAGTTAAGGAACAGCCATGAGGCCCAGACTTCAAGACCCAGGGCTGGAAAATTTAAAGACAAAATACACAAAAAAGCAACCAATAAAAAGTAAGGATAGTAGCCAGGCACCAGTGGCTCACGCCTGTAATTCTAGCTACTCAGGAGGGTGAGATCTGCAGATCTCAGATAAAAGCCAGCCCTGGCCTGAAAGTCCCTGACTATTATCACCAATTAAGCACCAGAAAACCAGACATGGTGCTGTGGCTTAAGTGGTACGATACAGCTTTGAGCTGAAGAGCTCAGGGACAGCCACACCTGGGCCCACTGTTCAAGCCCCATGACCAACAAAATAATAATAATAATAATAACAACAACAACAAGAAAGTAAAGTAGGGATGCAGCTATTGAAAAACCTGGATACATTTAGTAAGCATGGAGCATGCAGCCAGTGTGAAAGGATTCAGCTACTGGTACAGAAACAGTCCGAATCCCGAGCTGCCCCAGGTTCTGAATCTCTCTCTTCTAAGTGATGTCTTCAGTGCCATTCCTGGATTCATTTGTCTGGCTCTGTTTCCTTTTGGTTTAGGTCACACTTGCTAAGGGGCTGCTATTTTGTTCATTTTTTTTCTAACAACTCAGTGGCTTCCTGTTGTGTTTTTTGGACTGGTATTCATTTATGTCTGGTTTAGTTTTTAATTATCTGTTTCCACCTGGCTTCAAGTCTGGCTTGTTACTCCCATCCAAGGAGCTTAAGGTGCATCATTAAATTGTGAGCTTGAGATTGGTCACAAATGTTTCTTGATGTCCAAACTCAGAACTATCCATTGTCCTCTGAGTATTGCCTTGGCTGCGTCCCAGAGGAGCTGGTTTTTCCCATATTTGCTTTTGTTCAAGATTGTGAACACAGGTAGGTTTTCCTTTCTGATCCATTCAGTGATCGATGGGTAAATGAACAATGTCTTGTTCAGTCTATGTGACTTAGAGCATGCTTTCGGTGGCCTTTGGTGTTCAGCCCTAAGTTTATTTCACTTTGATCTGAGAGAACGCAGGGAATAATTTCAATATCTACGAGTTTGCACAGATATGCTTTGTGTCATCAAATGTGACCTGTTTTGGAGAAGGTTCCGTGTGCTGCTGAGAAGAATGTATATTCTAATGATGCTGAATAGAATACTCTGTAGATGTCTGTGTCGTCTAGTTTGTCCATGCAATTGTTTAGTCTGTGATTTCTCTGTTGACTCTGCAGGTTTGATGTATCCAAGCCTTCACTTTCAGAATGTTTGCTTTTGTGGGCAAGGTGTGTCCTTTGAAGACGGGATAGGTAGATCTTGCTTTTTAATTGACTTAGTGAATTTTTGTGATTTCATTTGAAAATTAAGGCCTCTAATGTTGAAAGATAGGATGGACAGGTAGTTGGAAGTTCCTGTCTTGACAGATCACAGGGCCTGTGGCTAATCAAGTCTAACAAGAATTATCTGATTTTATGTTGAGGAGCTGTTCCTCTGCCTATATTGTGTTCTCATAGGTTTTCTTTTCTTTTTTTCTTTTTTGCTACTCCTGGGGCTTGAACTAGGGCCTCAGTACTCTCTTTGGCTTTCTCAAAGCTAGAACTCCACAACCTGATCACAGCACCACTTCTCGCTTTTATTTTCTATGTATATGTTTACTGAGGAAGAGAATCCAGGTCTTCGTGCATGCTAGGCATGCACTCTACCACTAGGCCAAACTCCTGGCCCTTTGTGGTTTTTTCAACATAAAGCACATTTTTAAATATCTTTTGTAATGCTGCTTTGGTGGGGATATATTGTTTTAATTTCTCTTGGTTGTGGAAGTTTTTTCCTTTTTCCTCAGTTACAAAGGGGTCATTACCTGAATTCTCTATACTTGGTTGGTAGTAATTGGTCTTTAGGGTGTGGCAGACTTCATTCAAGGTTCTTCTTCTTTCATAGTCTCTGCTAAGAAAGCTGTAGTGCTTTTGACTGGTTTCTTCAGAGGTGAGGGAACTTTTCCCCCTTAAAACTTTAAGGATCCTTTCCTTGGGTCTCTGTTGAACCTGTGCAGATCATAATGTGGTGGTGAGATATCCCCTCTGACCTGGTCTGTTTGGGTTCTTTATAAAGGATCCTTGTATTGAAAGGGCCTACCGCTTTGGATATTTGGGAAGTTCTTTGCTAGGATGCTGATAAGTATATTTCCTATTCCTTTAGCTTCATTTTCCATGTCTTCTTCTTCTTATTCTCCCTCCTCTCCCTCTCCCTCTCCCTCTCCCTCTCCCTCTGCCTCTCCCTCTCTGTCTCCCTCTCCATCTCCGTCTCCCTCTCCCTCTCCCTCTCCCTCTCCCTC
The DNA here is from genome assembly GCF_031878675.1 of Megascapheus bottae. NCBI lineage: Eukaryota > Metazoa > Chordata > Mammalia > Rodentia > Geomyidae > Megascapheus > Megascapheus bottae. The sequence continues at coordinate 3,390,057 of NC_143539.1, forward strand.
TCCCTCTCCTTCTCCTTCTCCTTCTCCTTCTCCTTCTCCTTCTTCTTCTCCTTCTTCTGTGAATCATGGGGCTTGAACTAGGCCTGGGTGCTGTCCTTGAGCTCTTCAGCTCAAGGCTACAGCTCTACCCTTGAGCCAAACCCCACTTCCCATTTTCTAGAGGTTAATTGGAGATAGGAGTTTCAGGTCCTTTTGTGCCTGGACTGGTTTCAACCTTGATCCTCAGATCTCAGCCTCCTGAGTAGCTAGGATTACAGGTGTGAGCCAACAAGCCAGGCTTTCCAGAGATTTAGAAAGGTGAAAGCATGCTAGTACTCCTGTGTGTTAGAAGGAGGACCCTTGGGCTGTTGGGTCCTGGCGAACTCCACCCCTGCCCACCACATGCCATGCTCTGCAGGCCCAGGACTCATAGTCACCACATCTCTAGGCCGCAGTGGGTAAGGCAGAGAGCAGACAAGGTCCCACCACATATAAGAATGTATGCAAGGCTGCAAGTAAAACTTTTTACAACCAGCTGTGTCCTGAAGTTTACTTTCTGATTAGTTTGACTGGGAGAAAACACATCTTGCAGTGGTAACACTGTTAACTTTTAATTAATAAACTTGACATGCTGTATAAGCGGTTCCTATGGACCTGTGAAAGTGGTTTGTGTCTCTCTGAGGCCATCAGACTGAAGCTCAGGAAACAAGGCCATCCAGACAACAGATGACAGTGACTGATGTCCACTGGGAGAGACCTCCTCATCTCGAGCCTATGACACATAAGAGGCTGGGCAGAGCAGACTAAACAGGATGCCAGAAGGCTGCAGGGAAGCTGTTCCGATGTGCAGAATTGTGGAGATCTCAGCCCCTGAGAAGCCCATGAGGTAGGAAGAGGTCAGAAGACTTCATGATCCTCTTTACCCAGCTTTGCTCTCCTCCCTGCTGTACTTTCTGTGATAGGGAATGGACTTGCAGCAATGCTTTCATCAGGGAGCCTAGAAATAAAAATGCTTGTTCAAATAACTTTCTCTGCAATAACACTGGAATCATCTTATATTTTTATTGATAATTTAAAGAGTGAAATATGATTGGCTTTTACTGATTTATATATTTTTGTCTGTCCTGAGGATTGATTCAGGGCCTGGGAATCATCCTTTAGGACTTGTGCTCAAGCTAGGATGCCATCTCATGAGCCAAGCTCACTTGCTCCATCTTTGGTAGTCTCTGAGGGACAAGAGTCTCTCAGACTTCCCTATTGAGGTTGAATTCAAACCCCAATCAGGGTTGGATGAAATCTGCTGAGTAACTAGGATTGTGTGTGAGAGCCACTGTCACCAACTACACATGTCTTTCTTCTATCTCATCAATTCTACAGCATGAAAGAATGTGGTGTTGCAATGTTCCCGGTGCTGTCATTTTCTTGACATGATTTTTATGGTTGTAATCAAGGTGATAACACTATTTGAGTGCATTTCTTATTAACACCATGCTATTATAATGCAGGTTAAAACAATGCTTCATTGAGTTGTAGGAAGTGCATGAAAATAGTTTCACATCAGGCATGTTTGACATACTTCTCCTTTGAAGCTTATTTTGTTTTTTACCCAGAATTTCCCCAACTTGGAATTCCACTCCAGGGAGCAATGCATCTAGAAAATTTTTTGTATGATACTAAGGACATATTGTTTGGTACCAGAGTCTGAACTCAAGGTTGATCCCTTACTTTCTTACAAAGTGAGAAGTGTTTTGAAATGAGAGGTTGCAGGTGGAAACTGTTGGCTCATGTCTGTAATCCTAGGGACTCAAGATGTAGAGATCTAAGGATCATGATTAAAAGCCAGCGCAGGAGGGAGAGTCTGTGAGACTTAGATTGACAACTCCAAAGACATAGGGAAGCCAGGCTCACGCCAGTAATCCTGGCTTCTTAAGAGGCTGAGAGCTGAAGATTGCAGTTCAAAGCCAGCCTAGGAACAAAAGTTCATGAGACTCTTTTCTTCAGTTAATCACCAGAAAGCTGGAAGTGACAGTGTGGATAAAGTGCTAGAGAGCTAATCTTAAGCTGAAGAGCTTAGGGACAGCACCCAAGTCTAGAGTTTATGTCCACAACTGACAAAGAAACTAATTAATACAGAGGTATCGCTCTTACTCTTGAACAACCAAAAAAAAAAAAAACCCTCAGAGATAGCATTCAGGACTTGAGATCAAGACCAAATACTTCACATACTCATTAGACACACACACGAACACACACACACTACAATCTGCGAGGATCACAGAAAACTCTTTTTTGTTTCTGCCAGTCCTGTGGTTGAGCTCAGGGCCTGTGCACTGTCCTTGGACTTTCTCAAGGCTAGAGCTCTTCTACCACTTGAGCCTCGGTACCACTTCTGGCTTTTTTCTATGTATGTAGTACCAAGGAATCGAACCTGGGTCTTCGGGCATGCAAGGTAAGCACTTTAACCATTAGGCCAACTCCTGGCCACATACAAAACTCTTATAGCATGCAAATTTATCTGTCACACAGAGCCACCGTTCTCCTAGCAAAGGCACAGGACCCACGCTGGGAGCCACGGATTCACTCTTACAAGCTCAGCCACCTCTATTGTCTAAGAAGTTCACAATTCCTTGCAATCCCTTGTCAGAAGTGCCACCCCTGGACCTGACACTGAATGTCATCTTCCTCCTATTCTTCCTGAAGCTCCAACTAGAATGGGTCGGTAATCTGTGAAGCTCATTTGTCTTTCCTATATGGACTGGGTGGCTGCTCCAACCGTCAAACATCAGAAACGCCATTCACGATGTTTGCAGGTGCATCTGTGTGGGGGATTTTCCTCATAGCTCAGCTGTGTGTCGGTGTCATGGGCAACTCCCTGCTCTCCCTGCTCTTTCTCTACACGTTGTTAGTCCAGCCTCATCTGAAGAAGCCCATCGACGCCATCTTCATGCACCTGACTCTGGTCAACATCCTGAACCTCCCCCTCACACTTCTGCCAAATATCATGGCATCCTTCGGAGTTCAGCGTTTTTTGGATGATGTGGGCTGCAAGGCCATCATGTTCCTCTTCAGAGTCACCCGGGGGCTTTCCATCTGCACCACCTCACTCCTCAGTGTGTTTCAGGCCATCACCATCAGCTCTGTCCAGGCCCAGTGGGTGTGGCTGACATCCAAGTCCTCACTGTGGATTTTCCCTTCTTTCTTCTTCTTCTGGGTCATCAATATGGCCATCTATGTCCCAGTCATTACAGATTTGAAAGCCACAAGCAATTTCACTCTTGTTGGCTCTGGGTTTTCCAATGCATATTGTCACTCTCTACAGATGGAAGGCAGTACACCAGGGCATTACATCTGTGTCTTATTAGTTTGGGATCTTGTGTTTGTAATCCTCATGGTCTCCACCAGCCTCCACATGGTGAAACTCCTCTACCAACACCACCAGAGAACTCAGCACCTCCACAGTCCCAGCCTGGCCTCCCAGCCAGCGCCTGAGAACAAGGCCACACACACCATCCTGCTGCTGGTCAGCTGCTTTGTCTTCTTCTATTGTTCCAACAACATCGTGCTCTTTTATTACTTTTACACACGAGTGAAGATCCAAACCCTGGAAGTGATCATTTGTATTTTATCATCATGCTACCCAACTGTGTTCCCTTTCTTGCTCCTGAAGAATAATAAAATTCTTTCTAAATGTCCATTCTCCCTTTCATTGACAAGGATTGCCAGTGGTCAGAAAGCCTTCAATGGCTGATTAGACAGTGAATAGTTTTTCAAAGCAGATAAGATTCTAGTAATATACATGGGAAAAGTGTGTGTATTCAGCCCTGGAATTTTTTTCAAATTCAGATATGCTGTAATTTCTAAAGATTGAGGTACTTTTGTGTGTGTGTGTGTGTGTGTGTGTGTGTGTGCAGGTGCATGTGTGTGTGTGTGCCTATGTGTGTGTTGGACAAACTTTTATATTGTTTAATCATTGAAAATATTATTGCTGGGATTAGAATGAATTCGTTTACTGTAAAATTTAAAATTTGAATCATTTTCCTTCTCATGTAAAAACAACTTCTATAGAGTCCATTTCTTCCATTGTTGTTTGCTACAGGGAATTTAATTAGATCATCCTGTGAATGCTGGCTATCCAATGTTAGAGCAGAATCTCCACCAAGTGGGAGTGGATGCAGCCAGTGATAAACTAGGCTGTTGTCTAGGAGAAATCGTATAGCTACCTGTAGCTGTATGGGAGCAGCTGTATGGTAAGCCTTGTAGCAGTGGCTTGTGCTTGAAATCCTAGCTATCCAAGAACCTGAGATGGGAGGTTGCAGTTCTCAGGCCCCTGGCTATAAGAGTCTGTGAGACTCTTACTTTAATTATTCACATAAATAGCCAGACGTAGTGCAGTGGCTCTAGTGGCAGAGGGTTAGACTTGGAAAAGAAATGGCAACCAGGCCCAAACGTCTAACCCAGGACTGGAAACTTAGAAAATAAAACACATAAAAGAAATGAAGAAAAAGTAGAGATAAAGGTCAGGCACCAGTGGCTCCTGCCTGTAATCCTACCTATTTGGGAGGCTAAGATGAGAGGATTGGCGTTCAAAGCCACCTGGAGCCCCAAAGTCCCTGAGACTCTTCTATCCAATTAACCACCAGAAAACCCGAAGTGGAGCTCAAGTGATAGTGTAATGTGGTAAAATGAAAAATGTATGATTTTTGTACTGTGGAAAATTTATTGTTGTAATGCAATTGTGGAAATCAGGGCCTGTGGCTTAGAGCCTTTCCCTTCTCCCTGTTCCCCTCTGCCACTGTTTAGCCAGACCCTTTCCCCTGCCTTTCCTTTACCCAGACTCAAACTGTATCTTGAGACATCCTGGTGCCACAACCAGGTACATCCTGATTATAGATAAAGAAGTATGGAATTTATAGTTGTGAACCCCCAGCATGTTTGCTGGCCTTCTTTAAAAACCTCCTGCTTGTACACATCAGGGCTGGCTCTGAGATCCCCATCTTGGGGTATAGCCCTGGCTTCCAGGCTCCTTCCCTTGTCAATGAACTTCTAACGTGCCGATCGTCCCCCTCTGGATCCCACTTCATTTAGTTGGGGGCTCGTCTGGGATGGATGGTGTGAAGACCCCAACTCAGGCCAATTAGTAAAGGGCCACCTTGAGAATCATCGTGTCTGCATGTTTCAGGGCTGAATCTCTTCTGCACATGTTACCTTTGGTGAGCGGGAAGTGTGTAACCCTCCGGAAGTTCTGGTGGGTGCACATCTGAAGACGTGTGAAAAGCTCGACGCGGTGAACCACTCTGACTTAGAGGATTCTCCCTGGGGGACACCCCTTGATCTCTCTGGTCTGCTTCGACATTGCTGATCGGGAATCTGGTCCAGGAACTTTCCCCATTTTTGCCACTCAGTCCTGGTACTGCTGGTTTTACTTTGTGTCTCTGCTTTATTCGTTGTGTTTGGAATGAGAAAATGTCTTAATTCAACTTCATTTTAAGAAAATGGCTTTGGAATGAAGAGACCGAGTGTATCCTGGTAAACTGGATACCTTTTAACCTCTTGAATGGCTTAACTTTGTTGTGGATTGAAACTCTGACAGCTTTGTCCCTTCCCCTAATCTACACTGTCCAGAGGCGGGTTTTCTCTTTCCCAGGACACCCCAACCAGGCACCCTCCATCGTGGCTTGGTGCCTTCTCAGAGATGAATCCTCTACCTGGCTGAAGAAAATCCAGCTGCCTGTCTCTGGAATGGTCCTAGCTACCCCATACCCTCAAGACACCCACAGTGCAAAGACGGAGGCCAAGTTCTAGTTTTGTCTCAAGAGGAAGCTGTGCCCCCTCCCTAGGGAACACCCATCTCCACCTTACCCTCACCTTCCTCCTTCTGCCCCTGTAAGTCTGTGTGTCTCTGTCCTGTTTTATGTGTATATGTTTTTCTGCATCTGGGAATCCCAAATCTGGAGGCCCCCTCTCAGCTGGCTTTTTCTGTGTATGTCCTGGTCTTGTGTCTAGTTCTGTTGGGCTTGTGTCTCTTTGTGGGAAATCTGAGCTTGCCATGAGCTGTGTGTCCCTTCTGCAAGAAGGCAGTTAGGAGCATACAAGTGGCTGAGGGCTTGGTTCAAACAGTTAGCTAAACTTAACAGATCAAAGGTTGTGAAAGGCTGGCTAGAATTGGCAAGGGACAGTCAGGCCACTTACTGGGCTAAGGGATTAGCTATAGGCAAATCCCCTCTTTTCCTAGCTCCAGGTGAAGGTGTTTCGTTATGGTATGTTATCTTGCTAGCAGATAAGTCCTGGAAATAAAATACCTTGCATAGTGCTTCGTAAAAAAGTTTTACCTTAAAGTCAGCAAGAGTAAGTTTGGCAAAAATAGCTCTTGCCACTGATACTAATTTTGCATGCTTTAAGATCATTGTGATATGAATATGTGTGTGTGTGTGTGTGAACATGTTCGAGATTAAACTGTCACAACGCTGTTTAAAACAAGGGTGAGTTTATACTTGAAACACAAAAGGGTAACTGGGTAAATTTAAGTCTAAACTCCAAGAACAAAATGAGTAGGTTTAGTGTTACAAATGTTTCAAAGAATTATTGCATTGTTTTAAAGAGGAACTACTTAAATTTTTTTAAGGATTCTGTAATTAGCGTTTAAAAATCTGGTATTATAAGGCATAAGGTTGTTTACCTTGAAATCAAGTTATCCAGGTTAGAAAACAGGCATCAGGGAATTTGGGATTTATTTCCCTTGACTAAATTTGAAGATAGGTATTGGAAATTGAAATATAAAAGTTTATCAGTGTCAGAAACTTTACCTGTCTGTCTAAAACTGTTTATCTAATCTAGTGCCAGGAGAAAGGAGGGAAAACGTAGGATAGGCTTTTGTGCCTATCTTTGGGGGTGAAAGGTGAACTGGCAAAGGTGCAACTCTGGTTTCCATGGTGGGACAGGCTCTAGGGAAACTTCCCACATGGTGGAAGAGGGTAAGCTCACAGAAAAGCTGTTCAACTAAGTCCATCTGGGTAGATGCCAATCTGTGGGAGCTGCCAGATAGCTCATCTTCAACCTGTCTCTCTTCCATGCAGACTGACACTGAAAACCTGATGGTAAAGTGTGTGATGTGATTGGTATTTCTGAAATTGCCCCTTAAAATGCATTAAACTGGAAACAGGCTTTAAAAGGAATGTTTAAAAGCTTATCTACTTGTAATTTGGTTTCAATGCTATTTTGTAATTGCATGTATTTTAGAAAAAGCAGAAAGATGCTATGTCTGGATTTTTGGTACAGTGATGATGTTTGCAATTCTTGCATTAAGGAAAGACTGTTATTTGGGTTCAAACTGTTATTGGAGTTCTAGCCAGAGTAATTCAGACTGGGGGGAAAATGCCTCTTTGTAAAGGAGGCCTGTAGGCAAAGTGGGGTGCCTAGAGCCTAAAGAGTAATTCAAAGGCAAATAAAGGCTGAAATGTGAAGTGTTAAAGTAAGAGTTTTGAAAAAAAAATAGAAATGGGTTTTTGGATAAAATTGGGAAGTGAGATTGTCCTAAATGTTTGTTTCAAAGTGGATTAAAGGAGAGCTGTCCAAAATGATTCTTTCATTGTTATCCCAGTTTGCCTTGTAGATTTTCTGTACCAATTGCAGAGAGAGACAGATGATTCTTACAAGTTTGTCAAATGTGACTTTGGTCCTTAACAAGTTCCTGGTAAGACCATGCTTAAAAACAATGTGTTGACCACCTTGTTGTTTTTAATTGGAGTAAAGCAGCCTTCTTGGGTTTTTTTGGTTTTGGTTTTAGGGTTTTTTTGCCAGTCTTGGGCTTGAGTTCAGGGCCTGAGCACTGTCCTTGGACTTTCTCAAGGCTAGAGCTCTACCACTTGAGCCTCAGCACCACTTCCGGAGTTTTTCTATGTATGTGGTGCAGAAGAATTGAACCCGGGTCTTCGTGCATGCTAGGCAAGCACTTTAACCACTAGGCCAAACTCCTGGCCCCTAAAGCAGCCTTCTTAAAATGACTAATTTCATTTGAAAACTGCAGTTCGAAGCCAGTCTGGGAGCACAAAGTCCCTGTGAGATTGTGATCTCTACCAACAGAGTGGTGGTGAGGCAGAGTGGCTTTGGAGCTCGAGGAGGCAGAGTGCTAGCCTTGAGCTGGAGAGCTGAGGGACAGTGCCCAGACCCCCAAGGTCAAGTCCAGCAAGCAAGGGAAATGCCAAAGGTGCTTTTAGCCCAACATGGAAAAAACACCTCTGGGAAAAAGCAATGGAGCATCCAGAAGCAGTAAGCCAATGCTTGGATGGCAGAAATGGTGTCAGATTTCTAAGTCGCTTGTGTTTGTTTGGCCTTTCAAAATTAAGGAGGTCATAAAAAATAGTTTGTAAAGCCAGACAGGGTGGCTTACACCTATAATCCTAACTACTCAGGAAGCTGAGGTCTGAGGATCACGGTTCAAAGCCCCCCAGGCACTAAAGACCGGAGGACTCTTATCTCCAAATAACCACCAGAAAATGGGAAGTGGCTTGTGGCTCAAGGGGTAGGGTAGAAGCCATGAGCTGAAGAGCTCAGGGACAATGCCCAGGCCCAGAGTTCAAGCCCCATGACCCACCAAAAAAAAATAGTTTGTAAACATGCCTTTGTAATACCCATGTGTGTCTACCTCATAACTGCACATTTGCTGGTCGTTTGTAATAATGAGTAAAGAAAAAAAAAAGCTAAGTTTGTCAAATGGGGTAAATAGGTTAAATCCTAACAGCCCCGCCACCGGTATCTATTCAAAGTCCTAACTGGCAGTGAATTTTGAGCTGCACATCTGTTTAGGAAAGGAAGTTTGTGGACCTGAGGTCATGATCCCATTGAGTTCTGTCTAAAGGCCTGCCGAGCTACCTTAGGCTGTCCAGGCCACAGAGATCAAGTTCCCCAGACAATCAAGAAAATGCCTATGCAAACAAGTGCTAAGCAAGCTACACCATTGTAGCCAAAGGAAAGTTCTGTGCAGTTGTTAAATGTTGTATATGATCTCCAGTTTGGAGTGAATTATTGCTCCTGATATCTAATCCTGGAAATCTGTTGGTAAAATAGTTTAAGCTTTTAGGGCCCCTGGCTAAGTGTAAAGTCAACGCTCCTGAGTCAGCTTGAAGAAGTTACAGAAGATGGATCTATGACCATAACCTCCTTAAGATCAAGGGACCAGAGTCATCTTCAGAAAGGAGGCACCATACATTAGAGGCATGGTAAACAGTGATAACAGTGTACAAGTGTGGAGAATGTACTCATGAGAAATGACTACAAGCTCAGGTCCCCTAGGCCTGCCTAGGAAATACTAGCCTTATTTAAAATAAATCTAGTTACTACAGAGTGTCACCCCGGTAAGTTACTTTGGGGTCTACTAAAAATCACTGGGGTGCCAGCCTGCGAAAACCAGTGCATTCAGGAGAAACAACCAGGAAATCACTCAGAGGTTTCACTAAAGTCAGGCTCTAGGTTAAGCTTCTTTAATAAGTCTGTGCAGAAATTTGCAGGAAGCCAGCAGAAGGTGTGACATTCCCTGAGCTGCAGAGACATGACTGCTACTACACATCCTGTCCTGCCTGGCTCTACCTCCCTGCTGCTGATTCCTGATAGGAGATTGCTTTGATTCTACCGGAACTAAATCCTTGGTCAAGGGACATCCTTTCTGTGCTAAGTTCCAAGTCTCCTGACTATATGAATACTAGACATATGGAACCAACTTGAACTTCTGGAGACACCTGAAGTCACAGGAGAGAAAAGCTCAGGCAAAAATTCAATAGTATGATTTCATGTAAGGAGGAAATGAAGTAATGAAGTAAGAAGACTATACCAACTAATTTTTGCAGAAATCCTTGTGCCTCTGGCTGGTGAGGGGAATTCTCCATCCACTACTGAAAGGCCTAGAGGTGAGAGATGCTAAGTGCAAATGAGGGCTGTGGTGAATAGATAGATGGATGGATGGATGGATAGATAGATAATAAAGAAAGGAACTGGAAAAAAATTGGATAAGAAATGATTTAAATTAAAAAGTAAGGACTGACTTAAAATGTTTGCTGAAAGAAAGGAAGATAAATCCCAGAAAGGTTTGTGTATGTAGCAAATAGTATGAATATGTGTTGAAATTGGAGCTTATAAATAAAATTGGTTGTATGTATGGTAGATCTCCCCCACTCTTTCCAAAACTCAGGGAGCTGAGTAGGCTGATAATACCAACCACCACTTAATCCAGTCTTCATGGGCCTTGTGGTTGACTTTGGGGCACATTTATCATTTGGTTGCTCATCCCCTGCAGACACTGAAAAATCATGCCCTCTGCTGCCCTGCACCCAGGGGTGGATTCACCATCACCAGAGCTCAACCCTCAAGCCCAGGTGGACCAGATCCTTCACTGTGACATGAGGCCCTCAGCCCAGGTTTACAGGGACCCAACCCCGTGATCCTACGGTTGTCAAAGTGATCAGGCTTTGGCCGTGGATCAACCACACCCAGGTTAGAAAGGTCACAAAACCAAACTTGGACTATGCTGCTAATACCATGACCACTGGGACACAGGACCCAGAACCAGCAACCCCAAAGACATGGTGCCTAGGGCCCATTTTGAGGCCCCCCTAAAGATAAGAAATGCCACTCCACCCAGATCATTTGATTGGGAGATAACAGACTGCAGCATGGCGGGGGAAAAAAACATTCCTTTTTTTGTTGGTCTAGGTGTTGCTACCGCAGCACAGACTCACTGATTATTGGAGATCAGAATCTCAGTTAACTTACTGAACAAGGGATTGAGATTTGTGTTTCTTAGAAGACCCCATCTTCCTTTTAGAACATCGGGTAGACTCACTAGCTGAGGAGGTAGCCCTCCAGTTCAGAAAGGGGTTGGATCTTTCTCAGAGGGAGGCCTCTGTATGGCTCTGGGAAGGGTCTGTTGTTTTTATGCAGCAATCCTGGTCATCTGGCTGGCTGAGTGGAATTCTCCACTCAGTGCTGAAAGGCCTAGAGGTGAGACATCTGGGATTATCAGTGATGGTGATTGTAGGGGCCCTGGGTCCCCTCTCTCACAGCACAGCCTGCTTGTTCCCTAGGCAACATGAGGCCCATTCAATATAATTAGCTACCAACCCCCTTGGCCTTGGACAGCCCTCTGGGCCTGAGCTATCACCATGCAGGCCAGCAAGGTACCCCTACACCTTACCCATCCTTTAGGTCACCTGAGGGGATCAGTCCATGAGCATGTCAGGTAGCAAGCCTGTCCCCATCCCCACACGTTATATAGGTCACCCTAAACAATAGCAGGTGCTTCTCCCCACGTGCTCGCCTATGTGGTGGGAGGTCTGCCAATCCCTTTCCTAGCATTAAACTTCTTTTGTCCTTGTACCTGGCTGTCTGCGTGGTTTTGTGTCTAAGTCTCCTTATTATCTAACAATCAGAGATTCATAACCTCTGCTTTGAGAAGATCGTACTGGCTTCAGGAGGAACCCCTAATGTTGCTTCTCCTTGGCATTACTGTTGGACCATGTATCCTTAATATTTTACTCAATTACATAAAGGAGCTAGAACTCTACCACTTCTCACTTTTATTTTCCATGTATATGTATACTGAGGAAGAGAATCCAGGTCTTCGTGCATGCTAGGCAAGCACTTGACCACTAGGCGAAACTGCTCGCCCTTTGTGGTTTTTCAACATTAAGGGTATTTTTAAGTATCTCTTGTAATGCTGCTTTGGTGGAGATATATAGTTTTAATTTCTCTTTGTTGTGGAAGTTTTTTCTTTTTTCCTCAGTTACAAAGGGGACGTTACCTGAATTCTCTATACTTGGTTGATAGTTATTGGTCTTTAGTGTGGGGCAGACTTCATTCAAGGTTCTTCTTCTTTCATAGTCTCTGCTGAGAGATCTGTAGTTCTTTTGATTGGGTTCCTTCATAGGTGAGGGAACTTTTCTCCCTTAACACTTTAAGGATCCTTTCCTTGGGTCTCTGTTGATCCTATACAGATTATAATGCGCTGGTGAGATATCCCCTCTGGCCTGGTCTGTTTTGGTTATAAAGGCTTCTTGTATTGAAAGGGCCTACCATTTTTGATGTTTGGGAAGTTCTTTGCTAGGATGCTGTTAAATATATTTCCTATTCCTTTAGCTTCATACTGTCTTCCTCATTTTCTCATTTTCTTCTTGCCTCCTCCTCCTCCTCTTCCTCCTCTTCCTCTTCCTCTTCCTCCTCCTCCTCCTCCTCCTCCTCCTCTTCTTCTTCTTCTCCTTCTCCTTCTCCTTCTCCTTCTTCCTCTTTCTCTCCTTCTTCTTCTCTTCTTCTTGTTCTCCTTCTTGTCTTCGGGTCATGGGGCTTGAACTAGGCCTGGGTGCTGTGCCTGAGCTCTTCAGCTCAAGGCTACACTTGAGCCAAACCCCACTTCTCATTTTCTAGAGGTTAATTGGAGATAAGTGTCTCTGGTCCTTTTGTGCCTGGACTGGGTTAAACCTTGATCCTCAGATCTCAGCCCCTTACAGGTGTGAACCATTAATCCCAGCTTTCCAGAGATTTAGAAAGGTGAAAGCCTGCTAGCACTCCTGTGTGTTTAGAAGGAGGACCTTTGGTCTGAGGGGCCTTGGGAAACTCCAACCCTGTCTACCACATGCCATGCTCTGTAGGCCCAGAACTCATTCATGATCACCGCATGTCCAGGCCCAAGTGGGGAAGGCAGAGAGCACTATGGATCCCACCCACAGCTCAGGATGTATGCAGGACCATGAGCAAAACTTTTCATAACCAGCTGTGTCCTGAAGTTTACTTTCTCCTGTGTTTGACTGGGAGAAAACACATCAACACATCTTGAAGTGGTAACAGGCTTAACTTTTAATTAACAAACTTGACATGATGTCTACGAGGTTCCTATGGACCTTGAAAGTGGTTTGTGTCTCTCTGGGGCCATCAGACTGAAGCCCAGGAAACAAGGCCATCCAGACAGCAGGAGACAGTGACTGATGTCCACTGGGAGAGACCTGGTCACCCTGAGCCTATGACACATAAGGGGCTGGGCAGAGCAGACTAGGCAGAATGCCAGGAGGCTGCAGGGAAGCTGCTCTCGTGTGCAGAATTGTGGAGATCTCAGCGGTGAGAAGCCCATGAGGTAGGAAGAGGTCAAACGACTTCATGATCCTCTTTACCCAGCTTTGCTCTCCTCCATGCTGTACTTTCTGTGATAGGGAATGGCCTTGAAGCAATGCTTTCATCAGGGAGCCTAGAAATAAAAATGCTTGTTCAAATAACTTTCTCTGCAATAACACTGGAATGACTTTATGTTTTTTATTGATAATTTAAGGAGTGAAATCTGATTGGCTTTTATTGATTTAGATACTTTTGTCTGTCCTGAGGATTGATTCAGGGCTTGGGAATTATCCTTTAGGACTTGTGCTCAAGGTAGGAAGCTATCTCTTGAGCCAAGCTCACTTGCTCCATCTTTGGTAGTCTCTGAGGGACAAGAGTCAGACTTCCCTATTCAGGTTGGATTCAAACCCCAAACACGGTTGGATGTAATCTGCTGAGTAATTAAGATTGTGTGTGAAAGCCACTGTCACCAACCTACACGTGACTTTCTTCTGTCTTATCAATTCTACAATGTGACAGACTGTAATGTTACAGTCTTTCCGGTGCTATCATTTTCTTGACATGATTATTATGGGTGTGATCAAGGTGATAACACTATTTGACTGCATTTCTTATTAACACCATGCTATTATAATAGCAGATTAAAACAATGCTTCATTGAGTTGTAGGAAGTGCATGAAAATAGTTTCACATCAGGCATGTTTGACATACTTCTCCTTTGAAGCTTATTTTGTTTTTTACCCAGAATTTCCCCCACTTGGAATTCCACTCCTGGCAGCAATGCATCTAGAAATTTTTTTGTATGATGCTAAGTACATATTGTTTGGTACCAAAATCTGAATTCAAGATTGGTACCTTACTTTCTCACAAAGGGAGATGTGTTTTCAAATGAGAGGTTGTAGCTGGAAACTGTTGGCTCATGTCTGTAATCCTAGGGACTCAAGATGTAGAGATCTAAGGATCGTGATTAAAAGCTAGCGCAGGAGGGAGAGTCTTTGAGACTTAGATTGACAACTCCAAAGACATAGGGAAGCTAGGCAGTGGTGACTCACGCCAGTAATCCTGGCTTCTTAAGAGGCTGAGAGCTGAAGATTGCAGTTCAAAGCCAGCCTAGGAGCAAAACTGCATGAGGCTCTTTTCACCAGTGAATCAGCAGAAAACTGTAAGTGACAGTGTGGATAAAGTACTAGAGAGCTAATCTTCAGCTGAAGAGGTTAGGAACGGCACCTAAGTCTAGAGTTTATGTCCACGACTGACAAAGAAATTAATTATTACAGAGATTTGGCTATTAGCCTTAAACAGAAAAAAACAACCCTCAGAGACAGCATTCAGGACTTGAGATGAAGACCAAATACTTCACATACTCATTAGACACACACACACACACACACACACACACACAGACACACACACACACTGCAATCTGTGAGGATCATAGAAAACTCTTATAGCATGCAAATTTATCTGTCACACAGAGCCACCTTCTCCTAGCGAAGGCACAGGACCCACGCTGGGAGCCACGGATTCACTCTTACAAGCTCAGCCACCTCTATTGTCTAAGAAGTTCACAATTCCTTGCAATCCCTTGTCAGAATTGCCACCCCTGGCCTGACACTGAATGTCATCTTCCTCCTATTCTTCCTGAAGCTCCAACTAGAATGGGTCGGTAATCTGTGAAACTCATTTGTCTTTCCTATGTGGAATGGCTGGCTCCTCCAACCATCAAACATCACAAACGCCATTCACGACGTTTCTGGGTGCATCTGTATGGGGGATTTTCCTCATAGCTCAGCTGTGTGTCGGCGTTATGGGCAACTCCCTGCTCTCCCTGCTCTATCTCTACACGTTTTTAGTCCAGCCTCATCTGAAGAAGCCCATCGACGCCATCTTCATGCACCTGACTCTGGTCAACATCCTGAACCTCCCCCTCACACTTCTGCCAAATATCATGGCATCCTTTCGAGTTCAGCGTTTTCTGGATGATGTGGGCTGCAAGGCTGTCGTGTTCCTCTCCAGAGTCACCCGGGGGCTTTCCATCTGCACCACCTCACTCCTCAGTGTGTTTCAGGCCATCACCATCAGCTCTGTCCAGGCCCAGTGGGTGTGGCTGAAATCCAAGTCCTCACTGTGGATTTTCCCTTCTTTCCTCTTCTTCTGGGTCATCAATATGGCCATCTACGTCCCAGTCATTACAGATTTGAAAGCCACAAGCAATTTCACTCTTGTTGGCTCTGGCTTTTCCAATGCATATTGTCACTCTCTACAGATGGAAGGCAGTACACCAGGGCATTACATCTGTGTCTTATTAGTTTGGGATCTTGTGTTTGTAATCCTCATGATCTCCACCAGCCTCCACATGGTGAAACTCCTCTACCAACACCACCAGAGAACTCAGCACCTCCACAGTCCCAGCCTGGCCTCCCAGCCAGCGCCTGAGAACAAGGCCACACACACCATCCTGCTGCTGGTCAGCTGCTTTGTCTTCTTCTATTGTTCCAACAACATCGTGCTCTTTTATTACTTTTACACACGAGTGAAGATCCAAACCCTGGAAGTGATCATTTGTATTTTATCATCATGCTACCCAACTGTGTTCCCTTTCTTGCTCCTGAAGAATAATAAAGTTCTTTCTAAATGTCCATTCTCCCTTTCATTGACAAGGATTGCCAGTGGTCAGAAAGCATTCAGTGGCTGATTAGACAGTGAATAGTTTTTCAAAGCAGATAAGATTCTAGTAATATATGTGGGAAAAGTGTGTGTATTCAGCCCTGGAATTTTTTTCAAATTCAGATATGCTGTAATTTCTAAAGATTGAGGTACTTTTGTGTGTGTGTGTGTGTGCAGGTGCATGTGTGTGTGTGTGCCTGTGTGTGTGTTGGACAAATTTTTATATTGTTTAATCATTGAAAATATTATTGCTGGGATTAGAATGAATTCGTTTACTGCAAAGTTTAAAATTTGAATCATTTTCCTTCTCATGTAAAAACAACTTCTATAGAGTCCATTTCTTCCATTGTTGTTTGATACAGGGAATTTAATTAGATCATCCTGTGAATGCTGGCTATCCAATGATAGAGCAGAATCTTCACCCAGTGGGAGTGGATGCAGCCAGTGATAAACTAGGCTGTTGTCTAGGAGAAATCGTATAGCTACCTGTAGCTGTATGGGAGCAGCTGTATGGTAAGCCTTGTAGCAGTGGCTTGTGCTTGAAATCCTAGCTATCCAAGAACCTGAGATGGGAGGTTGCAGTTCTCAGGCCCCTGGCTATAAGAGTCTGTGAGACTCTTACTTTAATTATTCACATAAATAGCCAAACGTAGTGCGGTGGCTCTAGTGGCAGAGGGTTAGACTTGGAAAAGAAATGGCAACCAGGCCCAAACTTCTAACCCAGGACTGGAAACTTAGAAAATAAAACACATAAAAGAAATGAAGAAAAAGTAGAGATAAAGGTCAGGCACCAGTGGCTCCTGCCTGTAATCCTACCTATTTGGGAGGCTAAGATGAGAGGATTGGCGTTCAAAGCCACCTGGAGCCCCAAAGTCCCTGAGACTCTTCTATCCAATTAACCACCAGAAAACCCGAAGTGGAGCTGGAGCTCAAGTGATAGTGTAATGCGGTAAAATGGAAAATGTATGATTTTTGTACTGTGGAAAATTTATTATTGTAATGCAATTGTGGAAATCAGGGCCTGTGGCTTAGAGCCTTTCCCTTCTCCCTGTTCCCCTCTGCCACTGTTTAGCCAGACCCTTTCCCCTGCCTTTCCTTTACCCAGACTCAAACTGTATCTTGAGACATCCTGGTGCCACAACCAGGTACATCCTGATTATAGATAAAGAAGTATGGAATTTATAGTTGTGAACCCCCAGCATGTTTGCTGGCCTTCTTTAAAAACCTCCTGCTTGTACACATCAGGGCTGGCTCTGAGATCCCCATCTTGGGGTATAGCCCTGGCTTCCAGGCTCCTTCCCTTGTCAATGAACTTCTAACGTGCCGATCGTCCCCCTCTGGATCCCACTTCATTTAGTTGGGGGCTCGTCTGGGATGGATGGTGTGAAGACCCCAACTCAGACCAATTAGTAACTGGCCACCTTGAGAATCATCATGTCTGCATGTTTCAGGGCTGAATCTCTTCTGCACATGTTAGCTTTGGTGAGTGGGAAGTCTGTAACTCTCTGGAAGTTCTGGTGTGTTGGGAGCCAGAGTGGAATCAAACTGTACCTTGATTTGCATCAGACAATGGCTTTATTGTCTTATTGTTTTCTGGCCTTATTCTGTTTAAATGACCTGAGATTTACCATATGAATGTAACACCTGGAAGTTCCCTGGGTCTCAAAAGGGAAGAGGCTGGAGTGGAAAATAAATGGGGCAGTCTTTACCTGGACTGCAGACATCCCGGACCCAGTGTGTCTGTCTCTCTTCTATTTTTTCCTAGTCCTTGCCCCCTATTTCAGGAACCCCAATCTGTGAACCCTGGTTTGCTGCCGGCTGGCCCCGGCAACTCGCGCCTAAACAGGAACCCTGAAAATCTGGGACGACGGTGGAGGACCCCGCTGTGGTGAGTAACACATCGTAGGACTATTAAGAGAGGATCTTAAGAGAGTGTATAGTCAGGAGTAAAAATTATGGGTCAAACTCATAGCCATACGTCATATGTACCGATCTTAACAGGCCTACTTGAAGCCCACGGAATGTGGGTGGAAAAAGGGGTGCTTCAGAGCTTCCTACAGTTTGTCGAGGAGGCATGCCCGAGGTTTATAGAGGAGGAATTCCAAAAAACCTGGCAGCGGATAGGAAAAAGAATTCAAGAATATTATAATGTATATGGCCCCGAAAAGACCCCAGTAGAGGCTATTGATGTATGGAATTTAGTAAGTGAATGCATAAATCCTCAACATGAGAATGCTGAACTTAATCTTGAATTAAGGGAAATTTATGAGTTAAAGGACCCTTCTGAAAAACCTGAGGCTGAGCCATATGCCGCAGCCCAAGAGAGTCTAAGTGAGATCTTGAAAAGGGAACAACAACCAGTAGATATTGAGTATCAGAATTCAGATTTGAATATCAAGGAGGAAAGTTATGATGAGTCAATGGAGGGCCGGATGGCTACGATGGAGAAGAAGTTAGAAGAAATCCTACATCTTCTATCGAAAATGGGGATAGAGCAGAGAGCCCCCCCAGAAGTAGGAAAGAAATATGACCCTCAGGCCACTATGGTGTCTGATTCTAAACCTTACCCCCCGCAAACCCATGGGGCAGTCCCTCCCTCTTCTCAGCCACAAGTGCATCTTCTAACAACTCCCCAAAATCAGTCTCCAGCCTCCTCCGTGCCACCCCAGGCAGTGCAGGATTGGACCTCTGTTCCTCCACCTGCTCAGTATTGACCCCAGAGATGGGGACACCAAGCTCTCCCCACGGGGTTCTTCGGCCCCCTTCCCCTGGGAGTCGCTGGATTGCTGTTAGGGCGAAGTAGCTCAGCCCTTAAAGGGATACAGATTACACCTGGCAAAATTGATCAGGATTTTACTGGAGAAATCAAAGTTATGGCCTCTGCCCCGAAACACGTGGTATCGATCCCAGCCGGTCAAAAATTAGCACAACTAATACTTGTGCCTTTACCTCCCGGGGAGACTGCTAATTCCCCATGTGGACAGAAAGGATTTAGATCTTCTAATATCTATTGGGTACAAAGCATAAAACAAGAGAGGCCTGAGATGACTATATTTATACAAGAAAAGCCCTTTAAAGGAATATTAGACACTGGAGCAGATGTGTCTGTGATATCTAAAAAACATTGGCCAGCCCAATGGCCCCTGACAACCTCTATGACTTCCCTACAGGGGGTTGGGCAAGCAACTGACCCACAGCAGAGCAGTGCGATCCTTGTTTGGAGAGATGAGGAAGGGCACTCTGGTCATTTTCAGCCATTTGTCCTGGATCATCTGCCAATTAATTTATGGGGTCGTGATATCATGGAAAAAATGGGAGTGTATATGTTTAGTCCTAGTGCTGCGGTCACTAAGCAGTTACTTGATCAAGGCCTCCTCCCCTTTAGGGGACTAGGCCGAGCAGCACAGGGGGAGCTAGAGCCACTCCAACCCCAGTCTCACCCTATGAGACAAGGATTAGGGTATTCTTTAACGGGGGCTGTTGTTTGTCCTGCCCCTGATGCTGATCCCATAAATTGGCTCTCTGAAGAACCGGTATGGGTCGAACAGTGGCCTCTTTCACTAGAAAAGATCATTGCAGTACAGCAGCTGGTACAGGAACAGCTGGACTTGGGACATGTGGCCCCTTCTAACTCTCCATGGAATTCTCCAATTTTTGTTATAAAGAAAAAGTCAGGTAAATGGAGGCTGTTACAGGATTTGAGAAAGGTGAATGCAACCATGGAACTGATGGGGGCCCTACAGCCTGGCTTGCCTTCACCCATGGCAATCCCAAAGGATACTTATAAGATTATTATAGATTTGAAGGATTGTTTCTATACTATACCCCTAGTGCCTCAAGACTGTAAGCGCTTTGCCTTCAGCGTCCCCTCTGTTAATTTTAAAGAACCCATGAAGCGATATCACTGGCTTGTGCTTCCACAGGGCATGGCAAATAGCCCAACTTTATGTCAAAGTTTTGTAGCTAGAGCCATTTCTTCCACTCGTGAAAAATTTTCTTCTGTTTATATTGTTCATTATATGGGTGACATCTTGTTGGCTTGTTCTGACCCTATCGTCGTACGACAAGCCTTTGGACAACTAAAGCAAGATCTGAGCCTCTTTGGCCTTATAATAGCAGCTGAAAAGGTTCAGGAACACCCCCCTTTTACGTATCTAGGCCATATATTAGGCCCACACTATTTTAAAAGCCAAAAAATACAATTAAAAACTTCACACTTAAGAACTCTTCATGATTTTCAGCAATTCTTAGGAGATATAAATTGGCTTCGGCCTTATCTAAAGCTGTCCACAGGAGAGTTAAAACCCCTCTTTGATCTCTTAAAAGGAGATACCAACCCTACATCCTTGCGCAAATTAAATCCTGACGCCAGGAGGGCCATCCAAATTGTAGAAAAGGCAATTTCCCAGCAACAAGTGACCTATTGTGACTATTCTAAACCATGGGGAGTTTACATTTTAGCTACTTCTCACTCCCCAACTGCTGTATTGTGGCAGGATGGCCCACTTTTATGGCTTTATCTACCATCAACACCCGGCAAAGTGCTGACCCCCTACTACGAGTTGGTAGCTAATCTGATACATATGTGCCGAGTGGATTCCCGTAAATATTTAGGTCAGGAACCTCATTTTATCTGTGTCCCATATAATCTACAACAAGATTGGCTATTCTCCCATTGCGATCCTTGGGCCATTGCTTGGGCCAATTATACGGGAAAAAATTTGCATCACTACCCGTCTAACAAACTTCTCCAATTTGCTGCGTGTCATACGTTTCTATTTCCTTCCATAGTACGGGCCTCGCCTTTATCTTCTGCCGCTTTGGTATTTACAGATGGATCCTCTAATGGAACGGCTGCTTTGACCATTAATGGGAAAACTCAATCTTGGGTTACGGGTTTTTCCTCTGCCCAAGAGGTGGAATTAGAGGCTGTTTTACAAGCACTCGTCCTGTTACAAGACGAGCTCTTTAACTTATACTCAGACAGTCAATATGTAATTCGTGCTCTTCAAGTCATAGAAACTGTTCCCTTTATTGGAACTACTAACTCCAATATTCAGACCCAATTTCGCCAGGTACAAACTTTGCTTTGTTCTCGCAACCACCCTTGTTTTTTTGCCTTTGTTCGAGCTCACACTAATCTTCCTGGCCCTTTAAGTGAGGGCAATGCGGTTACTGACTCCGCCACCAGAGTTTACTTAACTCAGGTTGAACTTGCTAAGCAGTCACATGCCATCCACCATCAAAACAGTCGAGCCTTGCGCCAACAGTTTAAATTATCTAGAGAAGCAGCACGACAAATAGTTAAGACTTGCTCCAACTGTGTCCCTTTTTCACCAGCCCCCCATTTAGGTATAAATCCACGAGGACTGCTTTCTAATCACATTTGGCAGATGGATGTCACACATGTTCCATCATTTGGCCGATTAAAATATGTTCATGTTACTGTAGATACTTATTCTAATTTTATCTTGGCCACCCCCCTTGATGGGGAAGCTACTAAACATTGTATTTCTCACTGCATTTGATGCTTTGCTGTGATGGGGATTCCCTCGCAAATAAAAACAGATAATGGCCCTGGCTACGCAGGCCGAGCATTTCAATCCTTCTGCCATTCCTATAATATCACTCATATTACAGGCATTCCTTACAATCCTCAAGGTCAAGGCATCGTGGAGAGAGCTAATGGATTATTAAAACATCAAATTGCTAAAATACAGAAAGGAGAGTCGTATCCCGCTACCCCTGTGAATATACTTGATCATGCTTTATTTGTTTTAAATTTTTTGAATTTGGATTCAAATAATTTATCTGCTGCTCAGCGATTCTGGGAAAAAAGAGAGCAGCGTGCTTTTGCCTTAGTAAAGTGGAAGGATCCCCTAACTGGTGCTTGGCATGGACCCGATCCTGTTCTAACCTGGGGTCGAGGGGATGTATGTGTTTTTTCACAAGGAGAAAATGATGCCCGCTGGCTGCCTGAACGCTGCATTCGGATCATGGAGAGTGACAGTGGCCATCCAAGCAGTGACTCACTGGGCCTACACCCCCAACCCTCCAGTGGTGCATCCTGCGACGTGGGAAGGACCTGAGTTATTTGTGCATGTCAATTGGGACTGCTACTGATCCACTTGTTCCACACATTCATATGAGCTGTGTTTCTCCTCCTTTTGCTATTATGTAGGGACCTTTTAACATATTCATTGACTCTACACAATTTAATATGTGACATTATTTTGTCTTTACCATCCCTCTTCTTAATAACCTTTTTTGTAAAAGATGCCCAGGTGAAAAGCAAAGGCCTCCAGAGGTAAGTAGAAGTCAGCCGACCCCCCTGTATGTCTGCGTTTTATTTTATTTTATTTTATTTTATTTTTGTTTGTTTGTTTGAAAAGGTGCACTGTGGGCCTAAAACAGAGGCCTGCATGGTCAAGGGACGCCTTGACTCCCCCTCCCCTTCTGAGTTTCTTGTCGATAACAAGGCATACCTGAGAGTCCCACCAGCAAGACATGTCTAAATCTAAAAATAACTGTTTGGTGAAAACATTGATTTGAGCTCATGTTTTTTGTGTTAAGTGTATCTGATTGAGTCCAATTTTCTTGTTATATGTCAATGTCTGATTATTTAAAAGTCTCTGTTTCTCTGTCTTGTTCGTGTTACATATTTTTCCTTGTCCAGTTTTGTCTTTAAAATTGGTACCATTTCTAAGTATGGATCCTTATGGTTTTTCTGTGCATACTCAAGCACACATCCTTGTTATTTATTTGAACATTTCTGGGCCTAGCATGGCCGCTCCCCCATGTCTGCAGTTGTAACAAGCCCTGGAAAAATAAATTCCAGCTAAGTTGTCTTGCAAAAAGTTTTGTTTTGAACCTGGTTCTCACCTGTAAGAGTAAAATTGGCAAAACTCTCTTGACACAAACTTCCGGAAAATGAACGGCCGATATTAATTTTGCACGCTTTATGATCTTTGAGTATGAATGTGTGTGAATGAGTGAGTGAACATGTTCAAGGTTAAATTGTCAGCATGCTGTATAAAACAATGGATAAATTTATACTTAAACACAAAGACAATTTGGTAAATCTAAGCTTAAAACTTCAAGAAAACTATTAGGTTTGAATGTTTTACAATGTCTCAAAGGATTATTACATTGGTTTAAAGAGAAATTGGTAAAAAGTACTTTTCTAAAGACCCGAAAAAAAAATCTGGTTTTGTAATACTTAGAGCTGTTTACATTGTAAACATTGTATCCTGTTTAACCCAGAGGTATTAGGGAATTTGGGATTTATTACCTTTAAAGTTTGGAGACATGTATTAGAGATTTAAATGTAAAATTGTTCATTAATGTCAGAAACTTTGCCTATCTGTCTTTTCTTGCAGACTGACACTGGAAGTCTGATGATAACTTTTGGTGCACTGATGTTTGTAATTCTTTTTTTTTTTGCCAGTCCTGGGCTTGGGCTCAGGGCCTAAGCCCTGTCCTTGGACTTTCTCAAGGCTAGAGCTCTACCACTTGAGCCTCAGCACCATTTCCGGCTTTTTTCTATGTATGTGGTACCAAGGAATCGAACCCGGGTCTTCATGCATGCTAGGCAAGCACTTTAACCACTAGGCCAAACTCCTGGCCCCTGATGTTTGTAATTCTTGCATTAGGGAAAAACTGTATTTGAGTTTAAACTGTTGATGGAGTTCTAGGCAGTAATAATCTAAACTGCAGAATAATATAAAAAGTCTCTTCAAAGGCAAAGGGAGTGACCTGGGCCCTAGGGGGCCTGGAGGCAAAGAGAATTCCTTTAGCCTTAAAGGTTTTTCAAATGCAAATAAAGACCAAAGTGTTGAGTTTAAGTTAAAAAGTGTAAAAGTTTTAAAGAAGAGTAGAAATGGTTTCTGAACAAAATCTAAAAGTAAAATTGTCCTAAAGTTTTGTTTCTAAAAAAGGAAACAAGGAAAATTAGGACTATCAAAATGGTTGCTTAATTGCTATTTCAGCTTACTCTTGTAAGTTACTTTATAGCAATCTCCAGCAGGCCCATGGAGAAGGACAGCAGATCCTCATTCAGATGTAAGTTTGGCCCTCACCAAGTTCTAGGTAGGCTCATGCTTAGAGACTATTTCTGTGTTGACCACCTTGTTGCTTTAATTGGAGTAACGTGGGCTTTTGTAGGACTCATTGATCTGAAAGCCGCAGCTTTGAGCCTGCCCGGGCAAAGCAAAGTCCCTGTGAGACTGTGGTGTCTAATCTGTCAGCAGAATGCTGGGACAGAGTTGCTTTGGAGCTTGAAGTGGCAGAGTGCTAGCTCTGAGCTGAAAAGCTGGGGGGAAGCACTCAAGCACCAAGCTCGGGACTCATAGTGGTAGGGTGCTAGCCTTGAGCTGGAGAGCTGAGAGACAGTGCCCAGGCCCCGAGTTCAAGTACAGCAACCAACAAAGTGAAATGCCAATGGCATGTTTATCCCTGTGTGGAGAGACACTACTGGGACACGAAAGCCTCTGCTTGGATGGCAGAGATGGTGTCAGATCTTAGTCACTTGTGCTTGGCCAATCAAATTAATCAGAGCCGGGAGGTCATAGAATAGTTTGTAAGCATGCCTTACTAATGCCCGTGCCTTTCATAACTGGGCAGGAACTTGTCAATCTTCTGTGATAGTGGGTAGTTTAAAGTCCTAATTGAGAGAAATTTTTATTTTGACACCAGCCACAAATTCAAGAAAAGTTTGTGGATCTGAGGCTTGTGTCTCTATTAATCTGTTTAGATCTGACAACTGATGCATTGTTAAGGTTGCAGAAATTTAGTTCCCCAGACAATCAAGAAAAAGCCTTTGCAAATGGGTGCTATGTAAGCTACACTATTGTAGCCAAAGATGGTTTGTGCAGTTGTTAAATGTTAAATATGATCTCTAGTTTGGAGTAAATTATTGTTCCTAATATCTAATCCTTGCAACCCCTTGATAAAACAGGCTAGGCTTCTTAAGGTCCCTGGTCAAGCACAGAGACAACGTCCCTGAGTCAGCTTGAAGAAGTCACAGAAGCTGAATCTCCGCCCATCAATCCCCGTTAGACGAAGGGACCAAAGTCATTTTTGGAAAATGTGACAGGATAAATTAGAGATATAGGAAAGAGTAAAAATTGCACTTGTGTTTCTTTTCAAGTAAAAACGGGGAATATGTTGGGAGCCAGAGTGGAATCAAACTGTACCTTGATTTGCATCAGACAATGGCTTTATTGTCTTATTGTTTTCTGGCCTTATTTTGTTTAAATGACCTGAGATTTACCATATGAATGTAACACCTGGAAGTTCCCTGGGTCTCAGAAGGGAAGAGGCTGGAGTGGAAAATAAACGGGGCAGTCTCGGCAGTCTTTACCTGGACTGCAGACATCCCGGACCCGGTGTGCCTGTCTCTCTTCTATTTTTTCCTAGTCCTTGCCCCCTATTTCAGGAACCCCAATCTGCGAACCCTGGTTTGCTGCCGGCTGGCCCCGGCACTGGTGGGTGCACATCTGAAGACATGTGAGAAGCTGGACGCGGTGAACCACTCTGACTTAGAGGACTCCCCCCGGGGGACACCCCTTGACCTCTCTGGTCTGCTTCGACATTGCTGATCGGGAATCTGGTCCAGGAACTTTCCCCATTTTGGCCACTCAGTCCTGGTACTGCTGGTTTTACTTTGTGTCTCTGCTTTATTCGTTGTGTTTGGAATGAGAAAATGTCTTAATTCAACTTCATTTTAAGAAAATGGCTTTGGAATGAAGAGACCGAGTGTATCCTGGTAAACTGGATACCTTTTAACCTCTTGAATGGCTTAACTTTGTTGTGGATTGAAACTCTGACAGCTTTGTCCCTTCCCCTAATCTACACTGTCCAGAGGCGGGTTTTCTCTTTCCCAGGACACCCCAACCAGGCACCCTCCATCGTGGCTTGGTGCCTTCTCAGAGATGAATCCTCTACCTGGCTGAAGAAAATCCAGCTGCCTGTCTCTGGAATGGTCCTAGCTACCCCATACCCTCAAGACACCCACAGTGCAAAGACGGAGGCCAAGTTCTAGTTTTGTCTCAAGAGGAAGCTGTGCCCCCTCCCTAGGGAACACCCATCTCCACCTTACCCTCACCTTCCTCCTTCTGCCCCTGTAAGTCTGTGTGTCTCTGTCCTGTTTTATGTGTATATGTTTTTCTGCATCTGGGAATCCCAAATCTGGAGGCCCCCTCTCAGCTGGCTTTTTCTGTGTATGTCCTGGTCTTGTGTCTAGTTCTGTTGGGCTTGTGTCTCTTTGTGGGAAATCTGAGCTTGCCATGAGCTGTGTGTCCCTTCTGCAAGAAGGCAGTTAGGAGCATACAAGTGGCTGAGGGCTTGGTTCAAACAGTTAGCTAAACTTAACAGATCAAAGGTTGTGAAAGGCTGGCTAGAATTGGCAAGGGACAGTCAGGCCACTTACTGGGCTAAGGGATTAGCTATAGGCAAATCCCCTCTTTTCCTAGCTCCAGGTGAAGGTGTTTCGTTATGGTATGTTATCTTGCTAGCAGATAAGTCCTGGAAATAAAATACCTTGCATAGTGCTTCGTAAAAAAGTTTTACCTTAAAGTCAGCAAGAGTAAGTTTGGCAAAAATAGCTCTTGCCACTGATACTAATTTTGCATGCTTTAAGATCATTGTGATATGAATATGTGTGTGTGTGTGTGAACATGTTCGAGATTAAACTGTCACAATGCTGTTTAAAACAAGGGTGAGTTTATACTTGAAACACAAAAGGGTAACTGGGTAAATTTAAGTCTAAACTCCAAGAACAAAATGAGTAGGTTTAGTGTTTCAAATGATTCAAAGAATTATTGCATTGTTTTAAAGAGGAACTACTTAAATTTTTTTAAGGATTCTGTAATTAGCGTTTAAAAATCTGGTATTATAATGCATAAGTTGTTTACATTGAAATCAAGTTATCCAGGTTAGAAAACAGGCATCAGGGAATTTGGGATTTATTTCCCTTGACTAAATTTGAAGATAGGTATTGGAAATTGAAATATAAAAGTTTATCAGTGTCAGAAACTTTACCTGTCTGTCTAAAACTGTTTATCTAATCTAGTGCCAGGAGAAAGGAGGGAAAACGTAGGATAGGCTTTTGTGCCTATCTTTGGGGGTGAAAGGTGAACTGGCAAAGGTGCAACTCTGGTTTCCATGGTGGGAAAGGCCCTAGGAAAACTTCCAACAAGGTGGAAGAGGGTGAGCTCACACAAAAGCTGTTCAACTAAGTCATCTGGGTAGATGCCCATCTGCAGGAGCTGCCAGATAGCTCATCTTCAACCTGTCTCTCTTCCATGCAGACTGACACTGAAAACCTGATGGTAAAGTGTGGGTGATGTGATTGGTATTTCTGAAATTGCCCCTTAAAATGCATTAAATTGGAAACAGGCTTTAAAAGGAATGTTTAAAAGCTTATCTACTTGTAATTTGGTTTCAATGCTATTTTGTAATTGCATGTATTTTAGAAAAAGCAGAAAGATGCTATGTCTGGATTTTTGGTACAGTGATGATGTTTGCAATTCTTGCATTAAGGAAAGACTGTTATTTGGGTTCAAACTGTTATTGGAGTTCTAGCCAGAGTAATTCAGACTGGGGGGAAAATGCCTCTTTGTAAAGGAGGCCTGTAGGCAAAGTGGGGTGCCTAGAGCCTCAAGAGTAATTCAAAGGCAAATAAAGGCTGAAATGTGAAGTGTTAAAGTAAGAGTTTTGAAAAAAATTTAGAAATGGGTTTTTGGATAAAATTGGGAAGTGAGGTTGTCCTAAATGTTTGTTTCAAAGTGGATTAAAGGCGAGTTGTCCAAAATGATTCTTTCATTGTTATCCCAGTTTGCCTTGTAGATTTTCTGTACCAATTGCAGAGAGAGACAGATGATTCTTACAAGTTTGTCAAATGTGACTTTGGTCCTTAACAAGTTCCTGGTAAGACCATGCTTAAAAACAATGTGTTGACCACCTTGTTGCTTTTAATTGGAGTAAAGCGGCCTTCTTGGGTTTTTTTGGTTTTGGTTTTGGTTTTTTTTTTGCCAGTCTTGGGCTTGGGTTCAGGGCCTGAGCACTGTCCTTGGACTTTCTCAAGGCTAGAGCTCTACCACTTGAGCCTCAGCACCACTTCCGGAGTTTTTCTATGTATGTGGTGCAGAAGAATTGAACCCGGGTCTTTGTGCATACTAGGCAAGCACTCTACCACTAGGCCAAACTCCTGGCCCCTAAAGCAGCCTTCTTAAAATGACTAATTTCATTTGAAAACTGCAGTTCGAAGCCAGTCTGGGAGCACAAAGTCCCTGTGAGATTGTGATCTCTGCCAACAGAGTGGTGGTGAGGCAGAGTGGCTTTGGAGCTCGAGGAGGCAGAGTGCTAGCCTTGAGCTGGAGAGCTGAGGGACAGTGCCCAGACCCCCAAGGTCAAGTCCAGCAAGCAAGGGAAATGCCAAAGGTGCTTTTAGCCCAACATGGAAAAAACACCTCTGGGAAAAAGCAATGGAGCATCCAGAAGCAGTAAGCCAATGCTTGGATGGCAGAAATGGTGTCAGATTTCTAAGTCGCTTGTGTTTGTTTGGCCTTTCAAAATTAAGGAGGTCATAAAAAATAGTTTGTAAAGCCAGACAGGGTGGCTTACACCTATAATCCTAACTACTCAGGAAGCTGAGGTCTGAGGATCACGGTTCAAAGCCCCCCAGGCACTAAAGACCGGAGGACTCTTATCTCCAAATAACCACCAGAAAATGGGAAGTGGCTTGTGGCTCAAGGGGTAGGGTAGAAGCCATGAGCTGAAGAGCTCAGGGACAATGCCCAGGCCCAGAGTTCAAGCCCCATGACCCACCAAAAAAAATAGTTTGTAAACATGCCTTTGTAATACCCATGTCTGTCTACCTCGTAACTGCACACTTGCTGGTCGTTTGTAATGAGTAAAGAAAAAAAAAAAGCTAAGTTTGTCAAATGGGGTAAATAGGTTAAATCCTAACGGCCCCGCCACCCGTATCTATTTAAAATCCTAACTGGCAGTCAATTTTGAGCTGGCACATCTGTTTAGGAAAGGAAGTTTGTGGACCTGAGGTCATGATCCCATTGAGTTCTGTCTAAAGGCCTGCCGAGCTACCTTAGGCTGTCCAGGCCACAGAGATCTAGTTCCCCAGACAATCAAGAAGATCCCTGTGCAAACAAGTGCTAAGCAAGCTACACCATTGTAGCCAAAGGAAAGTTCTGTGCAGTTGTTAAATGTTGTATATGATCTCCAGTTTGGAGTGAAATATCGCTCCTGATATCTAATCCTGGCAATCTGTTGGTAAAATAGTTTAAGCTTTTAGGGCCCCTGGCTAAGTGTAAAGTCAACGCTCCTGAGTCAGCTTGAAGAAGTTACAGAAGATGGATCTATGACCATAACCTCCTTAAGATCAAGGGACCAGAGTCATCTTCAGAAAATGAGGCACAATAAATTAGAGGCATGGTAAACAGTGATAATAGTGTACAAGTGTGGAGAATGTACTCATGAGAAATGATTACAAGCTCAAGTCCTCTAGGCCTGCCTAGGAAATACTAGCCTTATTTAAAATAAATCTAGTTACTACAGAGTGTCACCCCGGTAAGTTACTTTGGGGTCTACTAAAAATCACTGGGGTGCCAGCCTGCGAAAGCCAGTGCATTCAGGAGAAACAACCAGGAAATCACTCAGAGGTTTCACTAAAGTCAGGCCCTAGGTTAAGCTCCTTTAATAAGTCTGTGCAGAAATTTGCAGGAAGCCAGGAGAAGGTGTGACATTCCCTGAGCTGCAGAGACATGACTGCTACTACACATCCTGTCCTGCCTGGCTCTACCTCCCTGCTGCTGATTCCTGATAGGAGATTGCTTTGATTCTACTGGAACTAAATCCTTGGTCAAGGGACATCCTTTCTGTGCTAAGTTCCAAGTCTCCTGACTATATGAATACTAGACATATGGAACCAACTTGAACTTCTGGAGACACCTGAAGTCACAGGAGAGAAAAGCTCAGCCAAAAATTCAATAGTATGATTTCATGTAAGGAGGAAATGAAGTAATGAAGTAAGGAGACTGTACCAACTAATTTTTGCAGAAATCCTTGTGCCTCTGGCTGGTGAGGGGAATTCTCCATCCACTACTGAAAGGCCTAGAGGTGAGAGATGCTATGTGCAAATGAGGGCTGTGGTGAATAGATAGATGGATGGATGGATGGATAGATAGATAATAAAGAAAGGAACTGGAAAAAAATTGGATAAGAAATGATTTAAATTAAAAAGTAAGGACTGACTTAAAATGTTTGCTGAAAGAAAGGAAGATAAATCCCAGAAAGGTTTGTGTATGTAGCAAATAGTATGAATATGTGTTGAAATTGGAGCTTATAAATAAAATTGGTTATATGTATGGTAGATCTCCCCCACTCTTTCCAAAACTCAGGGAGCTGAGTAGGCTGATAATACCAACCACCACTTAATCCAGTCTTCATGGGCCTTGTGGTTGACTTTGGGGCACATTTATCATTTGGTTGCTCATCCCCTGCAGACACTGAAAAATCATGCCCTCTGCTGCCCTGCACCCAGGGGTGGATTCACCATCACCAGAGCTCAACCCTCAAGCCCAGGTGGACCAGATCCTTCACTGTGACATGAGGCCCTCAGCCCAGGTTTACAGGGACCCAACCCCGTGATCCTACGGTTGTCAAAGTGATCAGGCTTTGGCCGTGGATCAACCACACCCAGGTTAGAAAGGCCACAAAACCAAACTTGGACTATGCTGCTAATACCATGACCACTGGGACACAGGACCCAGAACCAGCAACCCCAAAGACATGGTGCCTAGGGCTCATTTTGAGGCCCCCCTAAAGATAAGAAATGCCACTCCACCCAGATCATTTGATTGGGAGATAACAGACTGCAGCATGGCGGGGGAAAAAAACATTCCTTTTTTTGTTGGTCTAGGTGTTGCTACAGCAGCACAGACTCACTGATTATTGGAGATCAGAATCTCAGTTAACTTACTGAACAAGGGATTGAGATTTGTGTTTCTTAGAAGACCCCATCTTCCTTTTAGAACATCGGGTAGACTCACTAGCTGAGGAGGTAGCCCTCCAGTTCAGAAAGGGGATGGATCTTTCTCAGAGGGAGGCCTCTGTATGGCTCTGGGAAGGGTCTGTTGTTTTTATGCAGCAATCCTGGACATCTGGCTGGCTGAGTGGAATTCTCCACTCAGTGCTGAAAGGCCTAGAGGTGAGACATCTGGGATTATCAGTGATGGTGATTGTAGGGGCCCTGGGTCCCCTCTCTCACAGCACAGCCTGCTTGTTCCCTAGGCAACATGAGGCCCATTCAATATAATTAGCTACCAACCCCCTTGGCCTTGGACAGCCCTCTGGGCCTGAGCTATCACCATGCAGGCCAGCAAGGTACCCCTACACCTTACCCATCCTTTAGGTCACCTGAGGGGATCAGTCCATGAGCATGTCAGGTAGCAAGCCTGTCCCCATCCCCACACGTTATATAGGTCACCCTAAACAATAGCAGGTGCTTCTCCCCACGTGCTCGCCTATGTGGTGGGAGGTCTGCCAATCCCTTTCCTAGCATTAAACTTCTTTTGTCCTTGTACCTGGCTGTCTGCGTGGTTTTGTGTCTAAGTCTCCTTATTATCTAACAATCAGAGATTCATAACCTCTGCTTTGAGAAGATCGTACTGGCTTCAGGAGGAACCCCTAATGTTGCTTCTCCTTGGCATTACTGTTGGACCATGTATCCTTAATATTTTACTCAATTACATAAAGGAGCTAGAACTCTACCACTTCTCACTTTTATTTTCCATGTATATGTATACTGAGGAAGAGAATCCAGGTCTTCGTGCATGCTAGGCAAGCACTTGACCACTAGGCGAAACTGCTCGCCCTTTGTGGTTTTTCAACATTAAGGGTATTTTTAAGTATCTCTTGTAATGCTGCTTTGGTGGAGATATATAGTTTTAATTTCTCTTTGTTGTGGAAGTTTTTTCTTTTTTCCTCAGTTACAAAGGGGACGTTACCTGAATTCTCTATACTTGGTTGATAGTTATTGGTCTTTAGTGTGGGGCAGACTTCATTCAAGGTTCTTCTGCTTTCATAGTCTCTGCTGAGAGATCTGTAGTTCTTTTGATTGGGTTCCTTCATAGGTGAGGGAACTTTTCTCCCTTAACACTTTAAGGATCCTTTCCTTGGGTCTCTGTTGATCCTATACAGATTATAATGCGCTGGTGAGATATCCCCTCTGGCCTGGTCTGTTTTGGTTATAAAGGCTTCTTGTATTGAAAGGGCCTACCATTTTTGATGTTTGGGAAGTTCTTTGCTAGGATGCTGTTAAATATATTTCCTATTCCTTTAGCTTCATACTGTCTTCCTCATTTTCTCATGTTCTTTTTGCCTCCTCCTCCTCCTCTTCCTTCTTTTCCTCCTCCTCCTCCTCCTCCTCTTCTTCTTCTTCTTCTTCTTCTTCTTCTTCTTCTTCTTCTTCTTCTTCTTCTTCTTCTCCTTCTCCTTCTCCTTCTCCTTCTCCTTCTCCTTCTCCTTCTCCTTCTCCTTCTCCTTCTCCTTCTCCTTCTCCTTCTCCTTCTTCTTCTTCTTCTTCTTCTTCTTCTTCTTCTTCTTCTTCTTCTTCTTCTTCTTCTTCTTCTCCTTCTCCTTCTCCTTCTCCCTCTCCTTCTCCTTCTCCTTCTTCCTCTTCCTCTCCTTCTTCTCTTCTTCTTGTTCTCCTTCTTGTCTTCGGGTCATGGGGCTTGAACTAGGCCTGGGTGCTGTGCCTGAGCTCTTCAGCTCAAGGCTACGCTTGAGCCAAACCCCACTTCTCATTTTCTAGAGGTTAATTGGAGATAAGTGTCTCTGGTCCTTTTGTGCCTGGACTGGGTTAAACCTTGATCCTCAGACCTCAGCCCCTTACAGGTGTGAACCATTAAGCCCTGCTTTCCAGAGATTTAGAAAGGTGAAAGCCTGCTAGCACTCCTGTGTGTTTAGAAGGAGGACCTTTGGTCTGAGGGGCCTTGGGAAACTCCAACCCTGTCTACCACATGCCATGCTCTGTAGGCCCAGAACTCATTCATGATCACTGCATGTCCAGGCCCAAGTGGGGAAGGCAGAGAGCACTATGGATCCCACCCACAGCTCAGGATGTATGCAGGACCATGAGCAAAACTTTTCATAACCAGCTGTGTCCTGAAGTTTACTTTCTCCTGTGTTTGACTGGGAGAAAACACATCAACACATTTTGAAGTGGTAACAGGCTTAACTTTTAATTAACAAACTTGACATGTTGTCTAC